>NW_012104253.1:9781537-9799318 GCF_000951045.1 Mandrillus leucophaeus
GAGCTTCCAGTGAGCCAAGATCATGCCACTGCACTCCAGCCTGACAGCCTGAGCGGCAGAGTGAGACTCCTTCTCAAAAAAAAAAAAAAAAAAAAAAAAAAAAAAAGAAAGAAATACACGGCTTTGTTTCATATTTGTGTGTGCACTGTATTTTGGTTTTCGTGAATGGGGTATGCTTTCTGAATTGTTCCATCACTTGCCTTTTCATTGAACATTTTGTCTCAAGTTTATTTCCACACTACCCCTTAGCAATATGTCTCATCTTTTCATTGTCACTAAGCATTGCCTGGCTTTTGGGGTCACACACTGCTATTGACCATCCAATATCTACTTTGCTGACTGTGTTGGTGTATGAATCCCACCTGGGCTGCCATAACCATCTACCACATACTGGATGGCTTAAACAACAGAGATTTATTTTCTTACAGTTTTGGAAGCTGGAAAGTCCAAGATCAAGGTGTCATTTGGTCACTGGTGAGAACTCACTTCCCAGATTGTAGATGGCGCCTTCTAGCTATGTGCTTACAAGGGGGGGAAAGATCTCTCTCTCTCCCTGTTCCTTTACTTCTGAAACCATCAGTCCTGTTGGATCAGGCCCTGCCCTTATGACCTCATTTAACTTTAGTTGCCTCCTAAAACCCTATCTCCAAATATAGTCACACTGGGGGTTAGGGCTGCAACATATGTGCTTTGGGGGAACACGATGTGTAGCAGTTGGGGGACAAGTGAATGCCACTGAGAAGCATTCCCTTTGCATCTCTTCCCCTACCAGTTGCATGGCCTCATCTACCACAAGTGCTCAGTGATGGCTCATGTGCCTTTTTATTTATTTGACAGGAGTTCCCACTGATGAGTGGGCCAGCCTTGGCGACTGTCTGTGAGCCTCAGTCTGTGGAGCACTCGCTCCAGGTCAGACTCAGCCATAGCACTCCATGCTCCCCACACTCTCGGAGAGGGGTATAATGATTAGCCCAATTTTCCAAGTCAGGAAACTGATGCACGGAGAGGAGAAGTGCATTACCTATGGTCATGCAGCTAGAAAGTGAAAGAATAGGGAGGGAGCCCAGATACACCAGCATCTCGTCCTGATCCTCCCTGTGCTGCCTGCTGAATGAGGTCGCTGGGAGGACTGAAGGGAGGAAACGAACAGAAAGCCTCAGGAAAGGCTTTGTGCTCAATAAGTTGTAGCTATTGTTATTGCCTACCGCTTCGCCCCCTCCATGTTATAATCATCATCCTTCCTAGAGGTCCGGCTTTGAGTCTTCATTCGGCAAATTCAGGCAATTCTTACTACGAGGCAGCTCTGTGCTTTGGGTTTGAAGTCTCCTCCTTTGCCATCAACGTGTTATGTGACTTTAAACCTCTCTGTGCCATAGCGTGTGTGCCTTCCTTCCTTCCTTCCTTCCTTGGTGACATTTTGCTGTTGTTGCCCAGGCTGGAGTGCAATGGTGCGATCTTGGCTCACCACAACCTCCGCCTCCCGGGTTCAAGCGGTTCTCTTGCCTCAGCCTCCCCAGGAACTGGGATTACAGGTACGCGCCACCACGCCCGGCTAATTTTGTATTTTTAGTAGAGACGGGGTTTCTCCATGTTGATCAGCCTGGTCTCAAGCTCCCAACCTCAGATGATCCGCCCACCTCGGCCTCCCAAAGTGCTGGAGTTACAGGCATGAGCCACCGTGCCCGGCCTGTCCCTTTCTTTAAAACAAAAAGAGGCTGGGTGTGGTGGCTTGTGTCTATAATCCCAGCACTTCGGGAGGCTGAGGCAGGAGGATCTTTTGAGCCCAGGAGTTCCAAATCAACCTGGGCAACATAGTGAGACCCCATCAATAAAAAATATTTCCATAAAGGCCAGGTGGCACACACCTATAGTCCCAGCACTAGGGAGGCTGAGGCGGGAGGATGACTTGAGCCCAGGAAATCAATGCTGCAGTGAACCATGATGGTACCACTGCACTCCAGCCTGCACAACAGAGGGAGAGCCTATCTCAAATAAATAAATAAATAATAAAATAAAATAGAAATAATGATGCCTAATGCATAGGCTTACAGGGAGGATTAAACAACATACAATACATGTTGATTAAAGTGTATTATTCCAATGCAAGATAAGTTTAAAAAAAAAGTTTGATCTTGGGTGGCAAGAAATTAGAAGACTCTTGTCCTTCCATAACAAAATTTTAATTCCTCACCTAAGGTTCCAGCATGCCCAGCCCTAAGGATGAGCATCCATGTGCCATGCACTTTGCTGGCGACTTCGCATTCTACTAGGAATCTTTACAACAGCCCCTCGAGGCTCCTTTGTACAAGAGAGGAACCTGAAGCTCCGAGAGCTGAAAGAAATTGCCAAAGGAAAAGGGAGAGCCGGGTCCTCAGGTTCTGGTCCTCAGGCTCCAAAGCTTCCGTGTTTTATCTTGAAAAGAGAAATTTGACTTGGATCTGCTATTTCCCCTCCATTACCAATTTAAGGTCAGTGGGAGAAGCAGGGCATGGATGATTCCGGCTGCTTTTCAGACCACATAGAAAGGAACTTCTGAGTCCCAGCTGCAGCCCATATGACCATCTTTGTGGGAGCCGTATGTGATGTTTGTTTGAGGGTGCACTGCCTGCGTGCTGCTGCAGAGGCACGGAGGGCTGTGAAGCCGGGGTGTTTGAAAGCCAGAGGAGCATGTAGGGAAGCAAAGCTGGACCAGCACCCCTCCCTCCCAGGGACTTGGAATGTCCCCCGTTCACAGAACTCACAGTTTTGACACCTCCAGGAAATGAACTGGCAGGTCTAAGTGACAGGCAGCTCTTGGGAATCCCATGGCAATTCTTACCTATCATTTAGTTTTCCTTAAACCATGCAGGCCAAGGCTGTGCTTCAGGTTAGATCCCTTACAGTTCGGCAGCCTCCATGTCAGGTTGGGGTGAACCCCAGGGTGGGGACTCTACCCAAAGGCAGACCTCCCCTAAGCTCTCGGGAGAGCACATGAGCTTTGTAATCAGTGTACCTGGATTTCATTCCAGCTCCAACCCTGTCTACTTGTAGATCACTGTAGGGAACTGCCTGGTTTCCATCAGCCTGTGTTTCTTCATCTGGAAAGGAGGGTGGTTGCACAAATTGAAGGGGATGGATGGGCAGGTGTGTGATGTGGAGCCCAGCACATAGCCAGGCCCTCTGGAGGGAAGGAAGGAACGAAGGAAGGAAGGAAGGAAGGGAGGGAGGGAAGGAGAGAGTGAGGGAAAAAGAAAGAACTAAAGTTATTGCTATCCAGATTTCTGAAGAAAATCTAATGTCAAATAGAATCTCATATGAACTAGTTTTGTTCATTCATTCATTCTTTCAAAATACATCCAGAATCCAAACCTTTCTTTCCACCGCACTGTGACCACCTCGGCCAAGCCCCCATTATCTCTTATCTGGATTGCTGCAACAGCATCTAATTGGTCCCTCTGCAGTCATAAATCAGACCGGGTCCATCCTCTGCTCAGAGACCTTCAATGGCTCCCTAGTTCCCTCTGAGTTAAAGTCAAAGTTCTTACCCACGGGCTAAAAGTCCCTTCATGACCTTGACCTTATTATTTCTGTATCCTCATTCCTTCTTCTTTCCCACTGCTTAGGGCTTTGGTCCTAGCCCTTCCCTCTGCCAGCAACTCTTTTCCCTCAGAAAGCAGCTTGTCTTGAGTCTTTATGCAAAGCTCACTGCATTAGTCAGGGCTCTCCAGGGAAACAGACCAATTGGAAATATGTAGGAAGAGATTTATTATGAGGAATTGGCTCATGCAGTTATGGGGCTGAGAAGTCCCACAGTCTGCAAGCTGGAGATGCAGGAAAACGGATAGTGTAATTCAGTTGGAGTCTGGAGGCCTGAGAAATAGGGGAGCCATTGGTGTAAATCTCAGCCTGAGAGCCAGCTGGGATGAGATGCCCCAGGTCAAACAGGCAGGAAAAAAAAGAAAAAAGATGAAGGGGAATCCCTCTCTCCTCTGCCCTTTGCTCTGCCTGCTCTTTCCTTGGGTCCTCAGTGGGTTGGATGATGCCCGTGCACACTGGGGAAGGCAATCAACCTGACCAAGCCCACTGATTCAAATGCTGATCTCATCCAGAGACACCCTCCCAGACACACACAGAAGCAATGTTTAATCTGGGCACCCCATGGCCCAGGCAAGTTGACAAATAAAATGAACCATTACCCTCACTTTTTCAGAGACCTTTTCTGACCACCCTGATTAATACTGCAGACTGATCCCTCTTCCCATGCCCAAGCCTCCCCTCACCCAGTCCTGAGTGTTCTTTTTCTCACAACTTCTAATATGCAACAACGCTCTCCTTTACTGTGTCTAATCTTTGTCTCCATCACCAAATGTGTGCCCTACAGGGGCAGTCTCGGCAAGGAGGGGAGCTGGGGGCTAACAGGTAGACAGGAACAGAGTCATATGTTTTGAGCTGGGAGAGATGGGAGCACAGTGAGGTGGGAGCACAGAGCAAGGGGACGCTGTTCCTGGCAGTGAAGGGATGATGCTCTATGTAGAGCAAACCTCAATGCTGTGATAGCATTTTGATCATAGGTGAAAAATATATATAAATTTTGTTCACTGCTAAGCCACACAGCATACTATAATTGAATTTCCTTCCTAATATTAATTATTATTTATTGAGTAGCTAATTATTGCTTTATTTTTTAATGTCTTTTTCTATATATCCCAAACTTTTTGCCAGAAGTTTGAACTTTCTCTCGAGACAATCAAATACATTGGGTAATTGATCAGTTTTCTTATTAATTCCAGAAGCCTTCCATCCTCGGCTCTTGAGCTGGTTTTCCCTAGACCCATCGTTCCGCTGTTATCCTAAAAATGTGCTTAGTCTCTCTCCTGTGTTAAGTTACCTATTTCATGGATTCCATGTTGCTTGGACTGAATTGTGTTCTTCCCAAATTCATATGTTGATGCCCTAAAACCGAAATGTGACTGTATTTGGAGATAGGGCTTTTAGAAGGTAAAATGAGGTCATAAGGATGAGGTTCTAATCCTACAGGATTGGTGGCCTTATAAGAAGAGTGAGACCTCTCTCTCTCTCTTTCTCTCTCTCTTTCTCTCCTCTTTGTCTCTCTCTCTCTATTCTCTTTTCCATGTGCACATATCAAAGAAACATCATGTGAGGACACAGTGAGAAGTTGACTGTCTGCCAGTCAGGAAGAAAGCCCTCACCAGACACCAAATTAGCAGATGCCTTGATTTTGGATTTTCCAGCCTTCAAAACTGTGAGAAATACAGTTATTGTTTAAACTATCCAGTTTATAGTATTTTAACATGGCAGCCTGAGCAGATTAAGATGCATGCCTTCCTCTTTTATTACTTACTCCTTTGTTTTGGTGGAGCACATCCTTCAGTAGGTTCCTCAGACATGGTTAATGAAAGTACATTTTTGACATTGTCCATAATCTAAAAATGGAAGTTTATGCTCACACTCGGCTGATAATTCATCTGGGTATATAATTTTTGGTTGGAAGTAATTTCTCTTGGATTGTTGAAGGCATTGTTTTATCATCTTTTACTTTTCAGTTATTGAGAAATTCAGTGCCATTGTGATTTGTGATTCTTTATATATGACCTTCCCCCACCTTTCCTCTGACAACATATAAGATCTCTTTATCCTTGATTTTCTAAAATTTCTTTGTGAAATGTGTCTTGGTGAGGGGCTTCTAGTCCTACCTGAGCTAGGTTTTCAGTGGACCATTTTAATTCAGAAACTCATTTGGTTATATTCTGCAAAACTGAATCACATTATTTGGTATTTCTTTATTTCTCTTTTTTAAATTATCTTATATTGTGAAAATCCTAATAATTTGATATTCAACTTCCTGCATTGATGCTCTAATTTATTTGGCTTTTCTATTTTCCAGGTCTTTGTCTTTCTGTGATATTTCCCAGAAGATTACCTCAATTATATCTTCCTTTACTTTACTGAATTTTTATTTGAAATAGGTTTTACTTTCCAAGAACTCTCTGAATGATACCCTCTGCTTGGATGCAATATTTCCTCTTATGTCTCTAAGGATATGAATCTGTGTTATCAAAGTCTCTGTTTCCTATACATCCCTTTGTCCTGTTCACTGGTTTGTTGGCTGGTTCTAGTGCTTTCCTCAAATGTCTGTTGATCCTTGGCCATATGTTCATATGTAAGGACAAAGCGCTATCAAGCTGACTGCAAGCTTTGGATGCAGGGGTAGGGTTTGTTGGCTGGTGGGCTTCTTTAGACTTATGGCTATTTCATTGAGGGACCCTTGAGTGTGAGTAGCTATCATTATTTTTTCTCAGAATAGTCAGTTTCCTGGAGGAGTCTCATCCAAGCTCACACTTGTGGAGGATAAACCTGGCTTGCAGCATTCTGAGAGCCTGAAGGGGAGAGGGACAGGGGTCCCACCATTTAGGGCACTAATTCTTATTCAGTTCCTTCCTTCCTTCCTTCCTTCCTTCCTTCCTTCCTTCTTTCCTTCCTTTCTTCCTTCCTTCCTTCCTCTCTTTCTCTCTCTCTGTCTCTCTCTCTCTTTCTTTATCTTTCTCTTTCTTGGCAGGGTCTCGCTCTGTCACCCAGGCTGGAGTGTCATGGTGCGATCTCGGCTCCTTGCAACCTCCGCCTCCTGGGTTCAAGTGATTCTCCAGCCTCAGCCTCCTGAGTAGCTGGGACTACAGGTGTGTGCCATCATGCCTGGCTAATATTTGTATTTTTAGTAGAGATGCGGTTTTACCATGTTAGTCAGGCTGGTTTCCAACTCCTGGTCTCAAGTGATCCACCTGCCCCAGCCTCCTAAAGTGCTGGGATTACAGGTGTGAGCCACCATGCCCAGCCTCAATCCCACATTTTTAATATGATGCCCACCTTGCCCTTGGCTGTCCCTGGTGGTATTGGGTCTCTTCCCTCTCTGACTGTTTCTTCTGCGATTAACCCTTACTCTTCTGCCAGGACAGAGGCTTCAGGACCCTCCTGTGTGTGTGGCAGGAGCTGCCTGGTGGAGCACGTTGGTGGAGAAGCTGGGGTTCTAGCCACTTTTGGTCAGGCTTTTGGACCAAGCTTTTTATTTCAAGACATACTTTGCCCCCAGACCCCTGAGGTACCTGTAAACCTTCAGTGTCTGAGTATTTGGGAGCCTGGTTTCTGCCTCTGCTTGATTGTTAAAGTTGGCCTCCACCAGCTCCACACCCTGGCAGCACTGCTTTGCCAAGTCAGTCACTATTGCTCATCCAATTATTTTTGGTCAACTCTGGGACCTACATTCCCCCCATCTGTATAATTCTCTGACTTTTAGTGTGTCCGTATCTTCATTATTCCTTTTTCATTTCAGGTGTTTGAGAGAGAGAAACAGAGGGGAGACAACATGTATATTTAATCTTGTCTGTCTGTTAAAAATCCATGGGTGCCCTTTTTTCTTCAGTTCATGGGTGTTTTTTTCTCTGTACCACGTACAACCACACACATTCACACACTTACACACACACAGACATGCAATTCAGTTAAGGGAAGCTTCAAACTTGCGAAGAGTGACCAAACTTTTCTTCATCATGTGTTAAAATATTTGTGATACATTTACAAGTTAATATATTTTTTATCAAAAATACATTTTATTTATTTACATTGTATTTAAAATGTAGTGCATTTACATGCATTTGTAACACATACATGCATTATTATTAATTGCTTTTATTAATAAGTGAATATAATAACTACCATTTAAATAATCATAATAAATACCATGATAACGCAGTCGTGTTTAGCTGTCAACGAAACTTTTTTCTGATTCAGGGTCTCATAATTAGATGGTCAGTCATGTGTCTAAGAACAATGAACAAGGGAGGCCGCCCCATGTTTGGAGTCAGCTGGCTTGGGAGAGACCCTCTTCCTGGTCACTTGCAAGTTTGGTGTCTTGATGGGATCCGCCAGCCCGGCCCCGGCTCTCTCCTGCTCGGGTCTGGTTTTCTGGGTCTCCTACCCCAACCCTCCCCATGTGTGCCGGCAGCGCTGGTTCTTCCCCGGGTTCTGAAGCCTCTGTCCTGGGCTCTCCCTCCACACCTACAGGGCCCTGGTCTGGACACCATCTGAACGCAAAGGTCCAGCTGCTTCTCCAAAAGCCTTTGTGAGGAAGGGACCCAGGGGTTGCTTTATGATAGTGAAGAAAGGAAGGTGGAGTGGGGGCTTGTCCCAGCACACATTCAGACTTTGCATAAAATGAGTGGAAGTTGTCAGACCCAGAGAAAAACATGGAAGTGACATTTATACAGCGCTACTGCATGCTAAGCCTCCCCCCACTTATTATAGTACAGGTGGATACTCTTACTACCTCCATTTTCCACACCAGCTTCTCAGAGGTGGGGCACCCGTCCAAGTCTCCAGGGAACAGGGCCTGGGTCTCAGGAAGGGAAAGTGGGGTGAGCTTCTGGGGTGCGCAGCATGAGGCACGCTGCTGAAAGGAAGGAAGGAGAGGCGTCTTCTGAGAAGTGAGTGAGGTTAAATGCCCGTGGTGGGGAGGCTGGGGAGGACCCTGGCAGGTCCCACACCGCAACTTTGGGGGGAGATCTCTCTGGTGGCACCGCCTGCTCAGCCTTGGAGAGCACCCAGAAAAACCCGTTCCAAGCTCCGGAAGTTGCAGAGGAGAAAGCCTGGAGTCCAGCGTCCTGGCTCTGCCTGGTGATGGGCCGGCGCCCCGTGCCCAGGGAAACCCACTGGAGGAGGATGGAGGACGGTCCGGCCCCCGGGACGGACCAGCCTTGACCGGAGCGAAGGAGGGAGTGCGGCACACAAAGCACCACAGGCGGTGCAGGGCGCCCGGCAGGCTCCCTTCCAACTGGGCTGCCTTGTGGCTTCAACATCCTAAAGGAGGGGACGGCTGAACCCCGGTCATGGCTGACTTGACTCCACCTCAGAATACTTGATAGGGTTCGCCTATCGCTGTGGCTCTCCCTTGAATCGTGACAAAAGGAAAGTATTTATTACCAGGCAGACAGAGCCCTGGGGCGAGAGCCCGTCAACTCTGATTTGCCTGTTAGCGGAGGCTGTGGAATTAAATGCAGTTTTGTTTTTATCTATTTGCATGGAAGCTTTCCAGAGAAAACAACAATTTTCGTGACCTGCGCACTTGGTATCATGTTAATTAGGTTTGAAAACTCGTATATTGTTTTCATAAGGGCTATTACATTTTCTCTAATTAAATTAAGGGAAAAATAAGGATGCACGGCAATAATATTTATTATTAATACCAGACTCCAGAGGCGCCCAGCAAGTTAAATCAGAGGGGGGAAAAGAAAAAAAAAATTGAAGACAGCCTGGACTTCAAAACAACACGGTGTAGTCCAGGTTTTCAGCAAGTCATTACAATGAACGTTTTGAAAAAAGCAGAAAGTGAAAAACGGACCCATTTGGAGAAAAACAGCCTTCTGGTCCCTGTTCACACCGAGAGTTTCTTGGATGTTTACTACTGTTTCATTACAGTGGTTTCACCAAATTGCAGCAACTTTGTTCCAAGGAGGGGAGCTTGACTTGGGTTTCATGCAATTCAAAGGTTGCAGCCAGCTGTGATCTTAGTCCAGCCAAAAAAAATGGGCTTCCTTGGCAAAGTGAGGAAGTCAAATCAGACTGGGAGAGCAAAGGAAGTGGCCCCTGGGAGAAAAAAGTGTCACACTGGAGAGGGAAAGTGGTAGCACGAGAAGAAAACAGGGCGGGGGATTATTTGACATGAATACATCATATCCCTCAGGCAGGTCCCTTCTGGAAATGGGACTGAGTTCAGGCCAGAATCTAATTGCTCTAGACTGAGCTGCAGAACAACCTTCACCAAGTTCATAGTTAGAGTAGACAGTCATTGTTTATGGCCACTCACCTAACACTAATTTTCCCTCCCTCATTGCACTCTGATTTCTTTCTGGGACACCACCTTAGAATGCAGTCTTGATAGGGGACCAAGTCCTGGTGTTTACCCTCTCACTGCAGAAACAGAGGAGAACTTGAGGCCCCTTCTGTGCCATTCATCTTTCCCTGCCCACCCCTGACAAGCAGTTCAGTCAGCTGGGCTTTCTCTCCTGGACCTTGGACTCTCAGGTCATCTCAAGGGTGGAGCAACTTTGGAGTTCACTCATTCTCATAGCAGCACCTTGGTGCAACAATTGTACGACCCTGCTGCCAGCAGCGCCCTCCTGCCCTGCCTGACCCATCTATCCCAAACTGGCTTCTCAGTTTGCCATGTGGTCCCTGGAGACCCTATGTTCTTCCCATAAACTCTCTTTCTTCTTGGTTTGCAAGAACTTGTTTTTGTTGCTTATGAATGAAGAGCTCCAACGGTTGCAATGGCTTTTGCCCTTGAACACGGAACAAGCATGTGTCCTGGAGAGTGGCTGGCATTGGCCTGAAAGCTGCTCAGATGGAGCCCATGACTCCATTGGTGTGGTTTAAAGGAAGAGCACTAGATTAGGAGTCACAGGTATTGCTTTGAGTCCTGGCTTTTCCACTATGCCCCACTTGGAGACCTTGACCAGCCAGTCTTCTTTCTGGGCTTCATCTGTGAGATGAGGCATTTGGAATATAATAACAATGAGGAAGACAATGATAATAATTACTACAATAATAATAGCAACTATCATTTATTGACTGCTTAATGGGGGCCAGGTTCTGTGCCAAATGCTGTACAGGCAGTGCCTAGGAAGGCTCTGTTACACTCCCTGTTAAAGATGAAGAAACCAAAGCTTAGAATGACAAATCACCTTACCTGAAGTCACATTGCCAGGAGGTGGAAATCCTGAGGCCTGAACCTTGATCTGTCTGGGTCCATTGATGGTCTCTAAAACTAATGTGACTGTCTCAGTTTTTCCAGGACATGAAACTTTCAGTGCTAAGACCAGGACCGTCTTGGGCAAACTGGGATGGTTGGCCACCCTACTGAAGACCCTTCCAGCCTGAATGCTCTGTGGTTCTGGAACAGCATGAAATTTGGGGAGTTGCACTGGGAGAGCCCTGGAAACCAATGAGCACATGTTAATGGTTTTCAAACCTCAGAGGAAAAGCAAAACCCAAATGGGGTTTCAGATGCCATCTTCAATTGCTGCTGAACCCCATTCTATTTAGCCTGCATTCTCCAGTGGGAAAATTCCAGAGCTCTTCCAACAAACTCCTGGTTGAATCCGCCAACTGCTCAGTCATTCCATAAGTGGCCTTTCCTGTTACTTTCCTGTCTCCAACCCACACCAGGACCAATCATCGCACTTTCCCCTCCATCTAACACCAATCTTTCTCATCTGGGAACACCCAGGGCCTGAAAATGTTCCATGAAATCTGGATTTTTAAGAAGTTGAGTTTATTTTCTGCTGGCTCATGCTGTCATAGTCTCCCCAGAACCCAGTTGGCAGAGATCTTAGATTCTGGTGCCACCACCTGCCCTAGTCTTATCACTTGCTTGTTGATTTATTGATTCACCAAACATTTATTGAGCACCTACTATGTGCTGGTCACTGAGCTAAGGACTAAGGGATTAGAGAGAAACATTTACTGCTGTTCTTGAGTTACCTCTACCAACCAATTCTCATTCAAGGTAACAGTGGTAAGTTCTGTGCTATAGGAATATGGGGCTTCTAGAAAGAAGAGAGGGAGATTAGCTGAGAATCAGGTGTTCTGAAGCAGTAGTTGATTAACTGTTCCATTCTCTGCTCTCCCATGTCCTTGCTCCTATGACAGCTTGTTTCACACCATAGTGTCATCTTGTAGATCTTCCTAGTGCCTCATTCAGTGCTTGACACACAGTAGGTGCAAAGGACGTGCTTCGGTTGACCAGACCCTTCATGCAGCAAAGTGGGCCTGCTAACTCAGAAGAAAGCTCTGTTGAAGGAGAAAATCCTTTTACAATGCAAGTCTTCTTTCAATGCTCAAGGATTCTGTTTTCTAAATTCCAATGTCTTCATTTCACTGTGTTGGGTTTTCTAAAGCTGGGCCTATCTATTAAATCAGGTGCTGCTACCAGGCCAGTTGGATAGAACCACAGGAATTCAGATGCCTTTTGGAACTAGGAAGTCAGGACAGAGTAACAATATGTTAAAAATGTAAGCAAATGTCAGAAAAATGTCAGCCATTCCAAGGATCACTGGCCATTTTCTTAAAAAACAGAAGGAGGCCTTAGGGGATAACACAAATACTTTTTGACGAGAGGTTGGGAGACCTGAGTTCTAAGGAGAAAAATTAAAAGAACTTAAACTGGTGACTTCGGGTATTCACAGCTAAGTAAATAGCAAAGATTAAGCCCACTGGGGGGTTAGCAATCCTCGTGGAAACTGAGCCCGGCAAAAGTCAACGTGCTTGGTTCTCAAAGACAATCTCCTAAATAAGACCTCATACCCACCACCCACTACCCAGAACTAATCCCACATTCACACAGACTGGGAAGGCCCAGGCTCCTCAAAGATCCTCTTAACTTTAATTAAAAACCTTTGACGGATTTTCAAACACTAACAAAGACTAGTCACCCAACATGTTTCATATTTGTTATCGGTCCCTGGTTGGTTTGTTCCCAGCTCCTTAAGGTGATGATATTGCAGGTGTGAACAGGTATGCCCCTCACCCCCCAGCCTTTGGGCATCTTCTCTGGCAGTACCAGGTCAGAGAGCCCTTCAACAGATGTTAAAAAGAGGGCATTGTTCACTTGGGACAGAGTGGATATTTCTAAGACAGCTGGCCTATTCTAGATTAATGGCATCAAGGGAAAAAGCGTTAAGGTCCTGGGGAACCATTTTGGTACCCTAAGTCAATGCCACCCTCTAAAGTCAATCAGGGCTAGTGTCCAGTCAGCTCATACCAGCATCTCTATGTCGGCTGGTTAAAGCTGATGTCCTCCTGGTTGGTCAATGTCTACATCATTCTGGCTGCTAAATATTTTGAACTTTGCTCCTGCTGCTAACCACTTCAACCTCATTCCCTTCTCTGCCCTGCACCATCCCATCTGCCCCAGGGAGTAGTTTGGGCAAGAGGATGGAGAGAAATGTTCTAGCTGACCTCTCTGTCCCTGAGGCCAGCTGTTTCCATCCTCCTGCCCCAGCTCTCGGCTGCAGAAGTTCCCTTCAACTCAACAAAATGTAGTCCAAACTCCATAGCGAATCTGATGTTATTTTCTTGTTCTAGACTTCTTCCTTCCCTCCCTTCCACCTGCCCTCCCTTCCCAGTCCCGTCACAGGGGGAAACAGCCTCACAGCCCTCTTCTGTGTCCTGCCCACGTGAGCCCCTCTTCCTGCACTGCCCAGTGTCCCTGAAGCCTGCTGAGGTCCTGCCTGCCCATCCCTCAGTGATCTGCTAAAGCAGCTTCTGCAAAAAGCCAGCCCCCAGCTCCCAGGCAGGATGGATCCCCTCCTCCTCTTTCCTTCTTTCTTTTTGCAAAATGTCTTGGAATGTCTTGGTGACTCTCAAAGCTCTGGTCTGCTTGCTTGCCCCAAGTTCCTTGTGGGCTGCTTTAGGGCAGGGAAGGAGCCCGATGGAGTCTGTTGCTGTCACGGTGTGTGCGGAACAGCTCCCAGCATGTAGATCTTAATACATGATTGGATTGGTTTATTTAGACACTCCTAGGGCCTCCTAACTCCAGCATTCTAGAATTTGATGCTTTCTGAGCCCCCAGTTGTCAACCCAGACTTTGACGATGAAGGGAGAAGGGAGGGCTCAACAGTGACCTTCCTCTGGAGTGATCATGTCAGGGCTTTGACGCTGCACACAGGAGTCAATAGCAGCACGTGGGCAGGCGTGGGCCGTAGAATCAGACAGGCATGGGCTGGAATCCTGGCTCCAGCAACCTGTGAACTGTGTGGCTTTGGGCAAGTCACTCCACCGTTCTGGGCCCCTGCTTCCTTATCAATAACATAGAACTGACTAGGCCACAGCTTGTTATCTTGAGTGTTTCCAACCATAATGTCTGCAAAGCACCTGCACAAGGTAAGGTCTGGAAGATGCTCTGCAAACACTGGCCACAAAAGGCTGAAGCTCTGGGTTCAGTGTGTCTGTCATGTGCTTCCGTGACTGTGAGCACAGAGTGGGCTATCGTAATTCTTATTTTCTAGGCTCACAGGCAAGGGCCTGATGGGTTCTTTCACATCTATCAGCTTGATTCAATCTTTAGAGTAGCTGTGTGAGACCGATGGAGTTCTCCCCATTTCGCAGATGAGAAAGCTGAGGCTCATAGCAGCGAGATGGCTTACTCAAAGTCACCCAGCTGTTTACACTCTGCATCTCCAAGCAGAACGTGAGCTGCTCGTGGCTTGCGTGTGGCTCTTTTGTCTCCATGTCTCCTGTAGCCCAAGCACCACGCCAGGCACTTTGCAGGCCGTCCATAGATTGGAGGAGAATGAAGTTAGTAAGAAATCCTTTTTCTGTGTTGCTAAGGGGCATCCGGGTCATTTTGGCCAGGTCATTAAACATGCAACCTTACTATTCATTATAGCACAAAGATGACTAGAAATGGCAGCCTTTTGTGACCTCTCTCATTTCAAGACTCTGACTGCTCCAAACGGCTCTGAGCAGTGTGTGTGTGTGTGTGTGGTGGGGTGGGGGGTTAGAGTAGGGGGCATATGGCAGCCTTTTAAGCCCCTAGGCACAGATGTTCACCCTCTCAAGGAAGCACGTACCCAAATGACTACCATCTGCACCACATTTTGCAAAGCACATCCATGCACGCCAACTTGCTAGATCTTCTCAGAAACTCCTGCGGTGGGCACCATTTTGCCTCTATTTTATTGAGAAGAGCATACAGGCTTCAAGCATCCAAGTGATTTGCCCCCACTCTCCCAGCTTCTGCAAAGCAAAGGTAAGTCACAAGCCTGTGACTGAATCCAGGACATTCCTTATGCTACACAGAACTTGCATGTTCCAGTTCGCAGACCTTTGCATGTGCCAGGCCTCCTGACTGGTTCACCCTCTCTCTTTCCTTGCCAGGAAGCCCCCCAGCCCCCACACCATATCAGGGAGCAAGTTCAGGCTGAAAGAGTCCAGAGAAGAGAATAACCTCAGAGGTGGCCAGATCTTGGACATCCTGGAAGAGACTTGTGCAGGGCAGCACCTATGGTGGGAAGAGATGCAGGGGAAGAAAGAGGAGTTCGAGACCAGCCTGTCCAACATGGTGAAACCTCATCTCTACAAAAAATACCAAAAATTAGCCTGGCATGGTGGCACATGCCTGTTGTAATCCCAGCTACTTAGGAGGCTGGAGCATGAGAATCACTGGAACCCGGGAGGTGGAGGTTGCAGTGAGCTCAAATCAAAGACTCCGTCTCATAAATAAAAATTTTTAAAAAAGAAAGTCATCACTGGATATGTTAAATGTTTATGTTTATTATTATATTTTTTATTGTGGTAAAGCACACACAACACAAAACGTACAATTTTAACCATGTTTAAGTGTACGATTCAACAGCATGAAGTGCATTCACACTGTTGTGCAACCATCATCGCCATCCACCTCCAGAACATTTTCATCTTCCCGAATAGAAGCTCTGGCCCCACTAAACACCAACTCCCCATTCCCGTCCACACCTAGCCCCTGGCAAACACTTTTCTACCTTCTGTCTCTATAAATTGGGCTATTCTAGCTGCCTCATATAAGTGGAATGATACAGTATTTGTCCTTTTGTGTCTGGCCTGGATATATTACATTTTAAAACACACATATCCTTTGGCCCAGAAATGGCAATGCTCGTAATCTTTACAAGAAAAAGCCCCAGCGGTACGAAATGACATCTTTCTCAAAATCTTCATCAAGGAATTGTGTGTCAAGATGAAAAACCTGGAAATTACTTCCATCAAAAGAGGATACTGATTGAGCAAATCATTGTATAACCATATTCTGGGATATTCTATAGCTATTAAACAGAGTGAGTGGACGTATATGGATCAGTCTGATAATGGCCAACATATGCAAAGTTTAAGCAGAAAAAGGCAAGTCACCAAGTAGTGTTTGAGAGTGATTTCATTTTTGTTTTTGAAAAAGAAAAAGAAAGAAATACAAAAACACCATATGTGTTGAACCTGTGTACATGTATGTTGCATGAACATGTAGAGAAGCATATTAGATTATACCCAGGGAGGATGGGTCTAGGGGAGGTGGGGTTTAATTTTTCTTTTTCTTTTTTGTTTGAGACAGAGTCTTGCTCTGTTGCCCAGGCTGGAGTGCAGTGGTGTGATCTTGGCTCACTGCAACCTGCAACTCCCAGGTTCAAGTGATTCTCGTGCCTCAGCCTCCCAAGTAGCTGGGATCACAGGTGCATGCCATCACACCTGGCTAATTTTTGTAGTTTTAGTAGAAACAGGGTTTCACCATGTTGTCCAGGCTGGTCTCAAACTCCTGACCTCAGGCAATTCGCCCGCCTCAGCCTCCCCAAAGTGCTGGGATTACAACCTAACTTTTCTTTATTTAACTCTTTACAATAATGTGTATCACTGCTGGAATAGAAACAACAATAATCAACAAAAGCATCCTATACATCATGACGTACTAATTCTACTCTCAGCATATACCCAAGTGAAATGAGTGTTTATATCCATTGAAAGGCAGGTGCAAGAATGCTCATAGCAACATTATAGACCCTCGCTAAAAACTGGAAACAAGCAAGTGTCCGTTAAGAGTTTAAAAACTCGCTAATTATTTACTCACTTCTCACCAAGCTATCCCTACACAGTTGTCTAGTGGAAAACTATACAGCACTAAATCAGAACAACATACTGATGCAAGCAAAAAGAAGGAGCAATTTCACAGACACAAAGATGAGCAGAGGAAGCCCAACTCTATTTAGATGAAGCTTAAGAACCAGTGAGGCCGGGCGCGGTACCTCACGCCTATAATCCCAGAACTTTGGGAGGCCAAGGCGGGCAGATCACGAGGTCAGGAGATCGAGACCATCCTGGCTAACACGGTGAAACCCCGTCTCTACTAGAAATACAAAAAATTAGCTGGGCATGGTGGCGGGCACCTGTAGTCCCAGCTACTCAGGAGGCTGAGGCAGGATAATGGCATGAACCCGGGAGGCAGAGGTTGCAGTGAGCCAAGATTGCACCACTGCACTCCAGCCTGGGTGACAGAGTGAGATTCCATTTCAAAAAAAAAAGACGAAGAAGAAGAAGAAGAAAGAAAAAAAGAACCAGTGAAACCCATTGATGGTGTTAACCATCAGGATAGTCCTTATCTAACTTGGGGAGGCGAGGGGTGGGAAACCGGGTGTGTACTGACTGGGAAGGGGTGTGAGAGAGCCTGGAATTGTCCCATACCTTGATCTGAGCAGTGACTTTATGGCCCTGTACTGTCATGCATCACCTAAAGATGATTTTGTTGTGCAAACATCATAGAGTGTACTTACATAAACCTACATGGTACAGCCTACTACACACCTAGGCTATAAGGTACAGCCTATTTCTCCTAGGCCACATACCTGTGCAGCATGTTACTGCACCGAATATCATAGGCAATTGTGACGTGGCGGTATTTGTGTATCTAAACCTATCTAAATACAGGAAAGGTACAGTGAAAACACAGTGTGACCATCTTATGGGATCACTGCTGTATACGCAGTCACTCATTGAAATGTTCTTATGCAATGCATGGCAGCTAATGTAAAAATTCCTCACAAGCAGAAAGATGTGTGTATATTATGGTACCTGTTTGATCTCAATAAATAAGAAAAAGACTGATAACCAAAAGAGGGAAAGGGGGAGGAAGAGAGGGAGGGAAAGGGGGAGGAAGAGAGGGAGGGAAAGGGGGAGGAAGAGAGGGAGGGAAAGGGGGAGGAAGAGAGGGAGGGA
>NW_012104253.1:9799368-9807201 GCF_000951045.1 Mandrillus leucophaeus
AGGGGGAGGAAGAGAGGGAGGGAAAGGGGGAGGAAGAGAGGGAGGGAAAGGGGGAGGAAGAGAGGGAGGGAAAGGGGGAGGAAGAGAGGGAGGGAGAAATAAAGAAAAGGAAGAAAGAAGGAAGGGGGAGAGGGAGAAAGAGAGGGAAGGAATATATCAAATAGGAAAACGTGACCAAGCAGTCGTTTCTCGTGGCTGTATCTAGGAGCAGAATAACAAATATGGAAGCACAAGAGCAACAGAGAAAATGAACCCGGGTTTGTTGTGGGAAAAACATCCCGCATCCCATTTCTCTGCTTTTCGGCAGGGCGCATACTCAAATGGAGAAGTCTGGGCAGGTAGGGAGGTGTCTGGGGCTTTGGGGATGTGCAGAATCTGGCTCTGCCATTTCCTAGCTGGTGCCCCTCAGCCAGGCTTACTGCCTCTCTGAACCCAAGAGCCCATGGGCAGCCCACCGTCCTCACAGCCCCTCTGAGAGGCCGGCAGGAGATGCCAGATGTCTGCATCTGAGCCCGGTTCATGGTAGACACTCACTCAGTGTAGCCTCCTCTCCTCTCCTCTCTGCCTTGCAGAACGAGAGAGTGGAGGGATCTGCTAAGTTTCTGGACAGAGGGCTTTTGACAGGTGAAAGCACTTGAGAAAGAAAATCCTTGCAGTAGAATGGATGGTGGGGAATTTCTTCTAAAAAAAAAAAAATCAAGCTTCCCACTCAGGCAAGCCTTTGGTGAAATTTAAGCATTTCTCTGATTATGTATCTAATATTGACCAGAAAGGGGAGGGAGTGGAAGTAGATAAAAGATGCTTCTAACTCAAAACTAGTGCTTTCCTTTTTCCATATGCTGTGTTTATGATTATGGGTTTTAGAGCATTTTTCTTCTTGTATTTCATAAAATACCGCATCTATTCACATAATTCACCCCACTGCCCTTTTCCTGATATTTCATTGCAGAGGAGGGAGGGAAAGGATCAGATGGGCCTCTGGGGGCTGGTTCTCCACCTCTTTGGCAGACAGCTTCATGCGCTGTCTTTCTGAGGTCTGGTGACTCACCAGGAGTTACCCGCCAATCCACAGGCAATCTTAGCCCTTTCTTCCAGAATTCCCTTTTTCTGTGAAATAACACTCAATCGTGTGAAAGACAGACTGCTGAAAGGAGAAGCACGTGTGTGAGACAGTGTTTGTATGTGTGTGTCGTGTATGTGTGTCTCTGTGTGTCTGTGTGTATCTCTGCATCTCTGTGCATTTGTATGTGTCTGTGTGTGTGTTTGTGTGTCTCTGTATATATGCATGTGTCTGTGTGTGTGTGTGTGTGTGTGTGTGCAGGGGGAAGGAGGAAAGCCGGAAGGCAGCAGGAGAGGGGAGGATTGTGTGGGATTGTGAAGTGGTATCTGCCTTTAGAAGTGCCTTTCTTTGGCGCCTGTAGGTTGAGGGTTCTGGTGGGAGATCTTCGGGACTTCCGCACACTCCCACCAAACAGTAACCGGGAGGCAGAGGAGGATAGCCTTCGTATGAGGTGTACGACTTGTGCATCTCTGGGGCTCATGGTGTGTCCTAGAGTATGGGGTCATGGCTCAGGGCTCTCGGGAGGAAGACCCATATGGGAAGTTGAAGTACTGTGCAGGAGAGTGGCAGGGTGGGGCGGTGAGGACCCTTCATCTGCATGCAACATTAACTTAGGCAAACATCCCCAAACACAGGACTCAGGAGAATTCCTCTTGGCTGCTGCTCTCCATTCAGCAGGTGCAGAGGTTCCTCGGATCCTGGCGCTGAAGCCCTCTGCTTTATAGAAGGGTGGCCCTCCCCGTGCTTCTGTGGGCTCTTGTGATGTGTGTCCCCCACCACCTGCACACTCAGTGATGGTTGACATCTCTGTCCTCTCTAGATAATAAGCATTTGAAAGCAAGGCATGGGGCTTCTCCATTTCTCTATCCCCAGGACCTGGCACTAGACAGAGTACACAGTAAGTGCTCAATAATTGCCACTCAATGAATACAAGAGACAGTGAGTAAAGGGACAGCGTAGTGCTGGTCTCTGCTATGCCCAAGATCAAACCTGCTCAGCTCTCCTGAGAAGATGGAGGACATCAGGAGAGCTGGATGCCTTGGTGGCAGGTTAGAAGGGAAAGTTAATGATGGAGCCCCTTCTCCTTTCTGCAGGTGCTTTTACTTTGCACCTTCTGCCCTCTAGTCTTCCAAACAACCTGAGAGGTAGATGTCATGATCCCCAGTGTGCAGATGAGAAAACTGAGGCTCAGAAAGGCTAAGGGTCTGGCCCAAGTTCAGACACAATGGGCAAGGGGTGCAATTGGGGTCTGACCTGGGCTGTCAGGCTGTAAAGTCCTGCCTCTCTCTGCAGCTCCATGCCACCTTCCTACAGAGTGGGGTCTGAGCACTTCCCAGGACATGCAAGAGAGCTTCATGCATGAGAACAGATAGTTGGCCACACAGTTATGGTTGTATCACGGGATGAGCTGCTTTAGGAGGCTCCTGCAAGCTCATCTCACCCTGGATGCTGACCAAGAAGCTGTGGCCAGTCTGCTTTCTAGAACAATTCCCTTATAAGTTTGTTCATGACATACATGCTAAGCAGAAAGCCCATGAATGAATGAAGCCCAAGATCTACCTATCTGAGACAGAGTCCTACTTGAGACCTACAGAATCAATCTACAAACCCTAGGATGTCTGTCCTTATGGGACAACCCCAGGGACTGGCAGGACACAGTCTAGCCACCTGCAAAACAGATTCTTACAATGGGACTGTCCCATCGAATACCCTCATGGAAACATGAGAAGATGAAGGCCCGCAGAGGGTGACATGGCTGAGGTCACAGGGTCTACTGCTCGGGACGCCTGGTCCTGGGCTTGTTCCATGTGCAGTACTGAAGCTTTCACACACCAGTAAGTTTCTCTCTCTGCCCAGTTGACCTCACCCTGCTATATGAAGCCGCCGTTGTTTATAATGGCCTTGTGGTCTCACAGCATGCCTATATTGCCTGCTCCTCTGGGCCCATTGGAAGTGGGGAGGCATTAGCCCGGGGCTGTCTCCCGGGAAACAGAGGAGCAGAGAAGGTCAGTGCCTCACCCAAGGTCATAGGGCAACCACCTTGAGGCAGGTCCCAGACTCAGGTTTAGCCTTCAGAGAATATTTAGTGTTGAAACGTTTTAAGGTTCCTTTTCTAGAACCCAGTGTGTGTGTGTAATATGGGATCAGGTCACTTTTCACAAGATTAAAAAGCTGTTTGGAAGGGAGCTGTGTCTCCATCAGACCAAGAAACTGCCATCCCAGATCTTTCTGGTTAAAATCTTTGCAGAACATGTATTGACCTCAACTCACAGAAGAGGATGGGAAACTCTTTCACTGAATCCCACTTAGGTGCCCAAATGTGCCAGCCAGGTTATCATTCATCCTGATAGATGGGGGAACTGCAGCTTAGAGATGACAGGCGACCTATCCCCATCACCCAGCCAGGTCTGGCAGAGACAGCATTTTGGGGCCCAGCTCTGACCTGCACCCTTTTCAGTTCACCATGTTGGTTTCCAGCAGACCAGTCCTTCAGTATCGTGGTCAGAGAGAAGATTGCTCAACCCAAGCAGGCTGGAGACGGTCCGTTTTGTTGCAAAAAGAAAACAGCAGTAGGCCAAGCATGGTGGCTCATGCCTGTAATCCCAGCACTTTGGGAAGCCGAGGTGGGCAGATCACCTGAGGTCGGGAGTTTGAGACCAGCCTGGCCAATATAGTGAAACCCCGTCTCTACTAAAAATACAAAACATTAGCCTGGCGTGGTGACAGGTGCCTGTAATCCCAGCTACTTGGGAGACTGAGGTGGAAGAATCGCTTGAACCCAGGAGGCAGAGGTTATAGTGAGCCGAGATCGTACCACTGCACTCCAACCAGGGTACAACAGAGCAAGACTCTATCTCAAAGAAAAAACAAACAAACCAAAAAAAAAAAGAAAACAGCACTACACTTGCTGTCTCCAAAGAGTCCCTTCTAAGCATGGCAATGGAACCCAGGAAGGGAAAGCCTCTGCGCTCCTGGTCCCAGTGGATGCATCCATCCACTGCTATTTGGCCATGAGGAAACTCCAGCCTGGAGAGGCACTGGCAGGCAGTAGCCGTGCAAGACGGGAATGGTGCAGATGCCCCACCTTTATACCAGTTTCCCTGTCCTGGCTGAGCTGAGCGCCCTCCCACCATGAGTGGCCACACTGAGCTGCCCTGTCCTTCTCAGGGCATCCAAATAGAGATGAGGTGGTCAGCTGTGGCTGCAGTGGTGTGGGAGGGGGTCTTCATGTGGAATTACATTACATTTATACATTGCCCAGCTCAGGGCTTGGCATGTGGGAGACGATCAATGACGATGAATTGTGCCTCCACCTCCCCCATCCTCAGTAGGACCTGGACCCAAGGATCTGTACATGACCAGAGGAGGTGAAGCCCTTAGCAGGTGCAGCCTTAGCAAGCCAGCTGTGCCCAGACGTTGTGGATGCACCTCGGCCTAGTCTATGCTACATCTTTGTGCTGTAAAGAGGCATTGTGTGGAGAGAAGTCCCCAGCTGGGGTTATTTAGGAGCAGAGGAGGTGGGGAAAATCTACTTAGCTGGCAGAGGCCCTTCTGATAAAACAACGGCATGTTTGGGGACACATGCTGGGGCAGGCTGTTAAGAGCCCCCTCAGTCTGTTGGTGGTCTGGGGGCCGGCTCCCACTCCTCAGCCTGCAGATACCGGAGCAGCACCTTCAGCTAATTATCTCCCTTCCAGGGGTTTCTCCCTCGGATTTGGGGATTTGGGGTGAGGAGCCGTTGCTGCTAATTGGTGTCTTCCCAATAACCCTTGGATTAAGTCTTGGGAGGATTACACTAAAGAGGTGAGAAGGTAATACCCAAAATAAACACGAGTGCCCTTCCTAAATGCATTCTTGCCAACAAGTTAAATCATCTGGCCCCTGGAGCCTGTTCCTAAAAGATTTAAATACTCATTCAGGGGAGGGGGTGGGTGGGATGCATAGTAGATTTCTACGGATTCTGACTTCTGACATCTTTTAGAGGCTTTGTTTCTGCGCTGTTTGATTCCCTTTGACGATTGTCAAGTTAAGTTTACTAAAAACTGGAGAAGACTTTGTTCCGGGGTGGGAGCGGGGAAGGGGGGCTGCTGGATTAGAAACATGAGCCGATCTGCAGCTTGTCCATTCGCCCTGGCATCGTTTTATTTCTGCTTTTCTGAAAGGATTCAAGTAATCAATTCCAGAGGACAAGCTTGGGGAACCTTGGCAAAGGGGCCTCCCTCTTGGCTATTGCTTTGACTGTTTTATGTAGCTAATGGGGTTCCGATGGGGCCCAAAATGTGGGCACTTGGAAACCTGCAGCGTCCCATGTGAATTTCCACTCTGATGGACGTTCCCAGTCCCCCTTGAGAGCAGTTCTCCAGAGTCCCTCCAGCAAGGAATTCACATCCTGGATTCCAGCTCAGGAGTTTTGCATGAATATTCATGCTCTGAAGGAAGAAAACCTTAACAACTGGCGGATAATCACAGTTCACATTTGTTGAGCATCTACTGTGTGCCTGTGCTAAGTGCTTGCACTCACCTGGCCAGCATTTGTTCAATGAACAAATAAAGCGACACACACATCTCCTTGCTAGAAAACCAGGAAACGGCTGCATGTTAGCGAATGGGCTTGAATAGTACCTCTTTGACCTTAGTGTACCCTTTGCTTTTCTAAGCCATTTAACCCTGACAAGGCCCGGTGAGGACAGACCAAACATTGCCCCCAGTTCCCAGGTGAGAGGGCCAAGGCCCCCAGGGAGTAAGTGGCAGGGCAGGATTCACACTCCAGCCCAGCCTACTCTCCATCCCAGGCAGAAGGCAAGTGAGAAGCGTCCTCTCTTGGTTGCAGAGTCTCCAGGCTGCACTGTGCCGGCACCCTCAGGTTCACCGAAGCCACCTCCAGAGAAGATGTGGACATGAAGTAGCCTAAGGTACAATCATCAAATGGCAGGAGCATGAGCTGCGTCCCCATCCCAGCCTCTCTGCCAAATGGTCCCTTTGTCTCCATTTGTTTTCCCCCAGGGACAAGCAAGTCATCTCTCCCTAAGGCAGCTCTGGCCGATGCAGCCCTTTTCTGAGCTGAGATCTGAATCTGGTAGGTTCTCCCACAGGCCCCCACAGGCCCACGGAACACACGGCTGTCTCAGTCCCACAGAAATGATAGTTCCTAAGCCACCTTTTAAATCTTATTCACATTACTGGATTGATACTGGATTATTGCTTCCATCCAGTAACATCAGAAAACGTAGACAAAGACAGATTTTCAGTAACTCACTTGGAAACCACTTTTGAGGCTGGCCTGAGAGTGATCTGCTCCCCTCCTGACTATGGTGCCCGCAGAACACACGAGTACAGGAACATCGGGTGGCCTGGCTCTCAGCTCCAGCCCCACCACTTACTCTCTGTGGCCCTGGACTAGTCGCCACCCGCCTCTGAAACTCTAAATGGCGTTAGCACCCCCTCTCATGGGGCCGCGGTGAGGGTCAATTGAAATGAGGAATAAACATGGATGCTTGGGGTTCCCAAGACCATCAGGGTACCCAGCCCAGAGCGACGCTTCTCTGACCAGCATTTGTTCAATGAACGAATAAAGCGACACACACATCTCCTTGCTAGAAAGCTAGGAAACGGCTGCACGTTAGCGAACGGGCTTGAATAGGACCTCTTTGACCTTAGCGTGCCCTTTGCTTTCCTAAGCCTCCGTTTCTTCATCCTTGTAACGGGTAAGTTTTGTTACCTTGAGGTGTTATGAGAACAACATGCAGGAGACAGCTAGCGCCTGGCACCCAATAAATAGGTGCGTGGCGGATAACCATCATCTTCCCCTCCCTTTTCTCACCCCTGTTTGAAGATAAAAGTATTGCCGCTGCTATGACATAAAATTCAACTGGTTTTTTATCAGCATTAGCAAAGAGGTAAGAAGTGAACTTACACAAATATTGTAATCAGAACATTGTGGCTCTTGTAAATTTGAGGCAATGTATGTGTCATTCTGCTCTTTGTGGAATTAATTGTTTTCCAAGTGGCTTGTTCCTCAGGTAACCTGATGTTGACAGCAATAATGCAATTTTCATATCGAAATGTTGTTCTAGAGGGAGTGTGTCTATTTCACCTAGGCTTGCTGAAACCCAATCTGCAGGAAAGGACGTTAAAACAGAACTGGAGGTTAAATTTCATTTGCTGATTTAATAAAAACTAACAGGATGGATTTGGGGATATTTCATTAATCTTTCTTTCCTTTCAGTGCAAAGGAAATTAAGTTCACTCTAGTTCAAACTTTGTTTCACTCTTATACAATAGGCTGCCAATGTCCACTTTCTCTCTGGCAAGTTAAAACCTAATTAGTCACAGAAAATTCCTCCCTGACCCTGTCACCGTTAGCAGAAAAGCACTGAGAGACAGGCGTGGAGACACATGCTTGCATGAATGTGTACACACAGCACACACGCTACACAGCCACACACCCACACACACCACTGCACCACACATGTACACACCCACACACACACACGTACACACACACCACACACATATAAGTCACACACACCCACATACCATATACTACAAACACACGCCACACACACATATACATACCCTCACACACCACACACCACCCACACACCCACACACACCACACACATCACATACCACAAACACACCACACACACAAATCCACACACACCACACATACACACCCACACACACCACACACATATAAGTCACACACACCCACATACCACATACTACAAACACACGCCACACACACATATACATACCCTCACACACCACAC
>NW_012104253.1:9807251-9822560 GCF_000951045.1 Mandrillus leucophaeus
CACACACCACACACATATAAGTCACACACACCCACATACCACATACTACAAACACATGCCACACACACATATACATACCCTCACACACCACACACCACACACAAACCCTCACACACCACCCACACACCCACACACACCACACACATCACATACCACAAACACACCACACACACAAATCCACACACACCACACATACAGACCCACACACACCACATAGCATACACATCATATACATGTACACACCACGCATCACACACACCACACATGTACACACCCACACACTGACACACTACACACAGGCACCACACACAACACACACACATGTGCACAACCCCCCACACCACACACACGTGCACACTCCCACACACCACATACCACAAACACACACAAACATACCCTCATACACCACACACAGCACATACCCCACACACCACATACACACAAACTCCCACACACCCCAAACACATATACACACCCCCACACACCACATACCATACACATCACATACATGTACACACCACACATCTCACACATGTACACACCCACATTCTTACAAATATGTACACACCCACATACCAACACACTACACACAGGCACCACACACACCACAAACATATATGCACACCCACACACACCACACACGTACACACCCACACACCACACACGTACAAAACCCACACACCACACACACATACCCACACTCACCACACACGAACGCACCCACACACACCACATACACATGTACGCACCCACACCACACGAATACACACCCACACCACATATACATACACACCACACACACCCACACACACTACATACATACCCACACATACCACACCCCCACACATACACACATGTACACCACTACACACATACCTTACACATGTACACACACATACCTCTACACACCACATACACATACACACCCTACACATCACACACACACCCACTCACACCACACACATGCACAAACCCACACACACATACACACCTACACAAACCACATACACAGTACATACCCACACTCCACACATGTATACACCCACAAATACCACACACATACATACACACCCACATATGTCACACACACGTGCACACCACACACACACCACACCACACACCACACGCATCACCCCCCACACACCACACAAACACACATACACACCACACACATACACCTCCCCACATACCACGCACATGTACACCCCCAAAAACACCCCCATGTACACAGTACACACACGTCACACATGTACACACACATACACACATGCACACTGCACCCTCATACACACACATGCACACACTACACACACCACACACATGTACACACCCACACAAACCACACACTAGAAACATCACACACATACACACTCCCACACACCACACACACGCACCACACACCCATGTACACACCTACACACACCACAATACATACCAACACACACCACACACATATACACACCACACACACCACATAACACACGCACCATACACACATCACACACACATACATGTACACACCACACACACATAGACACCCACACACCACACAAATCACACACATCACACAACCACACCCACAAACCACACACATGCACAACTTACAAACACCACACCTGGGAGGCCGAAGTGGGCGGATCACCTGAGATCAGGAGTTCGAGACCAGCCTGGCCAACATGGTGAAACCCCATCTCTACTAAAAATACAAAAAAATAACAAATTAGCTGGGCGTAGTGGTGGGCGCCTATAGTCCCAGCTACTAAGAAGGCTGAGGCAGGAGAATCACTTGAACCTGAAAGGCAGAGGTTGCAGTGAGCCACGACTGCACCACTGCACTCCAGGCTGGGCAACAAGAGGAAAACTCCATCTCAAAAAAAAAAAAAGTAAATTAAATAAACACCACACCTATGCCACCCACATACACTACAAACACACACCAGACACATCACATCTACATCTACACATCTACACCACCCCACACACACCCTTGCTACCCTTCGCTTTGCAGTTGGTGGGTTTTAAGACCTGGGTGTGATGATGGTCCTGAAAACACAGTGACAGATGTGGGTTTTGCAGAAGCTCATGGCCAGGACTCCATCACGTGACGTTATGGCCTCCCTGGATGTGTCTTCCTCACTTGCAGAATAGGCCGGGGTACTTTCAGATGGAGAAAGGATCTCTTTCCAGCTAGAGGCACTATAATCAGCATCGGGCTTGTCAGTATCCGCCCTGTATTTTGACTCTGCCAAGTCCTTTTCAGGAGAAATGTAAGGCGGGGAGAGCATCGAGGAGAAGACCCCAGGCTTGGGAGCCTTGGGGAGCCCATATTTGAGCCCCAGCTCTGCTGATTTTAGCTGTGTGACCTTAGGCAAGCAACCTGAGCTCTCTGAGCCTGCATTTGTGTGTGTGTGTGTGTGTGTGTGTGTGTGTGTGTGTGTGTAATGGGAATAAATAATCCCTGGTCTACCTGTCTCAGAGAGAGAGGTAAGGATAAACAAAAAACCCTTTCAGGGTTTAATCTAACACAGGAGAAAGCTGTTTCAAATTCTCTACGTGAGCCCATGAGGAGTGTGGGTGCCGTGGCAGTCTTCCTGGGAGCCTGTGGTGCTGCGCTAGGCACAGGAGAACAATATGCAAATAAGTGTGAAATACTGCAATGTAGTAACCATGATGTCATTAACAAGCACTTATCACAGGTGGGGCACAGGGCTGGGTCCTTTACCACAGCGGATCCTCATAGGAGGGAGGTACTGGCACTCCCATGCGCATTGTACAGGTCAGGCTCAGAGGTCACTTGGGCTTGGTGGCAGTGAAGCCAGGGCTGAACTGTTGTTCCGGGGCCAGAGCAGCGTAGTGTCAGGTGCTACAGGACTGTAACGCCAAGATTGGGAGCCAAATACCCAAGCTAAGGGACCCGTGACTCCACTGTGACCTTGGAACTTGTCCTTGAAAGGAGGAGGGGAGTTGACCACATAAGGAAGGTGGGGAAGGCAGGGTGATGGGCACGTTCATGGGGAGAAAGGTGGCTGGGTGATTACAAGCCTGCCTGGAAGAAGTGAGGCTTGTACCAGGCTGAGAAGGGTGGGCAGGGTCTGGCGTGGTGGGTGGAAGGCATGCCCCTCACAGACGTGAAAGGGGCGCCATGGGACCTCTGGAGAGCTCAATCTGGGGTGCCTGGGGGTCCTTCCGAGGTGGTCCTACCAGGCCTCCAGACCCCACTGGCATCTATGGGAGCCGGGACAGCCTGCCCTCCCCAGCTCCCACTGAGCCCCTAATTCTGCCTGCCCTGCCTGACCAGCACCACCAGCCACCACGGTCACTGCTGCCTCTTGGAGACAGGGAAGCAGAGGCTCCGAGAGACACACGCCAGCCCAGGCTCTGGGTTTGCAGTGCAAGGTGGCTGAACCCTGGATCACTCTCCCTCCACAGTGCTAAGCCACCCTTTATTCCTGACTTTATTCCTGACTGCCATCCCTCCCTGACTGCTCACCTCTCCCCTCAGAACTTCCTCAATCAGGGCAAGAAACAGTCTCCGCCTCAGAAACCTCAGACTGCTGTGGGTGGAGGTCCTCAGGAGGTCCCCTCCCCTAATGGTTTCAGGACAGTTCTCTGACTTAGAAGTCCCCAGAGGGTCCCCAGGGGTCAGGGCTGCAGGCCCCAAGCCCCAACCAGAGAAGGCCCACTTCTATCTCATGATCGGGTCTCCTTTTTGAAGAGATGTCTGCCCCTCATTGCTCAGTGACCGAAGCAGAGCCCTAGGGAGCAGGGTGGCTTTTCCATGGGCCCCCTGTGGGGCAGAGCCCGGCTGGATGGGCCGTGACTCCCAGGCCAGCCTTCCTCTACAGAGTGAGCTCCTGGGGTTATGTCCTCTGAAGGCAACGTGTGGACCCTCAGCGATCTGCCTCCTTCATGGCTGAAGCTCTGGGACACAGCTTGGCCACCCCTGGGGAGCGCTCCAGGCCACTGTCAGGTGTGAAGCATGAGCCAGCCCAGCCTCTGCCATCAGCGCCACCTCAGACAGCTCAGAGTCATGCAGGGTACTGGAAGACCTGCACCATTTCCGGCTGGATCCAAGAATCCACTCTCATGCAGCTTCAGTCTGGCTGAGCCTCTCCCTCCAGGCCACCTCCTCATCCTCCCTGTGTCCCCATTTCTGACAAGGACGGAGCCACTCTCCTTGTGATAAGGTCTGGAACTGGAGCTGTGAATTCCCTCCCTTCTTCCCTCCCTCCCTCCCTCCCTCCCTCCCTTCCTTCCTTCCTTCCTTCCTTCCTTCCTTCCTTCCTTCCTTCCTTCCTTCCTTCCTTCCTTCCACCTACGCCCAAGACTGTGACTTCCCATTCTCAAGTATCTGGTGCTAATTCAAATCCTTCTGCTAGGACTCTTTGAAGGCCCTTGAGTTGGAGCTCTTGAAACAAAAACCCACCTCTCACTTCCCTGCTTCTGATTCATCTGACATGTAGCTTCTTCCAGGAAGTCCTCCAGCCACCACCTCACCCAGGCTAGTTTTGGTGTCCTGACTGTGCTCCCGCAGCACATTTATAACACGCATGCTGTAATGGACCTGCAACTGTGAGCTGGAGAGCTGCCACCGCTGGTCTGTGGGCCCTTGGAGGGCAGGGGCCTCGTCTTATTCCTGCCACACCCCATGGTAGGTGTGTAACCTCCATTTATTTAGTGAAGAAGCACATGAACACATTCTGTTGAGGGCACAAACAGGTCTCATTTGGAGCCCACCTGGTGCCCACCCATGCACCTTCCTCACAGGGCTAGACAGAAGCCACAGTCCATCCTGTCCTCTTGTCATCATCCCACTAGACACGAAACCTCGCCATGGCTTAGGAGGGTCTCTCCCAGCAAACATGAGGGTATTGCTTGACCGACTGGCATTTGGGGAATCCCCTTGTTGAAACACGAGGCCTTGTGGAGTAGAGCCGCAGCGACCTGACAAGCAGGGGAAGCTCTCGCCTGCGTCGGCCCAGGACACAGGGTGAGGAAGGTATCAGCATTCCAGCCACTCTCCAGATTTGATTATAGCTGATAAGGATCACGGAGGAACGTGCTGCCAAGACAGTCACGCCAGGGCGGCCTAATTCAATAGTCTGCAGTTCGGTGTTGTGTATCCATCTCAGGTATGGTCGCCGGTTGTGTGGGAAGGAAGGGCACACAGGTCTGCAGGACAGACGCTGCGTTGGAGAGAGCCAGTTCTCCAGGATCTAGGTGCTGCCAGGGAGCGGCTTCCCACGCCATCAGCACATTCGTGCCCCGCTGCTTGGGGAGGAGAGCTTCTCGCCTAGGGAGAGGTGTTTTCACATTTCCTGCGCTCACTCTCAGGAGGGTCGCTGTCCTGCTGTTCCCTGAATGGCCACCCTCCACAGCCTCCCACAAACCTCGCCAACCTGCTCACATTGCTGGGATCACAAGCCCAGGTAGAGGATAGGGCACTGGCTCTGCTTCCCTGCCTCTCTTGGAGGCCCAGAGAGGAGGGGGCTCTGCCAAGGTCACGGCAAGGTCTGCAGGGAGCCAGACCCCAGCCCCGATCCCAGGGCTTCAAGAGCCCAGAGGACAAGGGGGCTGCTGAGATAGCGCCAAGTGCGTGTCTCACCCCTGTTTAGGGGGGTTCTCGTTTACCCTCAGGGTTTATTTGAAGACGTGGCTCCTCTGCGAAGCCTGTCCCATTCCTCAGGCTGAGCAAGTGCCTTCCCGCTGTGCCGCTCTCCCCCACAGCCCTGCCAGCCCAGCTCAGGGCCTAAAAGCCTGGGTGGCTCTGTTGACTTCTCTTGGGTGGTATTCTACTTGAGCAACCCTTCTCCGGGGCCTGTGTGTCAGTGTGGGTGGCCCAGCAGCCATAGTCTGGAGGCCAGGAGTGGCCCCGGCCAGCCTGGGATGCCCCCTCTGACCTGCATGAGAGTCAGGCAAGCCCTTCGAGAGCTGCTGTGGCTGCAGGCTGGACCTGTCCACTCCCCAACCTCTGTCTGCGGAGGCCTCTGCTCTGCCAACCTCAGCGTGCGCATTCCCGGCCAGGGCCTCCGCTTGCTCGTGGGATGTTGCAAGGAAGAGCAGGCGGCTGGTGAAGCCAGGGCACCTCCTCTGTCTTGTGCTGTTACTTGGAGGCACCAGTGGATTTCCCCAGGGTTGTCCAAGTAATCTGGCAGGCCAGACACAGGCCCGGAGAACGGCATCCGTCTATATGAAGCACCTGCTGTTTATTCTTGCCGAGGTGCTCAGGGCCAAGGGGGACACATCCATATGAGAGGGACAATTGGAGAGAAGTGGCTGCTGGAAGTGAACTTGCTGGTTCTGAAGATTTCTGCCCAATATAAAAGTGGTGCATGCAGGCCTCAAAACATGTTAAAGGAGGATGTTGAAAGTATCAAGGTCAGGATGTGATCAATATTATAGTCATTTATCCTCTTTGGGTGGCATTTCTACAGGTTTATGGAAAAGAAGATTAGGAAGAAATGCATTTCTTTGGTATGTTCACATTTTGATGATAAATACAGGCTGAAAAAAAAACTAGTTTAGGGGCCAGGTGCGGTGTGCATGCCTGTAATCCCAGCACTTTGGGAGGCCAAGCTGGGCGGATTGCTTGAGCCCAGTAGTTCGAGAACAGCCTGGGCAACATAGCAAGACCCCATCTCTACAAAAAGTACGAAATGTAGCTGGGCATGGTGGCTCACATCTATAGTCCTGGCTACTCAGGAGGCTTAGGTTGGAGGATCACTTGATCCCAGGAGGTCAAGGCTGCCATGAGCTGAGATCTCACCACTGTACTCCAGCCTGAGTGACAGAGTGAGACTCTGTTTCAGAAAAAAGCTAACTTATACATGGGGTGAAAATACACTTACATGCATGTTGGCATATATATATATACGTAATTTTCAATAGATGTGCTTATGTTTTATAACGATTTATGAAGTGTGTCCACATGCACATTTGCACATATAAGTTATATACAAAATATACAAAAAGTTCTTCCAAAAGCATGTTCCCCAGATGCAAGGATTTCTAGTGTTCGTGAAACACATGAAGCTGATATCATAGCATCAGTTATAATGACCAGACAAGTTCAAGAGAAGGAAGATCCTAAAGATCCTAAAAGTTGGCTCAGAGAGCCCCAAGCGCTCTCACATGCATGCCTCACTAATAACTACACCATCACAGTCCCGAATCTCAGTCCCACTGGGTGGGCGGCAGGTGCCTGCTAAGCAGCAAGGGGATGCTGAGAACAGGCAAAGGTGGTGGGAGTGGGGGGAACAGTGCAGGCTGCACAGACAACTAGGGGCTGAGCGGACAGGGCCTTTCGGTTAGTCCGCCAGAGCAGCCCTAACAAAGTACCTCAGTCCCAGGGTGGACGGGGGGAGGGCTAAACAGCAGACATGCATTTTCTCACAGTTGCAGAGGCTGAAAGTTGGAATCAAGGTGTCAGTAGGGCTGGTTCCTTCTCAGGCCTCTCTCCTTGGCTTGCAGGTGGCTGCCTTCTCCCTGTGCCCTCATGTGTTCTTCTGTGTGTGTGTGTCTGCCTGTCCTAATCTCCTCTTCTTACAAGGACAACAGTCAGATTGGAGCCCACCCTAATGACCTCATTTTAGCTTAATCACCTAGATATGGTTTAGCTGTGTCCCCACCCAAATCTCATATTGAATTGTAGCTCCCATAATTCCCACGTGTTGTGGGAGGGACTCGGTGGGAGATCATTGAATCATGGGGGTGGTTTCCCCCATACTTTTCCAGGTTAGTGAGTAAGTCTCATGAGATCTGATGGTTTTATTAGGGGTTTCCCCTCTCACTTGGCTCTCATTCTCTCTCTTGCTCACCGCCTTGTAAGACATGCCTTTCACCTTCCACCGTGATTGTGAGGCCTCACCAGCCATGTGGAACTGTGAGTCCATTAAACCTCTTTTCTTTATAAATTACCCAGTCTCAGGTATGTCTTTATCAGCAGCGTGAAAATGGACTAATACACACCTCTTTAAAGACCCTCTCTCCAAATACAGTCCTGGGGGCTAGGACTTCAGCAGATAAATTTAAGGAGTGGGAGTGTGGTTGGGGGACACAATTCAGCCTCTAAAACCTTGGTGGAAGCAGGGTGGGTGCCTGGACTCAGAGCCAGAAGGCTGGGGTTTCCAGCCCAGCCCTAGTCCTGAGCAGCCGTATGATTTGAGTAAAACCATTTCCCATCTCTGAGTCTGCATCTTCCCATCTGAGAAACAGGCATCATAATTCCACCCTGCGTCTCTCATGGGGCTGAGGGAGAATCCAGACAGGTGAAGGATGCAGAAGTGTTTTGTAAGCTGCAAAGCACCATTTGCATGGGACCTAAGGTTATCCCTGTGCTGGGACCACCTGGCATGTGGGTGGAGGCAGGGATGGCTGGTGGGGCTGGAGCAGAGAAAGTGCACAGGTGAGGTTGGGTGAAAGGTGAGCTGGCAAGGCAGGCTTGCGGACGGGGATGGCAGAGGTTCAGAGCTCAGGAAACCATCTGCCGAGTGAGGCTTCGATGGGGAGGGATGGGGCAATCTGCAGAGGCGGCTGCTATGGGAATGGGGCAGGGAGCCTTCTACCTTGGGCTGCCCTGAAGGGGGCGATGTGGGGCTGGAATCAGCCTCCTCTCCACTCGCTAAGCCATGAGGGTGCAGGCTTCATCAACCTGGAGAAAGAGACTCCGTTCATTAATTCATATGAAAGTACTGGAAAATTCTGGAAGTTTCCGAAAAGCTGGCAGAGGCCTTGATCTGGGTGTGGGTGAATGGGAGGTTATTTCATCCAGAAGAAACAGAGCAGAGCCTCCAAATTCTACCAAGCCCTTCTTGTCCACCCAATCTAGGCCTTTCTCTCGAGTCGGCATGGTTCCACTTCCCTGACTGCATCGGGAATTACCTCTCCTTTGGGCCAAAGACAAAAAAGAATGCAGACTTGTTTCCAGGATGATTAAATTACATTCAGCATATTCTTCCCGAGCGCGTCCCCTCTTAGTGGGGTTTAGAGCTGCGTTCGGGCTAGCCAGGCTCCGGTTACCTCTAATGAGGATGATGATCTGGAGGCTTAGCGATAATTCTGCACTGATTCTCTTGTGCCTGCGGAACCTGTGTTGGCCAACTTGGATGGCAGGGGAAGATCAACAGAAGGTGCCCTCCGCCCACGTCCACCCAGCGCTCACCTTGGTCTGCCTGGGGGCCAAGGCTGCCTGCCCGCCCGTCCTACTTAAGAGTGGCCCAGTGCTCTGGGGATGGGATTAAACACCAGCTTACACCCTGTGGGGGAGAATGAAAGTTGGAGCAAGAAATAAAAACCCAAACAAAAAAATGCAGCTAATTCCATCCTGTCAGCGGTGGATATTAAAGACTATTCGCTGGCAAGCCCAGCGATGCATAAGCCACAATGGCGCTACTGTTGAATTTTAATTTAATTTTCAGAAAGGTAAGCGAAGCCTCAAGGGTCGGCTGGAGGGGAGGTGCTGGAAGCTTTTCTTCCCTACAGGCAGTCTGGCGTTTTCCTGGGATTTGGCTGGGTAGGTTTTCTGCCTCAGTTGGGATAAATGTCCCATCAACAGTGACAACTGCAGCAACTGCTGTTTATTGAGCATGTACTGTGTGCTCTGCCCTTCCATGGAGCCTGTAGCTCTCATAACAGTTAGGAAGTCAATGCAATTATCTCAGTTTCCTGGAAGAGGAAACTGATGCTCAGAGAGGCTATGTGAGTTTGGTGAGGTTGCAGAGCTGGGACTCGAGCCCAGGTCTTTCCAGCTCCACTGACCTTTCCAAACCCATGATCCCTGTTCTGTCCATTCTGTCACCATCCAAGCATTGGGACCTGTGGACCGCAAGGTCACCTCTTTGGCTGTTTCCTGCAGCATCTGTTTCTTGGAAGTTGAATGAAGCAAACATTCATTGCCTCCTTTTCACAGCTGTCCCACCACAGAGGGCCGTGGCTCCACACCTGCCCCCGACACTTTTCATTTCTCAGCACATATTGAGCACACCCTCTTCCCCTTTTTTTTTTTGAACTGGACAAAGGGTGCCTGTGGCTAATGGATTTTAGACTGTTGTCCTGTGAGACCTGCCCTTGGAGTGGGTAGGTCACATGGTCACTGGAGACAAGAGGCCTGGGAAAAATGTTTTTAACCTTGGCTCTTGCTGAAAAACACTGGTGATATCAGGCAGGTACCCAATGAGGCCTTCAGTCAAAAAGACCCGGATTTAAATCCCAGATCAGACACAAACTTATTGGGTGCCCCTGGGCATTCTTCTTATCCTTTTTTGGGACCCAGTTTCTTCATTTGCTACACGAAGACACACACACACATTTTACCACCTCCACCCCGTGCTGACATAGGGTGTTGCGAGCTATGTTGGTAACTTTCATATTTTAATCTTTTGACAAGGACATGGGGTTTGAAAACATGGCTTACATGCTTTTAGCTTTACAGTTGACAAAGAATTTTCCCATTCATTACGGGAAAATCAGGTCCCCCATTTTTCAGATGAGGAAGCCATGATCCAGAGAGAAGCAACTTCCCCATGTTCCCCCACGAACCACTAGAGTAAGTATTCTAAAGCGGAAACCTCATGATATGTGTTTCATGTTGCATGTGTTTGTGTGTTCATGTGTATATGCATGTGCACAGTTGTGTGTGTGTGTGTGCATGTGCATGCATGATTGTGCACGTGTGTTTGTGTGTGCACAGTGTGCATGTTCGTGTGTGCATTACGCACAGGTGTGTGTGTGTGTAAAATCTGGCCCCCACTGATCACTCCAGTCTGAATTCACATCACTCCCTCCTATCTCCCCACACCTGCTGTCCCAGCCAAAAGTCATTCCCTGACTGCTCCGTATTCTCAGCTGCCTTCATGGATAGGGTAACATCATAGTTTGCAGCTCTGACCCTGGATCCAGACTGCCCGGATTCAAATACTGTTACATACCCTTCTGAGGCTTCAGTTATTCATTTATAAAATAGATTTAATAGCACCTATGTATGAGGTTTAGATGCATCAATATTTGTAAAGTATTTAGAATAGTGCATAACACGTTACAAGTGCTACATGATTGCTTGTTACATAAGTAAATAGGTTTCTCTCTCCAGGATGTTTTCCTTATTTCAGAATTGGTCTGGGTTGGTGCCTCTTCTGTGATTCCCACTGTGGTGGGACAAATCTCCCTGTTCTGGAATTGCCCATCCTCGAAGGCTATGAGATCTACTGTCTTTGAATCCCCAGTCCCCAGCACTGGAGCCCTGGAACATCAGAGCATTCAGGAGGTTCTCTTACGGGTCCAGCCAAGTTAAGCTCAGTGTGGCTGTCTCTTTTTTACTTGTTTTAGGTTTTTTATTGTTGTTTTTGTTTGTTTGTTTGTTTGATACAGAGTTTCACTCTGTCACCCAGGCTGGAGTGTGGTGGCACGATCTTGGCTCACTGCAACCTCTGCCTCCCAAGTTCAAGTGATTCTCGTGCCTCAGCCTCCTGAATAGCTGAAATTATAGACATCCACTGCCATGCCCCGCTAATTTTTGTATTTTTAGTAGAGGCGGGGTTTCGCAATGTTGCCCAGGCTGGTCTCGAACTCCTGACCTCAAGTGATCCACCTGCCTTGGCCTCCCAAAGTGCTGGGATTACAGGTGTGAGCCACTGCGCCTGGCTGGCTGTCTCTTTAAGGCAGCACACTTTGGGCAAATCTCTCTGAAGGGCAATAAATAATAGCTGTGCTAGTTAAGACTGAGAAACTTTAGGCCACGGCTCTCCAGGGAAAATGATTCCTCCTCAGTGGAAAATTGTCTTTGATTTTTATTGTAAACTTCTCAGGGCCTCTCATCCAAAAGCGTGAGAGCAGTTACCCGAACATCCACACCCTGCAGGAATAAAAGGCTGGAGAAGCCACCCTTGTCGCTAGACCATGTGTGCACTGCCCATGTGGGGTCCCAGGTCTTGTGCCCATACCTAAACTAGACGCTCTTAACAGGCACCTCGTGGCTTGCAGCTCTGGTGGAAAGAGGCAGAGGAGAGAGTCCTGCCTGCCGTGCAGAGGGATGCAAATGGAAGAGGTAAGACCTAGTCCCACCCAGTTACAAGGTGGGTCTTCTGAGTTTACAGCTGCCTAGAGCAGCTCCAGCTTTGCCTGGAAGAGATGAAACTGCCGTACAGGTGAGCCTGGGGACCTCAGGTTCTCCAAAGAGACCGGGTGGCAGGGGTGTCCTGAAGCCGGCAGTCACTGGCCCCTGAGAACCAACTGTTAAAATTTCAGGAACTTTGCAAGCAAGTTGTTAAACAGAGTCAACATTAAAAATTAAATCATGTAAATTTACAATTAAACAACTTTATACTAGAAACAAAGGTAACAGGGGAACTCTTGTATAATACTACAATGGTGGATACATGTTATCAAACATTTGCCAAAACCCATAGAATGTAAACCACCAAGAGTGAACTGTATGGTAAAGGATGGGATTTGGGTGATTATGATGTATCAGTGGAGGGTCATGAATGGTAACAAATGTTCCACTCTGGCCTGGAAGTGGGGGAGGCTACACGTCTGTGGGGAGGGAGGGTATATGGGAAATCTCTACTTTCTGTGAAATTTTGCTGTGAACCTAAAACTTTCCTTAAAAAAATAGTTTAGTGACTTAAAAGAAACCCCAAAGGTAATAAATACTCAGAAATCATCATTTTCTAATTAATTTATTAGTACCTAAGCTTTTACTAGTACCTAAGCTTTTACTAGTACCTAAGCTTTTACTAGTACCTAAGCTATAGAGACTGACTTATTGTCTCTATATGATGGAAATACATAAGGATATGCTACAGTGCCTCTCGTCCCAACTCTGTGTCCAAGTGACATGACATGGATAGCCTGAAATCAGCCACAGTGGGACTATTTACTCCATAAAAATTGGCAAATGCTACAAATCGGGGCTTAATTTATATTGCTGTGTTGATTTTCTAGACGTCAGAACGTGAAGCAGAACAAACTTACATGTGTCATGGTTACAGTTGTTACCTTGTGAATTGCCCCCAAGTCCAAGAAATCTCCCAGACTTTGCAAACTATTATCTGAGTCAGCAAAGAAATTGTTCATACCATTAATTAATGAACGAGTGAAGTCTTCATTGTTTCACTTTTGTCTTCCTTGTTAACATAAATAAAAACATCATCCAACATTCCTGACGGAGGTACGCTCATGCTTCAATTGTAACCATAGACTGGCCATAGATACGGGAGTTCAACAAAAATCAATGGAAGCATTCTATGAGAATCAACTGGCTGCATGGCATTTACAATAGAGTACTGTACGTTTTATTATTTGTAAATTGTGTGCTATACATCTTTCATACCAGTAAAATGTATAATAAACCTTAACCTATACACCACTGCCTGATTAGAGAGTTTGGGATCTTGGCAGTCTAAGAGAGAGAGAGAGAGAGAGAAAACACCCTGGGAAAGCCTGTTTAACTTTCCTCTTTGTCCCTCAAAAATAAAAGCAATGCCAGCACTGCCCCAGACATCCCCCATTCAACCCTCACAGTTATCTCTGAGGGAGGCATCTTAGCAGGGGTTGCCTTAGAAGCAGACCCTGTTGTTTATCTGGGAGGTGATCCCAGGGAACACCAGTGGGGAAATGGGAAAGGGAGGCTGGGAAGGGAAGATGGCTTATAAAAGCATGTGTTATCAACCATTTACCATTTTGGATCATGCTGGGGACTTTGGTGGCAGAAGAGAATTTGCACTGAGGACTGCCCTTAACAAAGGATGGGGCCAAGCGCGGTGGCTCACGCCTGTAATCCCAGCACTTTGGGAGACTGAGGCGGGTGGATCACCTGAGGTCGGAAGTTCGAGACCAAACTGGCCAACATGGTGAAACCCGTCTCTACTAAAAATACAAAAACACTAGCTGGGCATGGTGGTGCATGCCTGTAATCCCAGCTACTTGGGAGGCTGAGGTAGGAGAATCGCTTGAACCTGGGAGGCAAAGGTTGCAGTGAGCCTGGGTTACAGAGTGAGACTCTATCTACAAAAAACCAAAAACCAAAAACCAAACAAACAAAAACACACGCAGAGGATCGGGGTGCTGGGGTACTGAGACATCAGCCCCTAACCCTGACTGGTTGACTACTGCTCTGGGAGCACATTAATTCATAGTTTTCTTTCCTGACATTGCGTGTCTGTGTGTGTGAGAGAGAACAAAGATAACCTCGTGTGTGCTCTGAGACGGGATAAAAACAACCAACCACAACTGTCTGAAATGGAAAGCTGAGAAGGCGAGGGGCAGCTACACACTCTCTCTGTTCAGTCCCACAGACATCTGTGTTCAAGTGACGTCACGTGGATAGCCTGAAATCTATCACTAGCCCTGACACTCACTGGGTTTCATAAATCCTGTCGCGTTTGTTTATAAAGTATTCTGAAGACATTAAAAAGGGCAGTAAGATGAAGGCTTTGCGACAACATGCAAAATACATCTGATATATAAGTGAAAAATAGCAGCATATTACCCTGAGTCTACACTAAATTATCGTCTGTTTATCTGTTACACCTTTGTTTCTGTCTCCTTTTATTAAGACTCGAAGGTTCATACGGATAAGGAGTAGGGATTCTGCTTTGTTCATTGCTGTAAGGCAGGCACTTGTAATAATGCCTGGCATGCAATAGTTGCTCAATAAATATTTGACAAATGCATTCACTAATAAAGAGTACGAGCACATAAGGAAGAGAAGAGCTGGTTGGTAAAGGGGTGGGCAATGTACCGCCCTCTGCACTCAGTCCCACAATTTCCTTAGTTGTATGCGATATCATTGTAATATATGGATAACAAACAAGAAGAAACAATGGATGCCAAAACCAAATAGGTACCTAATGAAAGCCAAACCATGGGTCTATTACCTCTGCGGCCAGGAAGGTTTAGAAAAATGCAGCAGGGTGGGCTAGAGGTACTGATAACAGTTAGCACTTACATAAAGATTACCATAAGCCAACTCTTCTTATATATCAACTCATTTAATCATCCCGACAACTCCACTGAGGCATGAACTATTGTCATCACTCTCATTTGATAGATGAGGACATGGAGGCACAAAGAGTTTGAATGCCATGCCCAACTCACACAGGCACAGTTGCTGCCAGCCCAGTACTTCTCCACCTTTAACACGCATGGTGTGAATGAGACAGACCCACTCCCAACCCTCACAGAACTGACATTCCGCTGCAGAGTTTTTCAGACTTCAATGTGCACCTGGGATCTTGTGAAAAATGCAAATTCTGGCTGGACATGGTGGCTCATGCCTGTAATCCTAGCACTCTGGGAGGTCGGGGTGGGAAG
>NW_012104253.1:9823860-9869695 GCF_000951045.1 Mandrillus leucophaeus
TTCAACCCTCACAGTTATCTCTGAGGGAGGCATCTTAGCAGGGGTTGCCTTAGAAGCAGACCCTGTTGTTTATCTGGGAGGTGATCCCAGGGAACACCAGTGGGGAAATGGGAAAGGGAGGCTGGGAAGGGAAGATGGCTTATAAAAGCATGTGTTATCAACCATTTACCATTTTGGATCATGCTGGGGACTTTGGTGGCAGAAGAGAATTTGCACTGAGGACTGCCCTTAACAAAGGATGGGGCCAAGCGCGGTGGCTCACGCCTGTAATCCCAGCACTTTGGGAGACTGAGGCGGGTGGATCACCTGAGGTCGGAAGTTCGAGACCAAACTGGCCAACATGGTGAAACCCGTCTCTACTAAAAATACAAAAACACTAGCTGGGCATGGTGGTGCATGCCTGTAATCCCAGCTACTTGGGAGGCTGAGGTAGGAGAATCGCTTGAATCTGGGAGGCAAAGTTTGCAGTGAGCCAAGATCGAGACATTGCGCTCCAGCCTGGGTTACAGAGTGAGACTCTATCTACAAAAAACCAAAAACCAAAAACCAAACAAACAAAAACACACGCAGAGGATCGGGGTGCTGGGGTACTGAGACATCAGCCCCTAACCCTGACTGGTTGACTACTGCTCTGGGAGCACATTAATTCATAGTTTTCTTTCCTGACATTGCGTGTCTGTGTGTGTGAGAGAGAACAAAGATAACCTCGTGTGTGCTCTGAGACGGGATAAAAACAACCAACCACAACTGTCTGAAATGGAAAGCTGAGAAGGCGAGGGGCAGCTACACACTCTCTCTGTTCAGTCCCACAGACATCTGTGTTCAAGTGACGTCACGTGGATAGCCTGAAATCTATCACTAGCCCTGACACTCACTGGGTTTCATAAATCCTGTCGCGTTTGTTTATAAAGTATTCTGAAGACATTAAAAAGGGCAGTAAGATGAAGGCTTTGCGACAACATGCAAAATACATCTGATATATAAGTGAAAAATAGCAGCATATTACCCTGAGTCTACACTAAATTATCGTCTGTTTATCTGTTACACCTTTGTTTCTGTCTCCTTTTATTAAGACTCGAAGGTTCATACGGATAAGGAGTAGGGATTCTGCTTTGTTCATTGCTGTAAGGCAGGCACTTGTAATAATGCCTGGCATGCAATAGTTGCTCAATAAATATTTGACAAATGCATTCACTAATAAAGAGTACGAGCACATAAGGAAGAGAAGAGCTGGTTGGTAAAGGGGTGGGCAATGTACCGCCCTCTGCACTCAGTCCCACAATTTCCTTAGTTGTATGCGATATCATTGTAATATATGGATAACAAACAAGAAGAAACAATGGATGCCAAAACCAAATAGGTACCTAATGAAAGCCAAACCATGGGTCTATTACCTCTGCGGCCAGGAAGGTTTAGAAAAATGCAGCAGGGTGGGCTAGAGGTACTGATAACAGTTAGCACTTACATAAAGATTACCATAAGCCAACTCTTCTTATATATCAACTCATTTAATCATCCCGACAACTCCACTGAGGCATGAACTATTGTCATCACTCTCATTTGATAGATGAGGCCATGGAGGCACAAAGAGTTTGAATGCCATGCCCAACTCACACAGGCACAGTTGCTGCCAGCCCAGTACTTCTCCACCTTTAACACGCATGGTGTGAATGAGACAGACCCACTCCCAATCCTCACAGAACTGACATTCCGCTGCAGAGTTTTTCAGACTTCAATGTGCACCTGGGATCTTGTGAAAAATGCAAATTCTGGCTGGACATGGTGGCTCATGCCTGTAATCCTAGCACTCTGGGAGGTCGGGGTGGGAAGATCACCTGAGGTCAGGAGTTTGAAACCAGCCTGGCCAACATAGTGAAACCCGGTCTCTACTAAAAATACAAAAATGAGCCAGGCATGGTGGCACACACCTATGATCCCAGCTACTCAGGAGGCTGAGGGAGGAGAATCACTTGAACCCGGAGGTGGAGGCTGCAGTGAGCCGAGATCGTGCCACTGCACTGGTCGATAGAGCAAGACTCTGTCTCCAACAAAACAAAACAAAACAAAACAAAATGCAAATTCTCATTTGGTAGGTCCAGTGTGAGGCCTGAGGTTCTGCATGTCTTACAAGCTGCCAGGCAGTTTTGCTGGCCTGTGTCCCACCCTTTCGCAGCAAAGTGCTAGGCTGCCGAGAAGAACGATGTGTGGCGAGCTGACCACAGGTGGCCTGGGCCGCAGAGGGGCTGCACAGGGAGGCAGGAGAGAGTGCGTCCAAGCGGAACTTTTCCTAAACAAGAGGTGATTATGTCTCTTCCAACACATGACTCTCTGGTCTGCCTGGCCACCTGCTCAGTCCTCCCCGGTGTGTCCCGGAGCCCATGCCTGAAGATTCTGGTCTCTGTCCTGGTGCAGCAGCTTCCTGTTACTGGCCACTCCCACTTCTGTGAGATCCTCTCCCACGCCCAGAGCTCACCATCCCCTGCGGAAACCCCTCACTTCCCTGGACCACTCTGGCTCTTCAGGGCTGCTGTCCATGTCCAGTCCAAGAAGGAGGCCCACATCCCTCTCCTACCCCGGCCCTTCCGCAGCCTCCATGCAGGAAACTGCCTTGGGGGGTGAAGTGAGCTGAGGCCGTCTGTCCCAGCCTCACTGCGTGGTGTTTACACGCCTCACTTTCCACGTGTATCCTATGCGGCGCTGGCCCCGGCAGCTCCAATCTCCAGTGCCGGCTGGCAGAGGCGCTGGAAGGGAAGTCTCAGACTGGAGCACAACTTCTCTCCCAGAGACACCGACAAGGCTTTCCCTGCTCTCCCCGGGTTCAGCAGTGCCCCTTGAAGTGGTGGAAGGGCCAGCAAGGGTCTGGGTGTCACACTCTTGGGGCCAGAGAGGAAGGCGTCTTGCTGGGAGACTCTCAGACTTGGGAGCTGGCTCTGGGTCCTGGTCAGTGAATGTGACTTTCACCCAAAGCCCGGGCTGTGCTCCCCCCTCCCTCTCCTCTACTGCTCCTCACCCGGGGGGGTGAAGAAAAGGGAGTGGAGGAAGTATCTGCCCACAGTAGAGGTTCAACATATGCTTGTAAAGTGGATGAATTCATAAATGGATTCAGGTTCGTTTGATTTTCTGGAAGCAAAATTCATGAATCCTTGCCATGGAGAATGGGCTGCAATGGGGTATGTCCTTTCCTATCACTCTAAGGTCTGCTACACAGTAATTACTTAATAAATATTCATTGAGTTTATGAATGAAAGGAAGTGAACGTTGGAGAGAAAGTCTCTCAGTTGAAAGGAAGAAGCCAGTTATCTCAGCCACTCAAAGACAAGATAAGGAGTTAGAATTTGGCAATAACTTGTGTGCAGAAAAAGAGTTTTGGCCAACAGTTAATTCAAGGTGATTCCTGCTATAAGGTATCAGCTAAGGGAGTTAATGCCTGCTTAGGTTGCATACGTGGATGTATAACATTTTAAATGAAGGAGGCTGTTTTCTCCCACTCAACCCTGTTTTTATTATTCTTGGAGAATTGTCTTCAAGTCTGAGCTCTGCCACTTAAGAGAAGCATTGGGCCACGAGTGGTGGCTCAATGCCTGTAATCCCAACACTTTGGGATGCCAAGGCAGATCACGAGGTCAAGAGATTGAGATCATCCTGGCCAACATGGTAAAACCCTGTCTCTACTGAAAATACAAAAATTAGCTGGGCATGGTGGTGCATGCCTGTAGTCCCATCTCCTCGGGAGGCTGAGGCAGGAGAATCGCTTGAACCCAGGAGGCAGAGGTTGGAAGCAGAGGCTGCAGTGAGACCGCACCACTGCACTCTAGCCTGGCGACAGAGCTAGACTCTGTCTCAAAAAAAAAAAAAAAAAGAAGCACTGGCAGGCTGGAAAGGTGCAGAGAAGAGGAAGCTAGGGACTTGAGATGGAATCACATGAGGGCAGCTGGACGAATATCTGGGACTGGTTAACTTCAAGAAAAGAAAACTCAAAGGTTAAAAAAACAAAAAACAAAAAAACAAAAAACAAATCCCAAAAGTAATGTCTTTAAAATAGTCAAAGACAGTCCTGAGAAGGTTGAACTGGGTACAACATTCTCTGGGTAGTCAAAAGTTGCTAGAAATGCTACCGAGAGTCATTTTAGAGTCGATCTAAAGAAGAACTTTCTAGCAGTAAAGTTATCCAAGAGTAGACAAAGCTGTCTCCCGAGATAGTGAGGTCGGGGCACAGGAGGACAAAGGTCAAATGTCCATTGAAAGAGCTCCTACAGAGGTGCCTCAGCAGAACAGGAGGGGATCAGTTTAATGCAAGATTGGGGGTAGGGTTGTAGGAAGGACCGTATTGTTAAATGGTGGGTATTGTTAAGCTCTTCTGTGCCTTGGGTGTTGATTGACAGGTACTTATTATGTTATTGGAAATAATAGGCAGTGGGCTCATTCCTATAATCCCAGCACTTTGGGAAATTGGGGCAGGCAGATGACCTGAGCTCAGGAGTTCGAAACCCGCCTGAGCAACATGGCAAAACCCCTTCTCTATGAGAAACACAAATGTTAGGTGGGTGTGGAGGTACACATCTGTGGTTCCAGCTACTCAGGAGGCTGAGGCAGGTGAATCACTTGATTCCTGGAGGCCGAGGCTGCAGTGAGCCAAGATTATGCCACTGCACTCCAGCCTGGGCAACAAAACTAACTAACTAAATAAATAAATACATCAGAAAATACAATTTAATTACTCTTAAGAGCAATAAAGCCTTAAAGTGCTGAGGAAGTAAACTAAAAATAGAGCACTCCATTTCTTAAAAAAAGTTTTATTCTTAAAACACGTTTAAGAACTGTTTAGGAGACAGCGTCTGAAAAACTGCTTCGCTACATAGAGAAAAATAGAATTTGATACCTAACTAACGTTGTAAGCAAAGTTGAACCATAAATGAAAAAAGTCTAAGTGTGAAAGACAAATCGTAAGTATAATAAAGGAAATTATGGGAGAATATTTTGGTGACCTAGAACAAAGAAGGAATTTCCAAAGTATACCCCTATAATACAGACCATATGGAAAAACAACTGATCAGTCTGAGTACATCAAAATTAAGGAATTTTGTTCAATGAAAGGCAACATAAACAAAGTTAATAGATAAATGACACAAAGGGAGAAAATGTATGTCATCTCTAATATTAAAAATGGACCGAGGCCGGGTGCAGCGTATCATGCCTGTAATACCAGCACTTTGGGAGGCTGAGGTGGGTGGATCATGTGACATCAGGAGTTCAAGACCAGCCTGGCCAACATGGTAAAACCCCTTCTCTACCAAAAATACAAAAGTTACCTGGGCATGGTGTCTTGCACCTGTAATCCCACTACTCGGGCAGCTGAGGCACGAGAATCACTTGAACCTGGGAGGGGGAGGTTGCGATGAGCCAAGATTCTGCCACTGCGCTCCAGTATGGTCAACAGAGTCTCAAAAAATTAAAATAAATAAAAAATGAATTGATATCTTGGAATATAAAATTAACCATTGAAATCTGCCACAAAATCTGTGAGAATCCCAGTAGAAAAGCAGGCAAGAACACGAGCCAGTTAACGCAACCAGAGAAGCCCCAAAGACGACAGGCATGTGAAGGATGTTCTCATTAGTAACTCGATGATTGGCAATTGATATGCAATGTGATATCACTTTACATTCACCAGATTAGCAAGAACAAGAAGTCAGGAAAGGGCACAGCACTGGCATGGTGGGGGGAGGTAGGAGCTTTCATGCTTGGCCTTGGAGTATCATCCTGGAAGGTCACCTGGCAGGACTCAATCAAATTAATTCTATCTATCTCCTATGACCCAGCAATCCCACTCCCCAGTGTTGATCCAGAGAAATCCAAACACACATCCAGAAGGGGATATTTAAGAGGATGTTCATCACATCGTTGATCAGGTCTAAGGCCACTGGAGGCAACTTATATGTGCATCACTGGGGAATGGATTAAGAAAGTGGCCGGGCACTGTGGCTCACACCTGTAATCCCAGCACTACAGGAGGCCGAGGAGGACAGCTTATGAGGTCAAGAGACCAAGACCATCATGGTCAACATGGTGAAAACCTGTCTCTACTAAAATTACAAAAATTAGCGGGGTGTGGTGGTGCATGCCTGTAGTTCCAGCTACTCGGGAAGCTGAGGAAGGAGAATCTCTCAAACCCGGCAGGCAGAGGTTGCAGTGAGCAGAGATCGCACCACTGTACTTCCAACTTCCAGCCTGGATGATAGAGTGAGACCCCTTCTCAAAAAAACAAAGCACTCTAGATGCGCACTATGGAATACCAAGAGCATGAGAGGTAGACACATAGCTACATGGAGCATACAGCATGAACACATGGAGAATGAAAACAAGAACCAGCATTGTATCTATAGCATGATCATATTTATGTGCAGTAATATTACATGCATATAAAACTAATAAAACATGTTTTACCCAAATGGGAGGGGTAGAGGTAGGAAATGTGGTAAAAAGGGATCACATTGATCAATTCATCAATCTAGACGGAACCTAGCATGGCCAATGGGGACCCATGGCCATGAACTGAGGAGTGTGGTTAACTCTGCCCTCTGAACCTCAGGTCCTGAAATAGTCAAAAGCTGGACCAGCAAATCCACAAGGTGGATGCCTGTGGGCAGTGCACAGCACCCATACTTGGCTTTCTGCTCTGCTGCTGCTGTGTTGAAATTCTTAATCATTTTTTAACAAAGGGCCTTGAATTTTTACTCTCCCTGGGCCCTAAAAATTATGTAGCTCATCTTGTCAGCAGTGTGATTCCCTTCTCTGGGACCCGCAGTACTGTATCGTGGACCTGTTGCAGAGCTCAGTGCTAAGATATGTAAAGGACTTGGTTCCTAGTTTAGCAAATAGCAGGTGCTTCTTCCATGGAGATGAGAGGCAGAATATTACGGTAGCCAAGTGTGCGGATTCTGGAGCCAAACAACCAGAGTGCAAACCCCATCTTTGCCGCTAGTGACAGTGCCTCCGTGTCATCATCAGTTACGTGAAAAAAACAAAAGCCCTGCCACACAGCGCTGCTGCGAGGATTCACTGAGTTAATGCATGTAAAGTACTTAGAACAGTGCCTGACACAGTCTAAATCCTCAATAGGTACTTGCTTTAATTTTTATCATGATTCAAACCATTATTGAAAGAAAGACTGGGTTCCCCTGGAGTTTCCTTCAAAGTTGAGAATCTACGCTTTGATGAGTCTATGGGATGCTTGTAATGCACTCAACAGATGGGACAGGGTGACTCAGGAGGGGAGAGTGAATTATTAAGTAGAGTAATTTTCTCTCATTTGTCATTCCAGAAACCCGAGTGAGGTGGCCACTGCTCCTGCAAGTGGTCTGGACTACATGGCCAGACGCAGGCAGATGGGGCAAAATGGGGAGAGGCAGGGGATGCTGCCCTGACTTCAGCAGGTGTGTGCACCTGACTCGAAGCCAGCCCCACCCCCGGCCCTGCCCTCTCCTACCCACTTCCATTGGTCGGGGCAGCACCTCTGAGGTCCTGGAGAAAGGCCTCATCCCCCATTGCCAGGGGCGTCCAGAGTGTCTCGCAGTCATATGGGAGTGATTTGGGACTCTGGGCTGCAGGGTTCTTAAGGCAAGAGCTGGCTAAGATTTCCATAAACACAAGCACCGAGCCATTTATGGGTTTTACTAGAAATTTTATTGGCATTTGGTCGTGTTGGCATTGTGTGTGCCTTCAAATGTAAATTAGATTACTGGCAGTAGATTCAATTTAGCGGTAAAAATGTAAAGGGAGTCGAGTTAGGCTGAGGATGAAACAATGCGATGACTGTTCTTGGGTTGACAAAGGGTGAGATCACCAAGCAAGCGCGCCGTGTGGAGCGGGGAGTGACGTGGAGGATGGGGAAGGTGCACTGGGTCACGTCTCCCCCAGAACTTGCACGTCGGAGGAACTTGGTACCAGCAGCCACTTGAGTTTTCTGTTTCCCCGGTAGGTGCAAGGTCAATGCCATATTTTGCCTCCATAAACATGAAACACACACCACATGGATTTTTGCGGAAATGTAGTCATTGCAAATTTGAAAAGAAAGCTTCCAGAGTCTAAGAAGGTTTGGCGGACACACGGTGCCACTAATAGCTGCCATTTATTGGACACTCACTGTGTACTGTACCCTGTGCCAAGTGATTTTCAACAACAACCTTTGAGTGAGGTGCTACTAATAGTTCCGTTTCACAGATGTGGAAACTGAGGCAGAGAGAGTGGAAGTGACCTGCCTAAGACTACCCAGCTAGTAAGTGACAGAGCAAGGACTGCTGAGCGCCTAACCATCGCATTTTCATTCTCACAGTAAACACAGTGTACAAAGTACCTGTGTTCTTTTTATATAGGTTTGCATTTGCGTGTGTTCATACATGGCTGAGTGTGTATGTGTGTGCGTGTGCAAGTCGGCTCACAGGTAGGTGTATCTTAGAACATATGTGTGGGCACAGGTAGGTGTGTGTGCATGCATGAGTGTGTTTGCATGTGGATAGGCATGTGGGTGTATGTAGGTAGGTGTGCGCCCATAGGTCTGTGTGTGAGAGTACATGCACATGGGTGTGTGTGGAGGGAGGAGGTGTGTGCTCATGTGAGCATGTGTGTGCATGCAGGTAGTATTGTTGAAGTCAGTGTGTGTGTGCGTACATGGGTAATTGTGAGTTAGTGTGCGCATGTGAGTAGGAGAGTGTGCACCTCTGAATATGTGTGCGGGGCACATGTATGCATGAATGCAACATAGGGTGATGGTAGTGATGATGGTGCCAGACTGGGGAACCGGGAGAGGGACGTTGTGGATCTTTTGCTGCAGGCAGGCAGCCCTTGATGCCTCCTGCTAGAGCCAGGATTTCTTACCCTGAGGATGTAGATCTGTGTCTCTGCTCAGCAACCTGGGCCTCAGTTAGAAAACTGGGAAAGGAGTCATTTCCAAAGTCCCTTGAACTCCAAGATGCTGGTTTGTATAATAGAATCAGCCAGGGAAAGTGGACAGCATTTCCCTCTTCCTTCTGCGCCTGCCCACTCCGGGTGCCCTGCTCCTCCTCATCAATAGGGACACTCTGCAGTCCACGTGTCACCTACTTTCATAATGACCCTGAAACGTGGGTGTTATCAGCACTTTCCTTGAAGAAGATGCTGAGGCAGAGTGAGGCAGTGATGTAAGCAAGTTCATACAGGACTGCAAAGCCTCGGCCGCGGAAGCCTGAGCCATGAGGCTGTCTGAGAAGTCGTGTGGCCATGAGAATGACGACTTCCTGAAAGCAGGCCCTGGCTCTATCATTTTCTTTCTTTCTTTTTTTTTTTTTTTGTTTTGAGACAGAATCTCAGTCTGTTGCCAGGTTGGAGTGCAGTGGCACGATCTCAGCTCACTGCAACCTCTGTCTCCCAGGTTCAAGCAATTCTCCTGCCTCAGCCTCCCGAGTAGCTGAGATTACAGGCACACGCCACCATGCCCAGCTCATTTTTGTATTTTAAGTAGAGACAGGGTTTCACCATGTTGGCCAGGATGATCTTGATCTCTTGACCTCATGATCCACCCACCTCGGCCTCCCAAAGTGCTGGAATTACAGGAGTGTTTCACCGTGCCCGGCCGGCTCTGTCTTTTTCAGCAGCATCTCCCCAGTGCTGAACAAACAGCAGCTATGATTATTTGGGTTGTAGCTCACCCTAAGGTGCTAGAGAATCTGTAAGTGGCTGTATAGAATCCATGGAAGTTTCCAAAGATGTAGGGGAACAGTGCTTTAAGCACAAATCTCTCATGATGAACTTCAGGCCCCAGGAGTAGTGCCTGCTGGCAGAAATCCTTGCCAGCACCTTCAAACCCCATCCCTGATGGGGTCTTCCCTCCAGATGTGAAAGACGACTGCCCCACTGATGAGATGGTTGTGTCCAAAGGAGGCCTGAGGTCAGACTGTTGGTCTGCAGCACACCTAGAAATCCGCAACTCAGTGACAAATGGTAGCATGACCCTCAGTGAGTCATTTTCCCACTGAGGGCCCAAACTAACTTTCGTGTACCATGGAGGCTTGGATAAACGGACTTTTCTCCAAAAGACACGTGAGATGAAGCTGAGAGGGAAACAGCCGTGTGCAAACCCTAGGCCGGGCATGGTGACTCATGCTTGTAATTCCAGCACTTTGGGAGGCCGAGGTGGGTGGATCACCTGAAGTCAGGAGTTTGAGACCAGTCTGGCCAACATGGTGAAATCTCCTGTCTACTAAAAACACAAAAATTAGCTGGGTGTGGTGGCACACGCCTGTAATCCCAGCTACTAGGGAGGATGAGACAGGAGAATTGCTTGAACCCAGGAGGCAGAGGTTGCAGTGAGAGCAGAGATCATGCCCTGGCATTTCAGCCTGGTCAATAAAAGCGAAACTTCGTCTAAAAAACAAAAGCATATATGGATGAGTAAATTCTATTCGGGAAGAAAACATTTACATAACATTTATAAACTTCTACTATATGCACATGGCAATAAAAGAGAAGTCTCAAATATTGAACATGATTATTTCTGGGTGATGGGACTGTGTGCCTTTTTACTTTTTTCCTTATCTACATATTATCTTAATTTTCCACCATAAACATATAGTACTCTTGAAATGGGCAAAACTGATCAGTGTTTGCTTATGGTATTTGAGAAGTTGAGCACCGACGGATTTATTCATCTCAGCTTTGACATTCTGCTGTTCTCTCTTCTGACCTGCTTTGAGAGTGGATGGGGTGGGGTGGGGGTAACTCCCTATGGAAAGCAGGGGTGGCTGTTAAATAGCTTGATCTGTTTTATGGGGTTCCCGCACACACCTCGGCTTTCTCCATGGCGCCCGGCATTTGCAGGGCACCTGCCGCCACAGATCTTCAGACCAGCCTTACAAACCTCATGACTCGACACGCTCCAGCCACTGGCCCCAGGCCCCCGGCTCCCGGGCTGGGGAGGCAGCCAGGCCCCCCCACCGGGCCCTCCACCTGAAAGAGATTAGCCGGGACCACCAGAAGCCTGCGACACTAATCGGAGGGATTTTCTTTCTTGTTTCCTTCAACGAGTTCCTCCAGGTGTTTCTAGTGATTAGCCAGGGCCCGGGCGGCTGGTCACTGTGCCACCATTGTGTCCCGGGCCCTGTTTCCCCACCACGTGGCCTTTGGGGACGACCCCAAATAAAAATGGCGAGAGCAGACTGCCAAGTGGCGGGACCATTTACGGGCGGGACGCGGGAGGACACCGAGCGCGCCCAGAGGGCTTTACAGCTCCACCTCGCGCCCCGACCGACTGGACTCGCAGGCTCCCAGGCGTCTCATTGGCCTCCTTTATGGGGTGGTGACACTTCGGTGACGCAGGTCTGGCTTTGGGATGCATTTTTTCTGTTGGTGGGGTTGGTTTTTGCTTTCCTGCCGGGATGGCCTCAGCTAAATCCCCTCTGATTGCCACCGCGCGGTGGATGAGATGGTCTGCTGCACAGGCAGCTGGCCACCGCCCCGGCAGATAAAGCAGGGAGCCTTCCCCCACAGCTTGGGTTTCTGCTGTTGCCTCTTCCCTTGGTGTGGATTACGCTGTTTTTCTCATAAACATGCCCTCCCCTCCACCCCCACCACTGAGGAAGGCTTTTTCTGAGCAACGGAAGAGACCAAGAGAACCTCAAGCAGAAATGAGGATGGGTGTGTGGATGGAAGGTCTAGTCTAGGTACCCCCTCTGCCCTGGAATTTGGACTTTTCTCTTTTTTCTTTTTTTTTTTTAGACAGGGTCTCACTCTGTTGCCCAGGCTGGAGTGCAGTATCGCAATCATGGCTCACTGCAACCTCTGCCTCCCAGGTTCAAGTGATCCTCCTACCTCAGCCTCCATTTTCTAACTCCACAGTTTTAAGAAGCTTTAAGAATTAGAAAATAAAGAAAGGGAAGAAGGAAAAAGACAAAATGCAGGGAAGAGAGACACCCGGAGCTGTCCAGTGACCCCAACCCATAGTCCTCCCCTTCTTGCCAGAGCCGGTTGGACACTTGGGGAGCCCATAAGTCCTGGAAGGCTTGCAGGCAGGCTTCAGGGGGCCGAGAAAGGATCAGAGCGCCATGAAGAATTTTTCTGGACAGTATTCACTGTTTCCTTCAGATCCTCAGAGGCTCATAGGACTCCACTAGGGTTCAGAATCACTGATCTAGTTCATCCCCATTTGATATATGGGGAAACTGAGGCAACTCTCCCAAAAGTTACATGGTGGATAAGTGGCAGAGCCAGCACCACACATTTTGAAGTCAGGTTAGAACACCACTGGGAGTTGGCACCAAGCTGGAGGCCATGCCCTGCTCGATGAAAAATTAAATAAATAAATAAATAAAAGCAGCTGCTACACATCAGGTCCTGCTTGGAGCATTTTACATGTAATTATTCTTTGATTCTCAAAACAGCCCTATGAGATCGTTTAATAGTATTATCCCCATTTTAGAGATAAGAAAACCGAAACATAGTAGAACTAATGACTTGTCCAATGTCACAGAGCCAGGCAGTGCAGAGACTGTTTTTAACCCCATCGTAGGCACTCAACTGAGCAAGGCTGAGGTAAGAAGAATCTGTATGGACTTTGGAGAGTCAAAGAGTCAAAATCTGGTTTTGCTATTTACTCAGCAACATCTCTTCATCTCTTCCCTTCTCTGACACTCAGTTTTCTCATCTGGAAAAAAGAGGTGGTGTTATTTCTTCTTCTTGGGTTTCTTTTTTTTTTTTTTTTTTTTTTGGAGACAGAGTTGTACTCTGTTGCCTCGGCTGGAGCGTGGTGACACAATCTTGGCTCACTGCAACCTCGAGCTCCTGAGCTCAAGCCATCCTCCTGCCTCAGCCTCTGAAGTAGTTGGGATTGCAGGCGCACGCCACTAGGCCCAGCTAATTTTTTGTATTTTTAGTAGAGATGGGGTTTCAGCCATGTTGGCCAGGCTGGTCTTGAACTCCTGGCCTCAAGGGATCCACCCACCTCAGCCTCCCAAAGTGCTGAGATTATGGGTGTGAGCCACTGCACCGAGCCAAGTCACCGTGTCCGGCCTCTACTTCTTCAATTTGTTGGAAGGATCAAGAGAAATAAAGTAGAGAAAGCCCCTCTCCTGGTGCCTGGCACATGGGAGGTTCTTAAAAATGAACTCTTGAGCTGAATTAAAATCAAAGCAGGCCAGGCATGGTGGCTCAAGCCTGTAATCCCAGCACTTTGGGAGGCCGAGGGGGGTAGATCACTTGAGGTCAGGAGTTCGGCAAACATGGTGAAACCCTGTCTCTAGTAAAAATACAAAATTATCTGGGCGTGGTGGCACATGTCTGTAATCCTAGTTACTCGGGAGGCTGAGGCAGGAGAATCACTTGAACCTGAGAAGTGAAGGTTGCAGTGAGCGGAGCTTGCAGTGAGCCAAGGCCACGCCACTGAACTCCAGTCTGGGCAACAGAGTGAGACCCTGTTTCAAAAAATATGAAATGAAATGAAATGAAATGAAAGCAAAGCGCTGCCAAGATTTCCAGAGCTGGAGCTGCGCCCAGGACAAGTTAGGTTGGGCATTGAGGAAGACAGAGAGAGGTGACCGGGGAGGTTAAAGGGCAGGGGTTGCTCTCTTATCCCAGAGAACAGGGTCTCCCAGAGGTCTTTGAGCCAAGATGCAGTAGGATTTGATCACATCTCTGCAAAGGCACCTCCCTGTGGACCATGATTTGCATAGTCCCACCCACAGACTGACACCCGCTTCCTAGATCCTTCTTGGAGCTGTCATTCAAGCAGGAGTCTGTGTTGTGGCACCTTAGTGGCATCTCCTGCACCCTTAGTTTGAGGAGCACCTGATCCCCAGGATGAAAGAGCCCATTTTTGTTGGTGGCGTCCCTTTCCCCCAGGCCACCCTCCCTCTTGCCAACCCACAGATGCCAGCCTGTTAGTGGTCTGGATCCCTCAAAGAAACCTAGAATAAAGAAATAGCAAGCTAGGTAAGATCCAAACATCCGGCCCTAGCACAACAATCTTATTCTGTAGGCACAGGGGACTGCAGACAGCTCTTTCAGCTCTAAAGTGAGGGCAGGTCAAAAGTTTAAACAATTGGTCCTTGGTTCTGCTTAAAGCAGTTAAGCTAGGACCAGCCTGGTTCTTCCAGAAGTCCCAGCAAATGTTCCAACCCCGTTGCTTGATATTCAAGCTGTGTCAGACCCCACCCCACACTGTTCCACCCTACAGGCCCAGGAAATGGAGCTGGTCTTGACAGTCCACATTTATAGACCAGACGATTCCATATCCAGCCAGGTGTCCTTCCTCCACATACTTGAAGGTCTAAATCCAAACTGTCCTTCAAGATGTTCACGCATGCCCTCTCGCTCAAGAGCCATCCTTGCAACCTGTGACCTCACCTCTTTGTGATGCTCTGATGACATTGACCGTTTCTCACTCAGTGTTAGTGACTTCTCACCTCCCCTAGCCTGAGCATTCCTCAAGGGTTGGACCATGGATTTGTAAGCTCTCAGGAGTTCAGAGGCCTCCGCCTCTAAATTCACCTGGGCCGGCCCCTGCTCAGGGCAGGGATTGTATCCACACTACCCAGCCATATGCCTGTCCTCCCTATCTATAGTTTTCCAGGGAGCCCCCTGCCCACTTCCCGGGTCTCAAGGCAGGCCATTCTAGGCTACACACTGCTGCTAGACTGCATTACTTATCCTCCTTCACAGGTGAGGACATTGAAGCTCAGAGAGGCTCTGTAGCTTTCCTGAAGCCACACAGCAGCTAAGTGACAAGAATGGAATTTGAGCCCAGGTGGCCCAGCTCTTACATACTCCACTCTCTCAACTAAGATCAGCACTGGAAAAGCCCATCTCAGCAAGTTCTTCTGAAAATTCAGTGGAAATCTGTTGTCTACCCATCTGGTTTCTTTTATTCAAGATCCCTGAAGAATAATTTTGATCCAGAGTTAATTGTGTCTCCTGCCACCAAAGCTAGCGCAGAGTAGAGGCACCATACTTTGTCTCGAGTACATGAATCATTTATTCACAAAAGTTAAGTTTTTATTGCACCTTAAGGTCAGTGTAGTGCTTCTGCACACATTAAACACCATGAGCCTCCCGATAATCTAGGAGAAAGACAGAGCAGGGGCTGAGATCAGAGGGGAGGTGAACTGCACACCAGACGCACTAGAGACACAAAGAAAAAGAAGATACAGGCCGGGTGCTGTGGCTCACACCTATAATCTCAGCACTTTGGGAGGCTAAGGAGGTGGCTTGCTTGAGCCCAAGAGATAGAGACCAGCCTGGCAAAATGTCTGTATAAAAAATACAAAAATTAGCTGGTTGTGGTGGTGCAAGCCCATAGTCCCAACGACTCCAGAGTCTGAGATGGGAGGATGGCCTGGAATCAGGAGTTCGAGGTTGCAGTGAGCCATGATTGCGCCACTACACTCCATCCTGGTGACAGAGCAAGACCCTGTCTCAAACAAAAAAGAAAGAAAAGAAAAGAAAAGAAAAGAAAGAAAGAAAGAAAGAAAGAAAGAAAAAGAAAGAAAGAAAGAAAGAAAGAAAGAAAGAAAGAAAGAAAGAAAGAAAGAAAGAAAAAGAAAGAAAGAAAGAAAGAAAGAAAAAGAAAGAAAGAAAGAAAACCACAGTAGAAATAGCAGTGCCATGAGGTGTTCATAACAAGAATTGCCTCAGTAAAATAATAGCTAATGAATACTGAGTGCTTGCTTTATTCCAGCACTAGGCTAGCTAGCACCTTGCATTCATAGACAGATTTAATTTTTGCCACGACCCTGTGAGGTGGGTTTGATGATCATCTCCGTTTTACAGATAAGGCCACAGAGGCACAGAGAGTGTCATGTCCTTGCCTGGATTCATCCAGCCGGAAGTGCAAGACTGGGATGTGAACCCAGGCAGCCAGCGATGTACCCTGCTGTGTCCTCTCTACACGGGCACTATACGTGTCTCCATTTTACCCATGGGAAAGCCCAGGTCAGAGAAAGAAAGTCATGAGCTCAAGTTCCAGCCAACGGCCAGATGAGGAGTTAGTTCTGTCCTTCATAAGTTATGTGACTTTGAGCAAGGCGTAAGAACTCTCGACATGACTGGTGCTCACCGCCCTGTCCTTGGAAGCAGGATAACATGGGTGTGTCAAAGGCTTCCCAGGAGAATGGAGTGTCCAGGACGGATAGCACGACTCCTCCGAGGCAGCCCCGAGTCTGGCCAGGCGCCTTGCGGTGCTGCATGGAGGACTCTAAGTTTCGGTCAGCAGCCCTGTCTCTGCCCTCGGACACAGCATAGGAAGCTGGAGGCTGCTTCAAAGGGAGGAAAAATGAGCATTTTGTAGACAGTGGACACCAAACCAGACCTTTCCTCTGGTGTTTCAGTGTGTCTTATTCATTTATCATTTATTCATTTAAGATGAGGTATTGCTGTTACCCAGGCTGGAGTACAGTGGTGTGATCACAGTTCACTGCAGACCCAAACTCCTCTGCTCAAGTGATCCTCCTGCCTCAGCCTCCTGAGTAGCTGGGACTACAGGTGTGTTGCCACCACCTCCGCTGATATTTTAATTTTATTTTGGAGAGACGAGGTCTCCCTATGTTGTCCAAGCTGGTCTTGAACTCCTAGTCTCAAGTAATCCTCCTGCCTCAGCTTCCCAAAGTGCTGGCGTTACAGGCAAGAACCACTGCGCCCAGCTATTTCAGTGTATTTTAGTTATTCAGTGTCATTCCCACCACTAAGTCCCTGCTCTGACTCCAGTTCATCCCCTGCACCTGGCCAGGTAGGTGCGATCATTCTGCTTAGAGGTGAGAACACTCAGCTCATGGAATTAAAGTGACTTTTTCAAAGTCCCATAGCAGGGAAGAACGAGAGAAACAGAACATGGCATCTGATCCTGAAGCCCAAGGTGAAACTTAGGGCTCTATTTTCACACATCCAGCAAGATGCATGATCTGACTTGTGTTCATCTATGATGGTTTAGGAGAGAGCCCTAGGCAGGGAGGAGTTGGCATAGAATTCCCCCACATCCCTTCCTTCCCTGAGCTCCTCCAAAAGGAGGGTATGCCTAGCAGAAAAGAGATGGGAAACAGCCCAAGCATGCAGGGGAAGGACTTAAGGTTGGTGGTGGTTATCAGGAGCATGTAGTCAGGAATAATCTGGCTCTAGAGAAGCCACATGCATAGCATCCAGCATAGCACTTGATCCCTGGCTGCAACTGCTGGGCGCTAGCAGGGCTTCCTGGCCGCCTTCACCAGCATCTCCGGGCTGTTCTCCCAGCCTTTTAGGTAATGCTCCCTTGTTAATGGGATCATGATATTAGGACTGGAGAGGAACAAATATTACTTTGTGCACCAGCCAACTGAGACTGCCTCAGGCTGCGTTTAATTTGGGAACTGTGTAGCTAGCTAATATTTTTATAGTAGACGCCACATGTACTCCGTAACTTCCCTGAGTGCCTCAGCAAAATGTGTGACCCAATCCTGGCCTTGAGTCCACCCGGGCCTCAGAAGGGACAAGAGAAGTTCAACCCCTTGAGGCCCTCCTGCTGGCTACATGCTCTGTAGGGGTTCCTGTCCTGGTTTCTAGGCTGGGAACGTGCCGGGGGCAGTATAGGATGGTGTTCATACCCATGGGGTCTGAGCCTGATTCCTTGGGTTCAAATCCCAATTCTGCCTTTTAGAAATTTGGGTTTTGGATTGGCTTAATAATAATAACAATAAAAATAATCCAGTTAAATAAATTGTTCTATGCAAAATGCTTGAAACAGTTCCCAGCATTGAAGAAGCACTCTCTATATACTTATTTACTGTGATTTTTGTGATTTTTTTAGGACAACAGAAGTAAAAGTGAAATGGAAGAGATGCATCTGAGAAAAAATTTGAGGGCCTTGGGGACTGACTGTATTTTGGGGTTACAGCTGGCTGTGCACGAGGTTGGGGGTTGCTCAGAGGTAGAGAAAACCTTGGGGGAGAGTCAAGTTTGGGGTCAGGATGAGGCTGGGCTGTTTTGCATGCCTGACATGGTCCATCAGAATGGAGATGCCAGGAGGGTGCAGTGGCTCACGCCTGTAATCCCAACACTTTGGGAAGGAAAGGCAGCTTGTGGATCGCTTGAGACCAGGAGTTTGAGACCAGTCTGAGCAACATAACAAGACCCCATCTCAATCAATCAATCAATCAATACATACATACATAAGAATGGCGACACTGAGTAGACAGGTGGACAGATTTATTCGGAGGTAAGAGTCTAAGAGTTGGGCTCCCTTGGTGTCCTGGGGAAACCAATGACCCACAAACTGCCTGTCTTATGTTTACAGCTGATTTAGCTTGAGACTCGCATGTATATATTGTTCTTACTACCTAGCATGGTTGCGTTTGATTTACATGAAAATGTCTAGCCCCTCAGCACTCCCACTCTGGCCTGACAATCTTTGGGGAAGCCACACTCTGTTCCCCAGGAGGACCCAGATCTGCTCCCCAGGGCCATTGTGCCTCACTTGGAGGTGCAGGAAGCATCTGGAAACTCACATATCCTTGGGAGGAATGGGTCATGGACCCCCACACAGAGATGAAGGAACTGAGGCTCCGAGATGTCAATGATTCGTGTAGAGTCACTGCTGGCACAAGGTGGAGCAGGGCCATGGCAAGTTCTTTCTGCAGCAGAACGCTTGCTCTTTCCATCTTAATGTCAATCTCAAATCAACTAGAAAGGTGTAGGCTTGTTCCATTCCGTTTGCTCTCCAAGAAGAGCCAAGTGAGAGACGCTCCTCTGCCAGGTATGTGTGTGAAACACATCCAAGTTCCCGGAAGACAAGAGCTCCTTGGTTGTCCAGAGCAGCGATCTTTACAAGAGCAAGGCCCTAACAGCTCCCCAAAGCCAAACACAGGACAGGCGTGGAGCTGCAGAATGTGCTCACGATGGAATACGATGCAACCTGGAAAAAGAGTGAATGCAAAACACAAATGGGTTTTAGCAGTATACTGTGAAGTTTTAAAAGAGATAATATTGAGTAAAATAAAACAGCCCCAAAGATTGCACACAGTATAACACCCTTTGAGTACATTTAAATTTAAGTAAAGTAAATATATTTTATAGGAATTCATATAGGCAGTAAAACTATATTAAATGGAAAGCAAGGTAACGTTCAATGCAAGATTGGGAGTGGGGTTGTGGGAAGGACCATATTGTTAAATGGCATGTATTGTTGAGATCTTAACTGTGCCTTGGGTGGTGATTGGCAGGTGCTTAGTATGTTATTAAAAATAACTAATAGGTCAGACGCAGTGGCTCACATCTGTAACCCCAGCACTTTGGGAGGCTGAGGTGGGCAGATCACTTGAGGCCAGGAGTACAAGACCAGCCTGGCCAACATGGCGAAAACCCATCTCCACTAAAAACACAAAAATTAGCTAGGTTTGTTGGCACACGGCTGTAATCCCAACTACTCGGGAGGCTGAGAGACAAGATTTGCTTGAACCCTGGAGGCAGAGGTTGCAGTGAGCTGAGATCATGTCAATGCATTCCAGCGAGGACGACAGAGTAAGACACTGTCTCAAAAAAAAAAAAAAAAACCAAAAAAACAAAACAAAAACAAATAGAATAACCAAATAAACAAAAGCATGAAGAGGCAGAGAAGTGGGGAAACTGGACCTTGAACATGAACTGGGTCTGTAGGCAGAGGGACAGAATGGCCAGAGTAATGCAGCCATGGGGGGAAGCTCCCCCTGGGTAACGGGAGGAGAGGGGGCCTGCAGAGGCTTCTGCACAGGTGGAAATGGGATGGTGGCTCTGGTGTGTAAGGCCACTGATCTCAGGACTGGTCCCATTCCAGTGATTCTGATGCAGGTGAGCTTCGAGGGGGGTGGTGTCTAAGTGAAACTACCTTGTTCTTACTACCTTGGGCCTTGGGCCTTTCATTGGCATGGACAGGACACAGAGGGACAGTGAGACCACCTGGAGCCTGGAGGAGCCCCTTCATGACCTGGGCACCCCCATGAGTGGTGACTCCTCTGGGGGACCTCAGCTTGTGCCCGCCTCTTTGTTCTCCCTGGGTGCTTGTTTTGGGGAGGTGGGTGTCACTTTTGTTCAGTGGTAAGTCTGCCTATGGCTTTAGGGACAGCATCATAATGTGTTCTCGAGAAACAGTCCTCCACCTGTCTGACTCAATGTCACCTTCTAACAACTAGTGTCATCTCCCCTCTATTATCCTAAAATATTTTGTAGCCTCTCATTTACAATTGATTCTGAAATAAAAATTCCTACTCTAGCATATATCACACACATGCACCAGCGTAGTCAATGGCAGAACCTAGGCGTATTTTACACACAAAATCTTAAAAATCATTAGAATGCCCTGTATGTTAGAGAAAGAGGAAATAGAAAGAAAAGGATTTATAATAAAAATGGCGTGCATTTCAGTAAGTAAATGCTTGGGCTTGACTGCACTGGAAGACACAGTGAAGCAGGGGAGTGCTTGCATCTACTGGGCAAACTGCTGTTAATGTGAGAGCCAGTATGGGCTGGCAACTCACATAGCAAAAGCCTGAGTGTCCAGATAGGTGCTTTTCTGAAAGGCGGATGATTTTTTACTAAAGTTTCGTTGATTTATATGGTAGTTTAATTCCATTGTTTAACTCCAGAAAATTTTAGTGTATATTACAAACTTGTAGAAAAGACTGCATTTACACATAAAACAGAGTAAAGCTCTGGGTCAGGATTTCCCAGCACTATTGACATTTGGGGCAGGACTATTTTTTTGTGATGGGGGCTGTCCTATGCATTGTAGGATATTTAGCAGTATTCCTGGCCTCTACCCACCAGATGCCAGGAGCACCCCCTCCAACAGTGTGACAACCAAAAATATCTCCAAGAAAAACTGAATGTCCCCTAGGAGACAAAATCACCCTCAGCTGAGTACAGGGCTCTAACCTCGGTTAATTGCATAATGGTTTTTACTTCAATGAATGCCTAGTTTGGCAATCCTTTGTTCTGTGGGACTGTCCTGTGCCTCAGGGGCACCTATTCCACCCAAGAAATGCCATTTATCCTCCCTCTTCAATTATTTTAACAACCAATCCCACCAACAGAAATCCAAAATTCATGCACCCCTGGGGAGATGGTTGCTGCTCCTAGGATGAACCCCTAATTATGGCAACCACATGCAGGTGGGGTGTGGGGGGCCTGTGGCCTCAAAGAATAGGGTCCAGCTTTCAGGTCCCCATCTGGGCAAGAACAGCCAGGATTGGCTCTTGGTATATGCACAAGTTCCCCTGAAGATTCTTGGAGATGTTTCAGTTATTTATTGCTGAATACTCAATGAAAGCTCAGTGGTTTAAACAGTCATTTATTAACTGTGCTCAGCAGGGTAGTTCTTCTGCTCTACATGGCCTCTTCTAGGGTGGAAACACCAAGATGGCATCTTCACTCCTGTGTCTGTCTCCTCAGTTGTGTGGCTGGACCAGCTGGGGCTACCTGGGCATCTCTCTCTCCACATGGCCAGCATGGACCACAGCATCATGGTCTCAAAGTAGCTGAACCTATATAGAGTGGCTGCTTCTAAGTGGGAGGAGGAAACTGTCAGTCCTCTAAAGGCTGGTCTTGGGGCTGGTGCACAGTTCTACCAAGTTCTGTTGGCCAAAGTAAGCCGAAAGGACATGTCCAATTCAACTGATGAGGAAACTACTGTGAGGAGCAGCATGTGCTCTCAGGGAAGGGGAACTGATGGTGGTCATCTTTGGAGATAACCACAGGGACCCTGGACTATTACCACTGTGGGCACGTGGATGCCCAGGTTCTGCCATTGGCTACGCTGGTGCATGTGTGTGATATTTGCTAGAAACATTTCCATTAACAAGCATGTTTTTGAAAAAGGTGCTGCTAACCATCAACTTTCATCAAGCATTTCCCCTGTGCTATACCCTGTTTAAATTGTTTTATATGGTTTTTTTTTTCCTCATTTAACTGCTTCCATTTTCTTTGACATGCATATTACCACTATCCTCATTTTACAGGTGAAGAAACTAAGACACAAGATTACCCGCTCCACTAATCCCTCTTCCAGGCATTGATTCTAAGGAACAATTAAGACAGTCATCAGATGTTCATTGCAACATTATTTACAACAGGAGACTGGTGAAATAAATGATGATATATCTACAATGGCAGAAAAATACTGCTATGCAATGACCTTCTCAATGCAATAAGTGAAAAATTAGTTATAAAACAATGCATATAATATCCTCCCATTTTGGACAAAAATATAGACAAGGTTCTAAAAGCAGTTTTCTCTAGGATGGGATTATGTGTAGGAACATTTTGTCTTTCTGTTAATTTGTGGTTTCTTCTTCTCCGTCTACAATGAATATGTATTGCACTTGAAGGAAGAGAAAAACAAGGCAAGTTGTCGCTTTAAATTCTTTCCAAAATATGTTTTCTACTTAAATGAGAGCACTTCAGGTAACTAGAAAAGATAATGAATCAGATGGACTGTCCATTTGGACAGATGGACCCCACCCTTGGTCTCACTGATGAAATGCAAGTAGTCTTAGCTGAGCAAATGCCTGTGTGGCTAAGCAAAGCCCAGCTGGCCAGTGAGGTGGGGGTTCTCCATGATGTCCGGCTGCTATGCTGTTTTGACAAGGGATCACAGCTGTGCCCATCTGGCCAGTTTCATATGCTGGGTGCTGGACTGCAGCTCCGGGAAGTGTGGATGGTCTGCAGGGATCTCTGGATGCTGGAGGGTGGGCAGTGTCTCCATCTGGCCTTTACAACAACTGTGTTTCTTAACCTACTTTTCCATGCTCCACCACAGACCATACCAAACAGCAGCCTCTTTGGAGCCTGTTCTAACAGGGAACTTCCCAACTTCTTTTTTTTTTTTTAATTTTTGCTTTGCTTTCCACCTATTTATTTATTTATTTATTTGAGTCAGAGTCTCTCTCTGTTGCCCAGCCTGGAATGCAGTGGTGCGCTCTTGGCTCACTGAAACCTCTACCTCCTGGGTTCAAGCGATTCTCCCACCTCAGCTTCCCTCTTGACTAGCTGGAACTACAGGCACATGCCACCATACCCAGCTAATTTTTGCATTTTTAGTAGAGACTGGGTTTCACCATGTTGGCCAGGCTGGTCTCAAACTCCTGACCTCAGGTGATCTGCCCGCCTTGGCCTCCCAAAGTGCTGGGATTATAGGCAGGAGCCACCACGCCTGACCCACCTTTATAATATCTTACTTTCTTAAGTTTCGATCTTGACTTCTTTCTCTCTCTCCATCTCGCTTTATCTGTCTTGTAGGCAGAAGTCACAGGGAGCCCCTCAAATTCCTGGCCCCGGTGGACACAGGCTTTCTCTCAGTTCTTCAATCAAACACAAACCTAGGTGTTGCTGTGAAGGAATCTTGCAGATGTAATTGAAGTCCCAATTCAGCTGCCTTAAGGTTAAGAGATATCCTGGTGGGCTTGGCCTCATCAGATGAGCCCTTAAAATCTGGGTCAGAAGGCCTTGCTCAGTGGCTTACACCCAGCACTGTGGGAGGCTGTGCAGAGCAGATTACTTAAGCTCAGTAGTTCAAGACCAGCCTGGGCAACATGGCAAAACCCCATCTCTACTAAAAATACAAAAAATTAGCCAGGCATGGTGGCACGTGCCTTTAGTCCCAGCTACTCGGGAGGCTGAGGTGAGAGGATTGCTTGAGCACCGGAGGTGAAGTTTGCAGTGAGTGCTGATCACACCACTCCACTCCAGCCTGGGCAACAGAGTGAGACCCCGTCTCAAAAAAATGAATAAATAAATAAAAAGGCTGGGTGCAGTGGCCGAGGTGGGTGGATCACCTGAGGTCAGGAGTTCAAGACCAGCCTGGCCAACATGGTGAAACTCTATCTCTTCTAAAAATACAAAAATTAGCTGGGCGTGGTGGCAGCCACCTGTAGTCCCAGTTACTTGGGAGGCTGAGGTGTGCTGGGGAAATTCCACCCAGAGGGGCCTCGCCCTGGAGCACACCCAAGCCGAGAGGCACATCCTCAGACAGAGCTGTGTTCCCAGATACCTGTATTGATATCTTGAATTCTTTGAACCAGGGAGGTGGAGGTTGCAGTGAGCTGAGATCGCACCATCGCACTCCATCCAGGCTGGGCAATAAGAGCGAAACTCCATCTCAAAAATAAAAATAAAAATAAAAGTAACTGGGTCAGGAGATCAGAGACAGGGAGGCAGAGATTTGGAGCCTGGGGGCTGAGCTGCATAGGGGGATTTAATGTGTGAGAAGCTCTCCAGTTTTGGGTTAAAGGTGGGGGTGGCATGTGGCAAGGTGCGGTGGCCTGTGGGAGCTAAGAGTGGCCCCCACCTCTCCCATCCAACAACCAGCAACCTGAATGAGTTTGCAGGAGCTCCAGATGAGACACAGCCCCAGTCAGCACTTGGGCTGCAGCTGCAGGAGATCGTTAGCAGAGACCCAGCAGGTCTGAGCCTTGACTCCTGACCTGCAGGAACATGGAGGTAGTGAACTTATATCAAGTTGCTAAATGCATGGTGACTTGTTATACAGCCAGAGAAAATGAATACACTTTCCTCCCTCCCTTCCTTCCTCCCTCCACTCCTTCGTTTCTTTTTTAAAACCTATCATGGATGTCTTCCCCTCTTATTACAGACTCTGCAGAAATAAACCTCGGGATAGATTTCCCTCACTTCTCTGTAAAATGCATGTTGGCGAAATTCCACCCAGAGGGGCCTCGCCCTGGAGCGCGCCCAAGCCGGGGAGGCACATCCTCAGCCAGAGCTGTGTTCCCAGATATCTATAAAACATATCGTTCTCCCAAAGAGCAGGTTTTACCACGTTCATTTCCTTTGATGGACGGGGTAGCTTCCTACTGGCAATCAAAGAGAAAATCTCCCAAGGAAAGAAATCTGAGTTATGACATACCCAGAAAGGACCACTCCTGGGTCCCTGGGAGTTTCCATCTTCTTTAAAATTTTTATTTATTTATTTTGAGACAAGTTTCACTCTGTCGCCCAGGCTAGAGTACAGTGGCTTAATAACGGCTCACTGCAGCCTTGATCTCCCAAGCTTAGGTGATCCTCCCGCTTCAGCCTCCAGCCTGAGTAGCTGGGACTACAGGCGTGTGCCACCACACCTGGCTGATTTTCTTTTCCTTAGTAGAGACAAGGTCTCGTTATGTTGCCCAGGCTGGTCTCGAACTCCTGAGCTCAAGTGATCCTCTTGCCTCAGCCTCACAAATTGCTGGGATTACAGGCGTGAGCCACCTCGCCCCGCTGCTTCCATTCTTTTACTTAGAACCAGGTTCCTCAGCATTCTCTTTTCTTTCCCTGCTGCGTGTATCTTACCTCTCTGCTAGTTATAAGCTCTGTGGGGCAGGGAACACATCTCGGGAAGCTTTCTGCCCCCCGGGCAGGGCATGTAGTGACTCACGTGTACTGACTGAATTAAGCAGAGCTAGTCAGCAGCCATATGGGATATCGAGGCCATGTCCAAAATGCCATCCGTCTTTACTCCAGGCCTGTTTTCATCCGAGTGCCAGGTAGTAAAGAGGGAAAATTTTGGAGACAAACAGGTTTGATTTGATTCCCAGCCTTGAAACTTACTGGCTGAACGTTCCCGTGCAAACTTCTCCCAGGCTCAAAAGGCCGGCCTTTAAAATGGGCTACCAGAAAGCTAACGCATATAAAATCCACTGGCGCACTGTGGGCCTTCGGGGTCTGTTCAGTGTCTTCCCTTTCTTTGTGTTCTTTGATCTCACTTCATTTTCCCCTAAAAAAAAAAAAAAAAAAAAAAAAAGAAGCCAACAGGTTTTTGGCCTGTAGAGCAAGACCCTTCTAGAAAGAATTCACATTCGATCCATAATCACAAGCTTTGGCATTAGCCCTGGTCGCTGTGTGAGTGTTTTCAGGCTGTGGAAATTCACTCTGACAATCACTTAGGACCAGATTGTGGCCTGCGCAGAGACCAAGCTGCGGCAACGGGAGGATTTTGAGGAGGTGGCTGGGAGGAGTGAGGCGGAAATGGTTTGAGAATGGGTCCGGGAGGCAGGAATATCACTTTGCTTGGCAATTGTCACAAACTCCAGGTGTCTGAGTGAGAATCCTGTGTTTCTGGGGCACACCAGCCTGGTAAATCAGGGTGAGCTTCTAAGCTCCACTGTAGTCCAGATGTTGAGCGAAAGGCCTCCAGGAGGAGTCCAGGCCGGTGAAACGGACCTATCAGATGAGCTGGGAGGAGGGGCCACAGGGCCCTGGGAAGGAGACTCCAGCATCATGCTCCGAAGTTCCCCTGGACTCAGGGAGGTCCTCAGTAAAATGGGGAAACCAGTGATGTCATTTCTACAGACTAACAGGAACCGAAGAGGCCTGCTGGAGTTTCAGCTTCGTTGGATCTCACTCATCTCCCTTCTCAGCACCTGGGCGGGCTGTTGAATGAATGAGTGATGAAGGGAAGGAAGAGGCAAACCCTCTCATCTCACTGGTGAGGAAACAGATCCATATAAATAGGGTAACTTGCCTAAGGTCAGGTCTCAGAAACTCCTTCCCACGCAGCATCAACAACTGAGAACAGGTCGAAATGGGCCTGCTCCTGGGGTTTTCCCTTTAAATATTACATGCGCCCGTGGAGAGGGATTTTGTCTTTTACAAGTGGAGTTCAAGGCCTTCACAGGTGAGGGAGGGTCTCCGGTCTGTCTAGCACTCTGTTACCACGCTTTGTAGGTGGCAGCTGACTGTGTACAAAACTGACAGCACCCACAGCCCCTTTGCCAGCCTGATCTGGCTCCAGTGCTGCACGATGCCTGATAGGATGGCTTGGACAAGATACCATGAAAATTCTTCCTGGCTTCGTTTTACTTCCTGGTGTCAACCGTCTCTCCTGGACTACTGCAATGGTCCAGCCAGGCCACTCTGCTGCTCCATTTTCGCTAATCCATTTACAACTGGGAATGTGCTCGTTTGTAAATGGGAAGGAGGGCCCTCTTCCCTCTATTTGCCTCTACTTACAAACCATTCAGTGACCTGGATTTAGAAGAAAAGGAACTGCCCTCTGCCCTCTGCTCCAAGTCCACCTATGGCCACTGTCACCCTGTTGGTCTTCTCGTCCATTACAAGCTCCAAGCACTCTCCTATCTCAAGGACATGCTGTGCCCTTTGTCAAGAATATGTTTCCCCCAATCATCCCTTTCTCTTTCTCATCCTCCAAGTCTTAGATTAAACACCTTTAGAGAGGTGCTCTTCAGAAAGGCATTCCTGCCTACTCCTCTGCACTAGATCCACCCACCCTGGGCACTCTCACAGGGCTCTGTCTGTGTCCTTTATGGTATGTTGCACAGTTTGGTAATTATATATTATTTTGTTTGTCTATTGTCTATTATGTAGCTCCACCGCCAGGCAATAAGCTGCATGAGGAAAGGGACTATGTATGTCTTGTCTACCACTGTGCTTCTCATTGTGCCCGGCACATAGAAGGTGGTCATTAAATATGTGTTGAATAAAAAATGAATGAATGCAGGGATGAGTGCATGTCTTAAGTCCCTAGTGGCAGACTTTATGCAGATGATAGCTAAAGAGACTGACCTTTTTGGTAATACACTTAATAAGAATTGGATTTAAAGTGATCTTAGGGGCCGGGTGCGGTGGCTGACGCCTGTAATCCCAACACTTTGGGAAGCCGAGGAGGGCAGATCACTTGAGGTCAGGAGTTCAAGACCAGCCTGGCCAACCTGGCGAAACCCCATCTCTACTAAAAATACAAAAACTAGACAGGCGTGGTGGCAGGCACCTGTAATCCCAGCTACTCAGGAGGCTGAGGCACGAGAATGGCTTGAACCCAGGAAGCGGAGGTTACAGTGAGCCGAAATCGCACCACTGTACTCCAGCCTGGGCGACAGAGCAAGACTCTGTCTTGGGGGGAAAAAAATAAAAGTAACTGAGCCAGAGCAGTCCAATGTGGAATGAGAATGCAGACTGTGGAGGATGAAACATCTAGATAGGGCCAGGTCCCCAAGCAGCCCCTTGGTCACTTCTGGCTAAGAGCAGTCATGGGTGCCTTGGTGAAGAGGAAACTAGAAATCTGTGTAGCAGCCCTGGTGGCCCCTGTGTAGGGTGGAATCTTGCTAGATTGCTCCCTTTCGTAGTGTAGGTGTCTGCCATTCTCAGTGAACCATGTTGTCATCTTCATCAAATGAAATTTAAAAAGCTTAAAGTATAATAAAAATAAATAAATAAAATAAATTAATTAATTCATTAAATTAAATTAAAACATTTTTTTAAAAAAGCCCTCTGGGGACCGCAGGCAGGGGAGGGGGCTGGTGACCCTACCTCTCCCTGATCCAGGCTGTGATTGTAGGACCTACTGTCATATTCTGCTGGTGGGAATGTGCTGTGTTGCAACTTTTCTGGAAGCAAATTTGGCAAGATATATTAAAAGCCTTAAATATAGGCAAGTCCTTTGACTCGGTAACTCCACTTTAAAGAAGCTAAACCCCACTGGGAGTTTATTTATTTTCCTATTATAATCTCATTCATACTTTGCAGTTGTTACATGGATTAGTTTACATCATACACATCTGTACTTCCTTTTTTCAAAAGATAGAAAAGTTTCACAATGTTTTAATTTTATTTTATTTGTTTTTTTGAGACAGGGCTGCTTTCTGTCACCTAGGCTGGAGTGCCGTGGCACAATTACAGCTCACTGCAGCCTCAGCCTCCTGGGCTCAAGTGATCCTCCCACCTCAGCCTCCTAAGTAGCTGGGACTAAAGATGCAAGCCACCAAGCCTGACTAATTTTTGTAATTTTTTTTTTTATAGAGACAGGGTGCAAGGTAATTTGAATTTAAAAAAAAATCCCACAAAATACAAAACTGAGTGTCTAGTAGGAATCTTCTTGTGCCAAAGAAACATTCAGATGCAATTATTAAAACGTTTCATCAAATGATTAATGGAGAGTACCTTTATCTGATGAGAATATTAATTAATTTTATCATTACTTTCCAAATTTTCTACCATAAGCATGTGCTGCATTTATAATTATAATAAAACAATAAGCAATTTTTAGTCCCAAGAGAAAAAAATCCTGTTGCTGTGAGGCCACATGTGAGATAAACTACTCCCCCATTACAGAATTGGTCTTAGCAGAAATGTGCCCATTTGCTTCAGCTCTAGCCAGAACTGGCCAAATGTGCCCAAAGGCATATCTAGCTGCAAGGGAGGCTGAGATAGAGAAGGTCCAGCTGGGTAGCAAGAGCCCTGCTAATAGGGTGTTCACTGTGAGTGTGAGTGGGCAGGTGGGTGGGATTGTGGTATGTTCGTAGGGATGCATATACATATTCACTTATTCATTTTAATTTGTTTTGTTTATTTATTTAAAAAAAAAAATGAGACAAGTTTCACTATGTTGCCAGGGCTGGTCTTGAACTCCTGGACTCAAGTGATTCTCCCACCTCGACTTCCCAAAGTGCTAGGATTACAGGATTGAGCCACTGTGCCAAGCCTATGTATTTATTTGAGATAGGGTCTCACTATGCTGCCCAGGCTGGTCTCTAACTACTGGGTTCAAGCGATCCTCCCACCTCAGTCTCAAGAGTAGTTGGGAACACAGATGTGTGCCCCTGTGCCTGGCTCAGTTGTACTATTTATAATGACGAAAGAAAAAAAAGAGAGAATGGATGTTGGGATGTAATTAGCCGTTTGAACAAAGTGAGGAAAACAGGCAGCCAATGGGCATGGAACACACAGCTGTCTTTTCTGAGCCGGTATAAAATGTACTAATTCATCTACATGGGACAGTCCCCAAAGATTCCAGCACAGCCAGCCCTGAGCCAGCAGGCCTGTCTGCTCTGCTCACAACCACAGCGGGACTCGACTCATAGTAGTCAACCCGCAGGAAGCCCTTCCCCGGGGCCATTCAAAATGGGCATTTTGAATTCAGAGATCTTGGCATTTTTCTCACAGCCACAGAGCTTGGAAATTTTCTCTTACTAATTCTTCCCCAACACTGTGTGTACTTGTCTAATGGTTTTCCATTCGACACATGTTTATGAAGTGGCCGTTCTACGTTGGACACACCATCGCATGTTACGCCCCGACTCCCCAAAGTAACTAAGGAGCAATGTATTACTGTTCCCATTTTACCTATGAGGAAACAGAGGCCAGGTAGCAAGAGGCAGAGCTGGGACCTGAAGCCAGATTTCTCAGCTACAATGCTGGCAAGCTTTCCAGCACACCACAGCCGCCTTTTGCTTCAAAGCCTGGAAAAGTTGATGAGCCCTGCATCCTTCTGTGAAAGGCCTGCAGAAATGAACTGCCAAGCCTGCTTGACAGAAATAGTTGTGGTCCTCAGCTTCCTGGAATGAAAACACTCTTTCCCGAGTGGGGACCAGCCCATTAACCCATCCTTTATTTCATGCAAGGCGACTCCCCACCACCCATAAATCATTTTCCAGGCCTTTCCGCCGGGCAACTCTACTTCAGAGATGCAATGTCCTACGCAGGGTGACTGTTTAGCCTTCTGGACTCCATCAGTCAGGCAAAACAAAACCAGAAATGTCATGTGGAGCTGCAAACCGAAAATAGATTACAACTGAGACCCAAACACACAACCCAGAGAGGAGAGGGGGCAAACACACAGCCTCCAAGTGCAATTTTAAAGTTTCCAGGTCTTGCAAATGAATTAAATAGTGCTACTACCTGCCATGGCCGTCCATGAGGTTTCCTGCTACGGGTTCACAACAATAATTTTTTCGTTTTAATTTTTGATTAGATTCTGCATGGGGCGTAAAATAGGTTCCCAGAGGGTTCAAGCTGGAAGTTTACCTGGCTCTGTTACTGGACTCCATGTTGGTGAGAGAGGGCATCTAAGCTCGACCCTTGGCTGCTCTGAGAAACAATACCCTGGAGAAGGGACATCTGATTTGATCAAACACAGCATCTCTTGGTCGCAGGAACAGACACCAAAATAACAGAAAGGAGCAGAAGAGGACAACGATTTGCCATTTATTCAGGGCCTGCCTCGTGCTGTGCACAGTGCTAGGCACTTCACATATACTGCCGTATTCATTTGTCGGTAAGTACTGGTATTTTTATCTTACAGAAGAGGAACCTGAGGGTTGACAAAGTCAGAGGCCGAGTTCACCTCATAGAGAAGGGATAGAATGTGAATTGTAAGCTGGTGTGTAATAAAACATGATATGGTTTAGCTGTGTCTCCACCCACATCTCATCGTGAATTGTAGTTCCCATAATCCCCATGTGTTATGGAAGGGACCCAGTGGAAGGTAATTGAATCATGGGGGCAGTTACCCCCCTGCTGCTGTTCTTGTGATAGTGTGAGTTCTCAGGAGGTCTGATGGTTTTATAAGGGGCTTTTCCCCCTTTTTCTGGCACTTCTCCTTCATACCACTATGTGAAGAAAGACATGTTTGCTTCTCCTTCTGCCATGATTGTAAGTTTCCTGAGGCCTCCCCAGCCATGCTGAACTGTGAGTCCATTAAACCTCTTTCCTTTTTAAATTACCCAGTCTCAAGTATGTCTTTAGTAGCAGCATGAAAATAGACTAATACAAAACACTAGTTCCCATTAGTGAAAGGCTATGGACTAAGCCTTCCTAGGGAAGGCTCATGTATTCCCCTCATCAAGACTGTGAGATGGACACTATCATTATGTGCATCTTACAAGTGGAAAACGCAAGGCCCGGCAGAGATAGATGCAGCATCTTGCCCTAGGTCAAATGGGATAACTTGCAAATCGGGGCTTGAATACAGCCAGTCTGCCCCAGACCTCGTACTTTGATCACTACACTGCGTCTCTGTTTGTGTGATGCTGCATTAGGGAGGTGAGGTTCTGTAGAAGCCATATGGCTCTTGAGACTTGAGAGGATCCTTCAGTGACCCTTCCCCTAACCTCTGTTATACTGGTGGACTAACTCAGGGATGGATGGGAAAGCGAATGACTCAGGTCTCTAGGCTGTTCAGCTGCACCACTAGGATTTGCCCAGGGATCAAATTCTGGGGCTCTTTCTACTACCCTATGCCATCTTTTTATTCCTGAATTGGCTGCCATTTAATCGTCAATAACCAAGAGAAATAGAATGTGAGCCACAAGTGCAAGTCATCTATGTAATTTAAATATTTTTACTGGGCACATTCTTAAAAAGTAAAGAGGAACAGGTGAAATGAATTTAAATAATATATTTTAAACCCAATACATCCAAAATTTTACCATTGTAACATATAATCAATGTAACAATTATTAAGGAGATATTTCACCTTTGTGGGGTACTAAGTCTTTGAAATCTGGCATGTATTTCACACTTAGAGCACATCTCAGATTGGATGTGACATTTCAACAGCTCAGTGGCTGCATGTGGCCAGTGTCTTTGTTATTGGACAGGATAGCCTTCAGCGCTGTTATTCAAAGTGTGGTCCATGGGCCAGCTGCATCAGCATCACCTGAGAATGCATGAGAAATGCAACATCTCAGGCCCCACCTAAGACCTCCTGAATCAGAATCTGTATTTTATTTTATTTTATTATTTATTTATGTATTTATTTTGAGATGGAGTCTTGCTCTGTCACCCAGGCTGGAGTGCAGTGACGCAATCTCTGCTCACTGCAACCTCTGCCTTCCGGGTTCAAGCAATTCTTCTGCCTTAGCCTCCCAAACAGCTGGGACTACAGGTGCCTGCCACTACCCCCAGCTAATTTTTGTATCTTTCATAGAGACGGCGCTTCACCATGTTGGGCAGGCTGATCTTGAACTCCTGACCTCAGTTGATCTGCCTGCCTTGGCCTCCCAAAGTGCTGGGATTACAGGCATGAGCCACCGCACCCAGCCAGAATCTGCATTTTAACAAGATCCCCATGTGCACATTTGTCTGAGAAGAGCCATACTATAGTTCTTACCCTTTTATGGGAGGAGTCCCGGGAACCCTTCAGAATAGTTGAAAGCCATGAGTTCTTCTTTCCAGAAAAATATTAATATGCAAATGCACACAGATTTCTGCTTACAATTGCAGAAACTTCCCCAACTCTTGGAAGCCGAGTCAAGGACTCCTAGTTCCATGGATTCCGCATTAAGAACTCTGGCTCTGGAGCAGTGGTTTAAAAAATAACTGTAGAACCAATAGGAGACAGATGGATGGACAGATGGATGGATGGATGGATGGATGGATGGATGGATGGATGGATGGATTGATAAATAGATAGATAGATAGATAGATAGATAGATAGATAGATAGATAGATAGATAGATAGATGGATGGATAGATAGATAGACAGATAGATCAATAGATAGACAGATAGACCTAGATTATTACATGGAATTGGCTCACTGATTATGGAGGCCGGAAAGTCCCACAATTGGCTGCCTGCAAACTGGAGACTCAGAAAAACTGATGGTGTAATTCAGTCTGAATCTGAAGGTTGGAGAACAATAGAAGCCAGTGGTGGAAATCACAGCCTAAGGGCAGGAGATGAGATGAAATGTTCCAGCTGAAGTAGTGAGAAAGAAAAAAAGAAGGGGATTCTTCCTTCCTCCGCCTTTTGTTCTACTGAGACCCTCAGTAGATAGCATGGTGCCCACTTGCACTGGGGAAGGCCATCTTCTTAAGCAAGCCTGGTAATTCAAATGCTAATCTCATCTGGAAACACCTTTATAGACACACCCAGAAACAATGTTTAATCTCAGCGCCCGTGGCCACTTAAGTTGCCATACAAAATTAACCATCACAGGCCAGGCTCCGTGGCTCACGCCTATAACCCCAGCACTTTGGGAGGCCGAGGCGGGCAGATCACCTGAGGTCAGGAGTTCAAGACCAGCCTGACCAACATGGTGAAACCCCGCCTCTATCAAAAATAGAAAAATTAGCTGGGCATGGTGGTGGGCGCCTGTAATCCCGGCTACTTGGGAAGCTGAGGCAGAAGAATCGCTGGAACCTGGGAGACGGAGGTTGCAGTGAGCAGAGATGGCGCCTTTGTACTCCAGCCTGGGCAACAAAAGCGAAACTTTGTTTCAAATAATAATAATAATAATAAATAAAATTAAATTAACCATCACAGTACCTTAGGCCCAGTGTGAAACTCCCATCCCAGGCCAACGGTTCCCCACCCCTGGTCTACTGATCACAGCCCATGGCCCTACACAGGTCACCTGGATGTAACTTCTTCTTTTTTCAATGTTTTTTATTTTAAACTCCCCGATAATTCTGACAACCAGCTGGATTTTGGAAACCGATCTAGGTGATCTAGGGTATCCCACCTGCCAGCAATGTTATAAGATCACTTCCTGTGAAAAAGTCTCAGAACCCAAGATGGCCTCAGGTGGCTTTCTGTACCTCCTGAAATTACCAAATGACAGAGGTGGAAGGCCCTATGTCATCAGTTCTCCTCACCCCTCAGAGTGACAGACTATGATCCAGTGGGCAGATGGAACATGTCCCAGGTCAGGCCACATCCCCCTTCCCTGTAATCTCCTTGTGCTGGCCAAAGACCTCTCTTTGGACCATATAAACTGAAAATTTCCGATGGGATGCAAAATGTAGTTCCCCAATTTCTTTTCCATGCTTTGTCATCAATGATTTTCCCATCTTTCTCTCTCACATTCACAGCTTGTATGGGGGCCACACTGCTTCAATAAGGCCCACTTTTGACTATCTCACATCTCTGCTCACTGGAGATGATTTACTGCCATGCTAGTGAAGCATAAGCTCAGGGCCTGTTACTTGAGTGGGCTGCTTCCATGACCCGTACTTTTGTATGCTTTTATCTTAAGGAGAATCGCTCAAATTATATCAGCTTTGGATCTCTCAAAAACTGCATCTGCAACTGCTACTCAGACCCTTAGAGGTCTCCAAGACGAAGTCTTGACTCCTGCAACCTTGTCTGGCATGGTTTCTCTCCCACCTCCCTGCACACCCCAAGCTCTGGCCAGCTTTTGGTTTCTGCCAATTGCTGAACTTCTCCTGCTCTTCCTCTAGCTGTGCCCCTGCTTGGTGCATCCATCCAGGTCTTGCTTAAATACCTCCACCTGGATGAAGCTGTCATGGTCTTACAAGCCAGCCCTTGCCCTGTCCTGTCCTCCTGTATCCTCACCACTCTCAGGATCACCTTCTGGGTTCATATTTCCAAAGCGCTGAGAACAACGTCTGCCAGAGTGCAAGCAAGCTGTGTTTGTTAAATGAAATTAAAACTAGAAGTACACACCAACAATGTGTACTGTACCTTCCCCGACTTCCCAGACTACTGGAAGCAGTCGAGGAACAAGAACAGCCTGTTGCTGTTCCTTGATTATAGGACACCTCACTTTGCAACTTGCCTCATATGTCCCATGTCTCCAGGGGCAGAGCTGGTTTAGGTCCCTCGTCCCAGAGTCATCATCAGCAAAGTCCACGTTCTCTCGTGCAGTGTCCTGATTTGGAGGCTAAATCACTGGTCATCCCCTCCGTGGAGTTCCCTCCTGGTTAACTCTGGGCATCCTTAAATGCTCAGCTTAAGAAATCATGTCCTTTAAGAAGACTTTCCTACTAACTGATATGTTTTTGCCTACAGATAAGGGAAGATCCAACAAAAGATGATGAAAACAACAACAAAAACTTTATTATCACGCAGAACCAAAAGTCACAGATGAAGCAATTCTAGGTGAATTGTGCTGGCAGTTTAATGGGCTCTAAGACAGTGTCACCTACTGATGATGAAGACCAGAGGCAGAAAATGGGATAGTTCCTCCCCGAAAACGTTTTGTTTTTTGTTTTTTGAATCAGCAAGGAAAATGTTTCCGAGAACCTCCCACCCCACACCCATGCCAAAGGACTTCCCCTCATTTATAATTGGCCAGAATTGTGTCACATGTCCCTGGCTTAACCAATGGCTTGTGAAAGAATGGATGCCTCCGGATAGGCTTGGACCAATCACGGTTCATCTTCCGGAGCAGGGGTGAGGCTCAACCTTCTGGGAATACATGGCCGCCATTTTTGAAATATTTTGTAAAATATTGCTGCAGGAAGACTACTTGGCTTATGTGAGGGAAGGGGGAAGGAGAGACTATCTGTAGGCCAGGCCACCAACAATGTGTACTGTACCTTCCCTGACTTCCCAGAGTAGTGGAAACAGTCGAGGAACAAGAACAGCCTGTTGCTATTCCTTGATTATAGGACACCTCACTTTGCAACTTGCCTCTTCCCCTGGCCCCAGGCCATAAGCTGCACAAGATCAAGAAGCATATCTTATCCACCTTACTCACCTTGCATGGGGCCTGGCACCTTGAAGGAGCTCAGATATTTAGATACATAAATGTCCTCCCTCACAGTGTTTCCATAGAGTATAACTGACTCCCTGTTTTGGATATCTGTTATGAAACGGTTCATATTGGGAAAATTGGAGAATGTTTCACATCCAGCTTTTAAACTGTGTACTCCCTGAGTGCAAGGCCTGCGCAGGGCACATCACTGTATCTCTGGCACCTCGCACAGTGTCTAATCTATAGAATATGTTTATATTCCAAGAAATAATGCACAATGGAAAGTTTTTCATGCAGTACAGCAATGAAAAAAAATGAACTCTGCTACACAAAATATGCATGAACTTGTCAGATATATGGTTGAATGAAGCAAGAGGAATCATGTAAGATTCATTTATATAAAGTTTTAAAATAGGAAAAGGAATCCTTGGTGATGTAGGTGAGAAGAGTGGTCACGTTTTGGGAGGGCACCCAAAGGAACCTGTTGTGGAATGGGGATGCCCTGTCTCTTGATCCATATGGTGTTACTTCGTTATGTGCACAGGAAAAATGTATGGAGCTTTAAACTGTGGTATATCCAGACAACAGAATATTATTCAGCACTAAAAACAAATGAGCTATCAAGACATGAAAAGACATGGAGGAACCTTAAATGACTGTCACGAAGTGAAAGAAGCCAATCTGAAAAGGCTACATGCTACAGGACTCCAACTGTAATGACACTCCAGAAAAGGCGAAGGTTGGGTGTGGTGGCTCATGCCTGTAATCGCAGCACTTTGGGAGGCCAAGGTGGGAGAATCACTTGACCCCAGGAGTTTGAGACCAGCCTAGGCAAAAGTGAGACCCTATCTCTAAAAAATATCAAAAAATTAGCCAGGTATGGTGACATGCACCTGTGGTCTCAGCTACTTGGGACACTGAGGTTCGAAGATCCCTTAAGCCCAGGAGGTGGAGGCTGCAGTGTGGGCTGTGTTCCTGCCACTGCTCTCCAGCCTGTATGACAGAGCAAGACCAGAGTCTCAGAAATATATATTTATTATATGTAATATATTTTTTATTATATAAATTACATATATGTGTGTGTGTGTGTATGAAAAGACAAAACTATGGAGACAGCAAAATCAGCAATTGCTGAGGGTTGTGGGGAGAGAGAGATGAAGAATCAGAGCACACGGAATGTTTAGAGCAGTGAAACTCTTCTGAATGATGCTGTAATGTTGGATGCATGTCATCATACATTTGCCCAAAGCCATAGAATGTACAACACTAAGAGTGAGGGCTAATATGAAGTATGGACTTCGGGTGGTGATGATGTGTCAGTGAGATTCATCAGCTGTAACACATGTGCCACTCTGCAGGTGGATGTTGATGATGGGGGATCCTATGCACTTGTGAGGGTAGGGGGTACATGGGAACTCTCTATACTTCTTGCTCCATTTTGCTGTGAACCTAAACCTGTTCTAAAAAAAATAGTCTATTTTTTAAAAATTATTGAGCTGTGTACTTTGTGCTGTATACCATCAAAAAGGAAAATGTGTTCTTCATAATAACATTAACTAGCACTTGCTAAGGGCTATAGGAAATCAGACCCTGTTCCAGCTCTGTGCTTTCAGTATTTCTAGAATGCAGATGGCACAAGGCCAGGGACTTGCCTGGCTTGACCGCAGTACCTAACAAATTTCTCAAATGAAGAAATGTGCTCCTTTCAATGTCACAAAAGTCCTCGTGCTATAGGACCTAGTATTACTCTCCTCATTTCGCAGAAGAGGAAACAAAACCTCAGAGAGGTAATGGATGAATTCAAGGCCATATAGCTGGTAAGTGTCAGAGCTGAGACTTGCGCCCAGGTTATCTTGGTAGAAAAGTTGGCATTCTGAACCCCTGTGCTGGATTTCCTCGGATTGCCACTGAGGTTGAACCCCAAAGAGCTCGAAGTGTTCAGAAGATGCACAGGTATTAATAAAATTATTCATAGTTTTCACTGTGGTTGCATTTTCTCTAAATTAATTGCTATTGTCCCTGAGATGTGGTTACAAAGTGCTCTGACTGTAGCTGTGATAAAGGATATCCCAAGCCCAAGTTCAACCTGCCAGCCTGTCAATAACTTTGACACCTTGATTCCCTGTCACCTGGTAACTACTAAAATGTGTAATATTCTGAAGCCTTTAATTTTACCTTCTGCAGGAGAAGAAAATTGATGGAGAAAGGTAGGGTGCAATTTGAGACATGTGCAAATTACCTTTTGACTCTCATGAATATATATTCTGCATCGGATGCCTGCCTGGGCAAGAATCTCGGTCCCCTGGACGAGCTACGCTGACGGCCATCAGCCCATAATTGCTGGGCTCGGGCCCGTCTCTCCTGTTGAGGAATGAAACCTTGCTCAAGGTCAGCATTGAGTTGTCAGTCTGAAAGTTTCCAACGTCAGGGGAGCTGCACCAGGAACAGAACAGTCTTCGGAGAGAGCAGCTTACCTCAAATGGAAAAGGTGTGTGTGTGCTGTCTGCATCAGTAGTGTGTGTTGTGAGGTGATGCCTGAGGGTCAGGTAAGTGGAAAGGTATAACAGTCGTCTAATGGGACAACTTCCCGAAACCATGGTGCCTGAAGCCAGACTGGAGGGGAGCCGAGAGCGAGGGGTGGTAGCAACAGGAGACAGCCTGTATGTGCAGCTCTTCTGAGAAGTTTGCCTAGGACAGGGAGGAGAAGGAACAGGCAGCAGCAGGAGAAATCCACTGACAATTCTTTTGGAAACATTTTTATTGTGATAAAATACACATAACGTAAAAATCATCATTTTAATGTGTATAATTCAATGGCATGAAATATATTCACAATGTTGTGCAAGCACCATCATTGTCTAGGTCTAAAACATTGTCATCACCTCTGGAAAGGAGACCCCCATATCTGTTAGGCAGTCACTCCTCGTTCCTCCCTTCCCTTATCCCCTGGCAACCACCAATCTGTGGTTTGTCTTTTTGGATGGATGTATTTTCTGGCATTTCATATGAAACAAATCATACAATATGTGGCTCTTTCTGTCTGACTTCTTTCACTTAGCATAATACTTTCAACATTCACTCCTGTTGTAGTGTGCATCAGTACCTCATTCCTTATTCCTTTTATGGCTGGACCACGTGTCATCATATGTGTGGATATGCCATGTTTTCTTTATCCCTTCATTTGTTGTTCAACATCTGGATTGTGCCTACCTTTTAGCCATTGTAAATAGTGCTGCTATGAATATTAACATACAGGATTTTTTTCTGAACACCTGTTGTCAATTCTTCTGGGTCTATACCTAGGAGTGGAATTGCTATGTCATATGGTAACTCTATGATTAACTCACTGGGGGACCTCCCAGCTGTTTTCCACAGTGACTGCACCATTGTACGTTCCTGGCAGCAATGTGTGAGGTTTCCAATTTCTTGCCAGTAAAATGAGGATAATACTATTTATATAGTAGGGAATATCTTAGTCTTTCTTGTGCTTCCATAACAGAATACCTGAGACTGGGTAATTTATAAAGAACAAATATTTATTTCTTATAGCTCTAGAGGCTGGAAAGTCCAAGGCCAGGAGGCTGCATCCGAAGAGAATCTTCTTGCTGGGTCAGCCCATGGTGGAAAGTGGAAGGGCAAGAGAGAGAGAGACAAAGGAGCCCAAACTCATCCTTTTGTCAGGAACTCACTCCTGTGATAATGACGTTAATCCTCTTAATCACCTCTTAAAGTTATCACCTTTCAGCACTGTTGCATTGGAGGTTAAGTTTGCAACACATGGACTTTAGGGGACACATTCAAATCATAGCAGGGAGTTATAGTGAGATGCAGATAAATGACCAAAGTGAAGACATAGCACAGGGCCTAACACTTTCAGTAGATGTTCCATAAACAGGCCTTTCTTTCCTTGGGTCATTGGAGAAGAAGAGACATCATCTAATAAGAACGGGTGTCTCTTTTCGATCCAGCACTGCCTGTGGGGATATTTACTGACTGGGGAGGTGGCCTCAGCTGTGAGCCAGGGACATGCCACTGACAGGCTCCCTTCCACTGCTCTGGGTCCTCCCTTACCTAACAGCCTCCTGTGGCATCCCTCAGTCTCCCCAGTAATTCTGTTGCTCAACAAGTGTTAGGGGTCACGGACTACCTTAGTCTCCTAGGGCTGCCATAACAAAATACCACACGCCGGGTGGTTTGAAACAACAGAAATTTATTTTCTAACAGTTCTAATGACCAGAAGTCTGAAATCAAGGTGTTGCCAGGGCCATGCTCTCTCCAAAGGCCCTGGAGAACTCCTTCTTTGCCACTCCTAGCTCCTGGTAGTTCTAGACATGCTCAGGTAGCCTTCCCTAGCATCCTCTGACTTATAGATGCATCACTCCCATCTCTGCCTTTGTCATCCCACAGTCTTCTCCCCTGTGTGTGCTCACAAATTTCCCTCATTTTATAAGAACAATGGTCATTGGATTAGGGTCCACCCTAATCCAATATGATTTCATCTTACCTTGATTTTATCTGCAAAGGCCCACTATATTTCTAAATAAGGTCATATTCACAGGCACAGGGGTTAGGACTTCAACATATGTTTTGGGGGGATGCCATTCAGCCCATAACACTGACTTGTGATTAAACTCAGGCACGGAATCGGATTTTGTGGAGCAAAGAGATTTGACAGTTGGAAAGTCCTCTTTAAGGAAAAGAATACAAAATTTATTAATGCAAATTTAGGTACAAAGCCTTGGAAGGGGCCAAGCAAGTGAGGCGTCTTAGAGTTTGTTTCATTCACTTCATAGAAAATCTACCTCTGGATAAACCTCATTTATCCCTATTCAATTTCTAAATTTGTTACATGGAGCTGAAGGAATGAAACAATTAAAAATGGCAAACTGAAAATACAAATTTTATACACAGACATAATATCTGCATTCACATTGCAACACATGAAAATTGTGGAGTTGTGGGTGGCTATTTCTTTTCTCTTTGCTTATCTGAACTTGCTGGTCTTCTACAATGAACATTTATTACCTGTATAAAAAACATGGCCATCATCTCATTGCTGGCTTGAGGGTGTGTCGATTAGGCCTGAGATGTGTCTGAGACACTCACCGAGAGCGACACGGCTGGTGGTTGTCATAGTTATCTTTCCTGGGGAAATGCTATTTCCTCAAGGGCTCCTGGAGCTCACACAACGCCCCTTTGGCTTCCTGGGTCCTCCCCGCCCCCAGAAGGCTGCCTGGCTCAGATTGGTAAGGTACCCAGAGAGCCACTGGCTAGTCTGTGCACAGGAGAGGCCCCATGATGGAGAATGAGGTGCCGTGGCTGCTGATCCGTTTCCCTGATTTACATCAATTTACATTCAGCTCTCGAACAATCTACATGAAAATCAGGCGGCCTCCATCTATTCCCCTGAAATCAGATGAGGCTGCTGGGCCTGTGGAATGATATGCTGAGATGACCTCTCACTTCCCAAACCCTGGGCAGATTAATTTGTCAACCAAAACAGGGGCTGGTATTATAATCATGGCTGCCTAGCACTCTGTTACTTTCCCCAAATTGGATAGATAAATGGATATTTGTTATTTATTAATCTGAATGTTTTGTCTAGCTTCATTTTCCATTTCCTTCCCTTCTGTAAGGAGTTGGTGCATTTTTTCATGTAATATTATTGATGCCATTCTTTCCTTCATTCCTCTAACAAGAATTTACTGAGGCCTTCTATGTACCAGGCAACTATTATTGGCGCCTTGACCAAAAAAAAAAAGACTCCTTTGTCCCATGTTCACACTTGGATTTGATGATCCTCCTCTTGGCTTGTGTTTTAAAGTAAGTTTCAGGCTGGGAAAGTGGCTGTCTCCTGTAGGCCCAGCATGTTGGGAGACCAAGGCAAGAGAATCACTTGAACCCAGGAGTTTGAGACCAGCTTGGACAACACAGGGAGACCTCATCTCTACAAAACAAAACAAAACAAAACAAAAAACAATAAATAAAAATAAGTTTCAATGTAGGTGTAACCTACAGGCAGTAAAGTACGTAAACCTCAAGTGCACAACTTGACAAATATAAACATACTTAATATCGCCACCATGATCAAGATGTAGAACATTTTTAGTACCCCCAGAGGCTCCCTCAGGTCCCTACCCAGTCAATATCCTCCACCCCACCCAAGATAACCATTGCTCTGATTTCTTTCACCATCAGCAAGTTCTACCCAGGCTTAACTTCCTGTAAATGGAATTATGGAGTATGTAGATGCAAAAGGGTAAATACTGCCAAATTCCATTTATAGGAAGTTCGAACACTGGCAGAACTTTTTCTAGTCATCTTTATATGTGTGAGATGTTTCCACATTGCTGCATGTATCAATGACTTGTTGTTTTTCATTATTGTGTAGTATTACTATTTAGTTCTATATATACCACTATTTATCCATAAATAAATGGATACTTGGGCTGTTTCTAGTATAGGATAATTATGCATAAAGCTCCTATGAACATTATTCTGCGTCTTTGGGGTGTGCATTTTCTCTTGGGTCTATACCCAGGGGTGGAATTGTGGGTCAAAGGGTCAGCCTGTGTTCATGTTAGTAGACACTGCCCATCCTTGTCTCTTAGATTCGGCCTCTTTGGTTCATACTTCCCAAGTACCACCTCTGGAACCTGCCTCCATGAAAGGGACTGGTTACAAAAGTAACCACCCACATTCATAGCCTCCCTTGCTAGGAATTCTTCCTCAGGCATCACCAGGCGTGGCTTCTTTTCTAGAGAACCGGCTGAATCCAGTTCACAGTTTTTCCAGCACTCACAGTTACCGCCTCATTGTGCTCCTCTGCCCTGAGGATACCAACACTAGCCCGCTGGTGGGCTGGTGCCCCACCTCAAAGGTGTGGGGCCGAGACCACTGGACTCTCCTGTAAGTTTCTCAGTTGCAATAATCTCACTCTTCCCTTTGTCTTTGTCTTTGTTTCCCAGCCCTGGAGGTGGTAGCTGCTTCCTGCCATTGCCACCTGTATTATGCCTTAGTGTTCTCTTTTCACCTTGCAGTTAGCCAGCTGACAACTTGATGCCTAGTTAACCATTCTGTATGTCAAATTCTCTCGGTTCGGCCGAGCGTGGTGGCTCATGCCTGTAATCTCAGCAGTTTGGGAGGCCAAGGAGGGCAGATTACTTGAGGTCAGAAGTTCGAGACCAGCCTGGACAACATGGTGAAATCCTATTTCTACTAAATACAAAAATTAGCTGGGCGTGGCGAGGGGGTTACCTGTAATCCCAGCTACTTAGGAGACTGAGGTAGGAGTATTGCTTGAATCCAGGAAGTGGAGGTTGCAGTGAGCGGAGATCATGCCACTGCACTCCAGCCTGGGTGACAGAGCGAGACTCCATTTCAAAAAAATAAAACAAAAATCTCTGTTCAACTACCATGGTTTCTGTCTCCTGGCTGGACCCGACTCCTAGCCCCACACCAGGCCTTCTACCCTCCATTCCCACCATGGTGGGTGCGGAACATCACAGAGCCTCAGCTTTTTGATGTGTGAAGTAGAAAGAATGATAACAAAACACCATTAGCACTGAAGCACCTTTTGGGTTCAGCCCCTCTTCTAGAAGCTTCCGGTACCCTCCAGGGTGGCTGGGGTCCCCTGAATTGTGAGCACATGGTTCCCTAGACCTTGCCCTTTCATTCATTCAGTATGCATTTGTTGGGTATTCCATGGGCTGAGTTGTATCCCTCTCGCAATCATATGCTGAAGTCCTAACCCCTGTGTAATTGTAGTGTTTAGGGAGTAATTAAGGTTAAATAAGGTCATAAGGGTGGAGTCCTGATTCAATAGGACTAATGTTCTACTTTTTTTTTTCTTTTGTTTTTAGAAATAGAATCTTACTATATATGTTGCCCAGACTGGTCTCAAACTTCTGGGCTCAAGAAAGCCCCCTGCCTCAACCTCCCAAAGTGCGGGAATGATAGGTGTGAGCCACTATGCCAGGCCAAATAGGACTACTGTTCATATAGGAAGAGACACCACAGAGTTCTCTTTCTCTGTGGCTGTCTGAACCCTTGCACTGAAGAAAGGCCATGTGAGGGCACAGCAAGAAGGCAGCTGTTTGCAAGCCAGGAAGGGAGCCCTCGTCAGAAACTGAACCCTGCTGGAACCTTGATCTGGGACTTCCAGCCTCCAGAAAGGTGCGAAGTTCATTTCTGTTGCTTAAGCCACCCATTCTGTGGTATTTTGTTATGGCAGCCTGAGCTGACTGAGACAAGCACCTTCTGTGTGCCAGACAGACCTTCACGCTGAGGATAGAACAGTCATCAAAATAAGCGAAAGGCTCTGCCCTCAGGTTGCTTCCATTCTCTAGTGAGGAGAAAGAAAATGCTTAAAAAGTGCTGGTAAAGATGTGTTACACCACAGGGTACTAAATTCAAGCAGAGAAAAAAGCACAGAGTTCAGGAGTAGGGAGTGGCAGGGTATAGCATTTAGGTGCTTGGGAAAAGTGACAGCTTAGTGGAGACTATAAGGAGAGGTGAAGGAGCCAGCAATATGCAGATATATGGGGGAGAGTGTGCCGCAGAGGAAACAGCACGTGCAAAGGTCCTGTGTGAGAAAATGCATGATAAGGTGTGGCCTGATAAGCAGGGAGCAAGTGCTAAAATGAAGTTAGAGGGAGCTTGGCTGGGAGAGGGGCAAGGAGAGCAGAGAGCCTGGGGGCTACTCAGAGGACCTGGGCATTTATTCTGAATAAGATAGAAGGCTTGTATCAGTTAGGGCTCTCCGGAGAAACAGAGCCAACAGGGGGTGTGTGTGTGTGTGTGTGTGTGTGTGTGTGTGTGTGAGATATTTATTTCAAGAAACTGGCCCATGTGACTGTGGAGGCTAGCACATCCAGAACTCACGGGACAGGCCTGAAGTCTGGGAACTCAGGCAGGAGTTGCAGCAGGAGTCTTGAGGCAGAATTTCTTCTTTCTGGAAAGCTCAGTTTTTGCTCCTAGGCCTTCCATGGATTGGATGAGGCCTACCCACATTATCAAGAGTAATAGCCTTGCTGGGCATGGTAGCTCATGCCTGTAAACCCAGCACTTTGGAAGGGCAAGGTGGGTAGATCACATGAGGCCAGGAGTTTGAGACAAGCCTGGCCAACAGGGTGAAACCCCGTCTCTACTAAAAATATAAAATTTAGCCAGGTGTGGTGGTGGGCACCTGTAATCCCAGCTACTCAGGAGACTGAGGCAGGAACATTGCTTGAACCCAGGAAGCAGAGGTTTCTGTGAGCCGAGATCACTCCACTGCACTCCAGCCTGGGTGACAGAGCAAGACCGTGTCTCAAAAAATAAAAATAAATAAAAAATAAATAAAATAAAATTTTAAAAAGAGGCCAGGAGCAGTGGCGCACTCCTGTAATTCTAGCACTTTGGAAGACCGAGGCAGGCAGATTACCTGAGGTTGGGAGTTCAAGACCAACTTGACCAACATAGAGAAACCTCATCTCTAGTAAAACTACAAAATGAGCCGGGCATGGTGGCGCATGCCTGTAATCCCAGCTACTGGGGAGGCTGAGGCAGGAGAATCACTTGAACCCGGGAGGTAGAGGTTGTAGTGAGACAAGATTGTGCCATTGCACTCTAGCCTGGACAACAAGAGCAAAACTCTGTCTCAAAAA
>NW_012104253.1:9869745-9881851 GCF_000951045.1 Mandrillus leucophaeus
CCCAAATAATCCCAAATCAGCCCACTGCACTCTAGCCTGGGTGACAAAGCAAGACTCTGTCTCAAAAAAAAAAAAAAAAAAAACAGTTAATAGCCTTTACTTAAAGGCAACAGATTACAGGCGTTAACCACATCTGCAAAAATACCTCCACAGCAAGGCCTAGAGTCATGTTTGATTGAATAACTGGGTGAGGACTAGACCCCAGCCAAGCTGACACAGAAAACTCACCATCACCAAGCTCCTGGAAGGTTTTATGCAGATGGCATCTCTCCGTTCAGGTACCTGGTGGTTTCTGACTTTTAAGTGACGTGACCTGGCTTACTTTGAAAAGGATTCCTCTGGCTTTCTCATGGAGAACAGGCTGGAAGGGCACAGCTGGCTGCCACCAGGGAGATGAGTCAGGAGGCTTCTGCCAAGACCAGGTGGGGCTGCAGGGGCTGGGGGCCTAGAGCTGGGAGGGGACGGTGGCTCAGAGGATGCAAACATACCTGCATGGGGCTGTACCGTGAAAGCAGAGCTGGCAGATGCTGTTTGCTTCTGTCCTCCCAGAAACCAATCCAGTGTGCATTGTGCCTGGCACACAACAGGTGCACAATCAATGCTTGCTGACAAGAAACGTATGAAAAAACAAGTAGCTGAGAGCATTCTGCAAACTGTAAAACACTGTCCATCTGTTCTTTTGTCACCCACAGGCCTCCTCTGCCCCACCGCCTCCCCTTGAACTGAAGCGCCATTTGAGGAAACTCTGCTGTGGCCCAAATCCATTTCCACTGTGGAACAGAGCTTCCACAGCCCAGCTGCAACAGTTCTCTCTGGCTTCCCTTGACCCTCCCTCAAGGGCAGTAGAGCAAAGGTTACCATCTTGGTTTTTTTCGTTTGTTTGTTTTTTTTTTTTTTTTTTTTTTTTTGAGACTGAGTTTTGCTCTTGTTGTCCAGGTTGGCGTGCAATGGTGCGATCTCGACTCACTGCAACCTCTGCCTCCTAGTTCAAGCAATTCTCCTGCCTCAGCCTTCTGAGCAGTTGGGATTACAGGCAGGCACCACCATGCCCAGCTAATTTTTTGTGTTTTTAGTAGACACGGGGTTTCACCATGCTGGCCAGGCTAGTCTCGAACTCCTGACCTCAGGTGATCCACCCGCCTTGGCCTCCCAAAGGGCTGAGATTATAGGCATGAGCCACTGCACCCGGCCCCTACATTACCCTCTTAAGGGACTGTCCAGCTGTATAGAGCCCATGGATTTGGCAGTAGATTCTCTACTATTTCCCAAATTCCTATTTCCCTCTGATCCAGAGAACTCATGAGAATGTCACATTGTATTTGCAGTCTTTCCAGAATCTGAGGGCTGGGTGGAATCCATCCATCTTATCTCCTTGGGGGTTAATTAAAGCATGAGGAAGAACAATGAAGCCTGGCAGAGTCCCTCACCCCCAAATCCCATCACCAACTCACCCAGAGGGTTACTAACCCTTGACTTTCATGGCTAAGCAGGTTCTTCTTCAAAGGCATCTCACATTTAAAACAAAAAAGTGTCTAAGAAAAAAAAAAAGAGAGAGAGAAGAACTCACTGTGTTTACATGGAAAGTGGTTCCACATTCCTGCCCTGTGGAACACAGACCGTCCTGGAACCGGCAGCTACCTGGCCCTGTTCCCTACCGTATTATAGTGCAAGGGAGCCAAATTTCCCTCTGATGTCTATAAATAAAGTGCTTCATCCCCAGGCAATTAGGTGGAAGCATTTTTCCAACCAGTGTGCATACTAGTTTCATTTCTCCAACAAAAGGCACAGCACGTCAGACATGTTAGTTTAAGTCCACTGCTACGTGTAATAATAATTTTTTCACAGCACCTATTTCCTTTCTTTCCAATCCTCCCCTCCCTGCCTCAGTCTAGATTTTATATAGAAATTTTCCCCAGGAACAACATTCCAAAATTCTTTCAATTCAAGAAATTTAGAAGGGTATGGAATGTAATTGTTTATGTACGTAGCATACTCCTTTTCTGAGATGGCTGGTGAATTCTTCCTGTTCTGATAGTAAAGGCTATGCAATAGATCATATTTCCCTTTTCACCTGGCCTGCCAGGTAGCTCAGCACCAGCAATTGCAGATGCCTTCTAGTTACTGCCTATAAGTCTTTTATCTTCCTAACTTTTGATTTCCCCTTTGATTACCCTTAATGAAATTGAAAGAGGCAGGATGCAAAGAAATAAGTTTTAAAATAGTTTTTATTTTTAGTGCCTGCTTCTTTCAGAATGGAAGCTCAGGCTGGATGAGGCACAAGACATAGGAAATGACAGAAAAAAAAAACAACAGAATGGAGTGAAGGACAGGAGGAAAATGACCCTTAATGGGCAAAGACTATGTGTCCTGCATTATGTAAGCACTTTACATAAACTTAAAAAAAAATTAATCTGCACAGCAGATTCTCTAAGATAGAATAGCTGAGTCAAACTTGGACCCAAGCCTCTCATAGTGCAGATCTGGTGTGTGCTCCATGCTATCATGCCACTCTTCAAACAGCTAATGGGGGACAGGCCGGCCGGTGGCACAATGTGCCTATGAAAAGCACAATTCCATGTGCTAAAGGGCAGAGAGGATGTTTGGCTGTGTCAACAAGGAGGTCCAAAGAGAGTGGACTTCAAGTGAACAGGTTAAATATAGCAAGCCCAAGGCATCCATTCATCCATCCATGTGTCTGCCCATTTGTCTTTCATCCATCCATCCACCCATCTATCCATCCACTCTTCCATCCAACCTTCCATCTGTCCATTCATCTTTCTTTTTTTTTTTTTAATAGAGACAAAGTCTCACTATGTTGCCCAGACTGGTTTTGAATTCCTAGACTCAAGCAATTCTCCTGCTTCAGCCTCCCAAAGTGCTGGGATTATAGGCCTGAGCCACTGCACCTGGCCCTCCATCCATCTTTCAACCTGTTTGTTCATCTATCTGTCCATCTGTCTAGCCATGCATCCATCTGTTCTTCCTTCCATTCATCCCTCCCTCCACCCATCCATTCATCCATACAACCATCTGTTCATCCAATAGTTTCTAACTCTACTACATAACAAGTTCTTGAAAGAATGACTTTTGGAAAGTGGAGGAAAGCTAGGGTGCAAATGGAAAGGAAGCCAAGAAACCAGTCAGGGAGCTTCTCACAGGGAACTCTAGACCTGGGATGACCATTTTGAATTTTCCAAAATTGAGGCAAGGCCTTTATATCCCCACATCAACCAGTCATTGGATGCAGATGCCCCAGGAAGTGAGGATGACCTTGCATGAGGTGGCTCTCTTCAGCTGAGGGCGATTGACAGAGAAGGACTCAGCTGACAGCCATTGGCAGCCAATGCTCCCAGTGAATGGAGAATGAGGGTTGCCGTTCTGAAGAATGGGCATCTGGTGGCCCAGCACAGGCCCCACCACACCCTGCTTTATAGTTCTCCATTTGATTATTTGTTCATTGTCTGTCCCCTCTGCCCTGGAATGCAAACTCTGTGATGACAGAGACTTTTACTTGGTTAATTGCTGTTTCCACAGAGCCTAGAACAGTGCCTGATGCAGAGTAAGTACACAATAAGAATTTATGAACAAAACTGAGGATGGATGGTTTGTTAGTCTGCTTGGGCTGCCATAACAAAATAATGTGCTCAATGGCAAGCCGACAGTAGATGGTATAGTCTAGATTCCAAGGATCCTGAAGGCTGGTCATTTGGCTCTAGGGCCTCCTCTGATTCACTAAATGACATTCTTCAGGATAGGTCCAGGGAAAGTGTATTTCAGAAACTGAGTGGCTACTGGGAGTTTAGGGCAGACTGAGAGCCAGAGAGGAAACTTCAGACCCAGCTGCTCTTCTCACTTAGGAGAGCATGAAAGGTTCTGCAGAGTACACACACAGGGCTCAGTTCCTGACTGCAAAGGGCCAATGTCCCATTGCATGGCTTCCATTTCACCAAGTCCACATCTCCATCTCCATCTCCATCCCAGGCCTCCCCACACGCTTCAGACCTTCATACCCTCCCTGTTGTCTCACAGGGATCTCAGACCTCAGCCAAAAAGTAGCTTCATGATAGCTTCATGGAAGCCTGCTTTTTGTCATGGAGAGAGATAGAACCTCATCCCTCAAGCTTGCTCATCAAACTTCCCCTCTACCAGTCTTCCCTATCTTGCTAAGTAGCATCACCATCCGTACAGATGCTTGAACCACAAACTAGGGGACACCCTCAATTCCTGTCTTTCCCTTATCCCCTACATTGGCAATATCTAAACACTCTGCCTCCCAAATAATCCCAAATCAGCCCACTGCACTCTATTTCCACAGTCAGCCACCTGACTGATTTCTCTGCTTCCTTTCCATCCATATCCCGCCTCCTCCCTCCCCCGCCTGGAACTGTCAGGAACTGTGAAGGGGCTGAGATTTTACCCTACTTGCAACCTACCAAATTAGCATGCCAGTTTCATGGATGCTGACAGAAGACATGAGATTCCTGGGTCAGAGACAAAAGACGTTGTTACTCACAGTGAATGCAATAGACAGAGTGACAGCACGTTCCCCTCAGTTTTCTTAGCCCCAGTTGCCACAGGGGCAACTCGAATAGGCCTAGACAGAGACAGGCCTGCATGTGCTGGGGGGTTCCCTTACAGGAGAGGAGCTCTGAGCTTGGGAACTCACCATTTTATAGCAAGCAGGAAATAAGCCTGCTCTTTGCCACGGAGGGAGATAAAACCTCACCCCTCAAGCTTGCTGGCTGCAAACATAACCTTGAGAAATTGCCTACGTAATAAGTGAATGATCAGAGCTGGACATTTGTGGCATACTTAGTAAGATGAGTGCCCACTGATCTCAAACAAAATTCAGCTACTTAACACAGCTCTCAAGACCCAGATGACCTGGCTCCTGCCTGCCCTCTGACCTCCCCTCCTAAGCCCGCTCCCTTCATCCATTCTGCTCCAGGTTCATGAGCCTCCTTCAGGGCTCCTCCCTCAGGGCCTTTGCACTTACTCCCCACTCATCCCTCCACTTGGGTTGCTCTTTCTCACCATTTCAATGTCCCTACCCTAAAGAAGTCTTTCCCAGCCATTCTAGCTGGCTTTGCCTCCCACCCTCATTGTATATCATATAAGTCATATTTTTTCCTAACGTTATCATACTCGGAAATGATCTTTCCTTGTAATCATGTTTTCTCCCACTTGTGTACCAGCCTCAGGAGGGCAAGGACCTCATCTGTCTTGTTCCCTGCTGTACCCTAGTCTAGAACAGGGTCTAGGTGCAAAATAAACATCTGGGGAATATATAAACGCAATGCAGGGAGCATCCCCAGCTCAGAGGCCTGAGGCTCTGACAGTGTCCCTAGCGGTGGGAAATGCCAACCAAGGAGCTTCTCAGTGCTTTGGAAACATAAAACCTGGCATGACTCAGCTTAATACCAGGGTGCAAGTGCTGCGTGACTCAATGTCGGGCTTCAGACAAGAGGCTTCTCTTTGTAGTGGCCTCTGAGAACATCAACAGGGACACCACGGTATGATTGTAGGGGAAGCCTGTGGCTGAGTGATGAAAAGTCTTCAAATATATTTATATAAATCTATCTATATATAAAGATTTACTGTTAAAAAAAAACACACACACACACACACAACTACCAATATGCTTCTAGTCACTGATTTGTCCCTTTCATGGAGTGGTGAAGAGCTTGAGCACTTGAGCTCTGGACTCAGACCAACCTGGATTAAAGTCCTGGGCTCTGCCTGCCCCCTGCCTCTGCCCCCATGAGTCCGAGTAGTGGGAGGAATGCTTTTAACTAGCAGCACTGTCTGGAAGGTGAGGAAGAGGATGGGGTATTGAGGGAAGCTAATCAGGGAGATTTCAAATAGAGTTTACAAGAACCATGGATCCCTCCAAGGGTGTTGCATTCAGGGCTTGGCCAAGGACTGGCCAACCAGGCTTCAGGCAATGGTGGCTCAATTCGTCCAGATGACACATTGCCCTTGAGAGGGTTCTTAGACCCCTCAGAGTGCCCACAGCTAGACAGGGAGGGCAACAACTCAGAGACAGGAAGATGAAAAGACTGAGAGGGAAAAGTGTGAGAAGTTGAAGACACTAAGAAGATGCTCTCTTCTCAGGAGCTGATGACAGAGGAACCAAGGGAGAAAAGAGCGAGTCCCTAGGGGAGGGAGAGGTGGTGGCCAGCAGCAGCTGATGCTGGCAGAGATGCCAGGGGAATGAGGCTGCTCATTCACCAACTGAACGTGGGCAAGTTCCCCAGCCTCTCTGAGCTTCTTTGAGTTAACTGTTATCAGTAGGAACCGTAACTGCAGGAGGAATAATAGACCCTGAGGACGATGGATCTCCGCCCCTAGGCTTGGTTCCCAGGAGGCTCTTTGAATTCTATTGCAGCCCTTTTCAACCACTAGAGGATGTGCAAGAATCAGCTACAAAATGGTGACTGGATTTCCACTGGGCAGTAGGGAAGGTAGTGGGAATTGCTGCCTGTGGGATTCAAAGTTAGTGAAGTAACACGTATTCCTTAGGCTCTGGCAATAACCAAGGAAAGTACAAGCAGATCTTGTGTTCATCTGTTTGCCAAACATGGCCTGACCCTCTCCTGGGTTCCAGGCTTGTGCTGGGCTCTCAGGATAAAAGATAAATGAGACCCTAGAGCCCAACGCAGTGACTTGTACCTGTAAGTCCCAGCTACTGGGGAGGCTGAGGTGGGAGGATCATTTGAGCCCAGAAGTTTGAGGCTGCAGTGAGCCGTGACAGCACCACTGGACTCCAGCCTGGGTGACAGAGTGAGACCTTGTCTCTAAAAAAACAAAAAAAGATAAATGAGACCCTGTGACAACATACGGGGAAAAGAGCAGGCCGGCCCTGCACTCATGCCCAAGCGCCTAGGGCTACGATGGAGGTGAGAGGGCTCCTCTCTGCTGTCCTCATGGGTCTTGTTCAGGGAAGTGGGCATGGGAGCCTCTTGGGGACACCATGTCCTTTGGGAACAGACTGCTCTGCAGCCCTTCCCTTTGGGGGTCATCTCTGTATCTACCTAGGTGTCCTCCAACCAAAGAAAGGGGTACAGGAAGCTCTATGAGGCTCCCCAAAGATTATGAGCTATCACTCATCATCATCCAGCCAGCCCCTTTTTGCCATGAAGGCAAATAGGTGGGGTGTGGCTATACCCTGAATCCATATAAACCCATCCTTCCCTGTAAACTCCATGTCTGTCTTGAATGCCCAACATCAATGTCGTCCATTCAGGCATTGCTATCAAGACAGCATACAATTCCCAGACTGCCCTGGAGGGTAGCCATGTACCTCTGGGCAGCTGACTTGATCCCTCTGGCTTTTGTCAACTGCAAAGAGCTGAGGGACATCTGGAGTTGGGGACTGAACAGCCACCACCATCTTCCCTCTACAGCTTTGGTAAGAGTTAACAGGGCTGGCTTCATGGCTGGCACCTCAGGCTGGAAGACTCCAAACCCCTCTGTTTACTATTGGGGAAACTGAGGTCTCACACATAGAAGTGACTGGCCCAAGGTTACACAGCAGAAGTGGGATAATACCAGAGCTCAGACCTCCCTGTGAGGTCTGATCTCAAAACCTGCTGCTCGAAAGCATACTGACATTGTGCTGACACTGCGCTTAAAATCCACCCAAGAGGACTGATTTTTAAAAAGCAGATTCTGGCTGGGCGTGGTGGCTCACACCTGTAATCCCAGCACTTTTGGAGGCTGAGGCAGGTGGATCACATGAGGTCAGGAGTTCGAGACCAGCCTGACCAACATAGTGAAACCCTGTATCTACTAAATACAAAAAATTAGCTGGTCATGGTGTCACATGCCTGTAATCCCAGCTACTTGGGAGGCTGAGGCAGGAGAATCTCTTGAACCTGGGAGGAGGAAGTTGCAGTGAGTGGAGATTGTACCATTGCACTCCAGCCTGGGCAACAAGAGCAAACTCTGTCTCAAAAATAAATAAATAAATGAAAATAAAAATAAAATAAAATAATAAAAAGCAGATTCTATTGTACAAGAAATTTACAAGTAAAAAGAAAAGAAAGCTAGGCACAGTGGCTCATGCCCGTAATTCCAGCACTTTGAGAGGCCGGGGCTGGTGGATCATTTGAGCTCAGGAGTTCCAGACCAGCCTGGACAACATGGCAAAACCCCATCTCTAAAATAATTCAAAAGTTAGACACAGGTGATGGTGCATAGCTGTAGTCCCAGCAACTTTGGAGGCTGAGGTGGGAGGATGACTTGAGCCCAGGAGGTCGAGGCTGCAGTGAGCCATGTATGTGCCACTGCACTCTAGCCTGAGCAACAAAGCCAAATCTGTATCAAAAAATAAAAAATAGGGGAACATCACACACCGGGGCCTATCATGGGGAGCGGGGAGAGGGGAGGGATTGCGTTGGGAGTTATACCTGATGTAAATGACGAGTTGATGGGTGCCGACGAGTTGATGGGTGCAGCACACCAACATGGCACAAGTATACATATGTAACAAACCTGCACATTATGCGCATGTACCCTAGAACTTAAAGTATAATAATAAAATAAATAAATAAATAAATAAATAAATAATAAAAAATAAATAAAATTTGAAATACGTATTTCAAATAAGAAAATAATTTTAAAAAGAAAATCAAAAATAAAATAAAAGACAGGTCCTGGAGATGCCTCACAGGCCTACTAAATTAGATTATCTAAGGCAGGGAAGGGACCAAAGTCACTGTAGGTGGCAACTTGTAGAATGGGCAAGTATGGGCACCTATGCTTTGCTTTATGCCTCCCTGCTGGATTTCCTACACTGGCCCCCAGGTCACCCTCCCCCTTTGGCCACCCTTCCTGCTTGCCCTGAGGCTGACCCTCCTGGAAGGCATCCCCAGGTGCCTTGCCCTCCAGCGTCCTGTGGGGTTTCACTGTGAGAGGCAGGGTAAGGACCAGAGACAGCCGAATAGGGAGGGTGGGTGGCTGTGGCTCCTGCAGGGAGCCCTCTTAGAGCTACTCCCTCCTCTTGTCCCCTCAGACTTAGCAACAGTAGCTACTTCCCCACCCTGTGGCTTGCCCTGGGGCACCTCAGAGCCCCTGGAGACCCCCTCAGCCTTGCCCAGCCTCAGTCTCTTCATTCTTCTCTCTTCAGTGACATCCCCTGTGGATGCAACCACTTCCTGCTGGGACCCCAACCACACACCCCTCAGTCGGTGTCAACATGGAGTCTACCTCCACCTCCAGTCTTGGAGAGAAGGTTCTGGAATCTGTTTGCCATAGGAGTATAGAGAAAGGTCCGTCCACCAGCCTGGGGGTTGGGGCCGCTTCCTGGACAACCCTGTCCTAATTCCTGCACTGGAGCAGAGGGAAGTTTGCTGGGGAGGGAGAGTGAGGAGGGGCTGGGTTTACACCAGGCAGAGGATCCTGCAAGCAACACAGACTCCCAGGAGCCCATGAGGGCCCAGCAGGAGGAGGAAAGGAAAGGGGTGGCCAGGGAGGCTGAAGAATACTGTGACGGGGGTCCCAAAGATGGCTTTGTTAGACTTCAGAGGAGAGCAAGTTCTGAAAGCCCCACTAACAGGAGGGGTGTGCCTGTGATGGCAGTGGCTGCTGCAGTGAGCCACGTTTGTGCCACCGCACTCTGGCCTGAGCAATAAAGCCAAATCTGTAGCAAACAAATAATAAATAAATAAATTTTGAAATTTCAAAAGAAGAAAATCATTTTAAAAAGAAACTTTAAAATAAAATAAAATAAAAGGCAGGTCCTGGAGACACCTCATAGACCTACTAAATAGATTATCTGAGGCAGGAAAGGAGCTAAAGCCACTGCAGGAGGCCAGGCCGCTGGCTGGGGGCCAGGCAGCTAGTCCCGTGGACTGGAGTGCGGACTCGTGGTGCCGCTTCCAGGCACCCCCATGGCCACCATGGACCAACTGACGTGTACTTCCTGCCCTCTGAGGTCCATAAAAGCCCTGGGCTCAGTCAGAGCAGTGGCTGGCTGAGTCCCGGAGGTCCCTGGATGCTGCTGCAGCTGCCCAAACTGCAGCTGCCGACCCAGGCCTCCTGGTCTACAGAGCAGACAGGAGCCCCACCCTCTTGGGTGGGACTATAGCTGCCCAAACTGCAGCTGTGGATCTGAGCCTCTCTGTGCTTTTGGGGGAGGATAGGGAGCAGGAAGGATCTGCCTTCCCGGGTGCTGCTGGGGCCACCTTCCCAGGTGCAGAAGCTGGGTGTCTCTGCAGCCTGCACCCTTCAGAGCCCCAGGAAGGACCCCACCTACTCATCCCTGCAGAAGGACCCCACCTGCTCATCCCTGCAGGCTCAGGGCTGTCTTCTCCCACTGTCTGGCCCCTCTCCACTCTTGGCGCCTGCTCCAATCTCAGAGTGGGGGTTGGGGCCGAGGCCCCAGGGCCATGAATGGCAGCGGGCAGGTGGATTAATTCTTTGGTGGAAGGGGGTGGGTCCCCAGTAAGGCCCCACCTTGGGGCCAGGAGGGCCTGAAGGCTGAGGGCCAGGCAACCAGTCCCATGGACTGGAGTGGGGACTGTGGTGCCTCTTCTAGGCACCCCCATGGCCACCCATGGACCAATTGGCACGCACTTCCTCCCCTCTGAGGTCCATGAAAGCCCTGGGCTAGCCAGAGCAGGTGAGAGGATGGCCAGAGGATGAAGAGGGCAGAGAGACAATTGTATAGGACGATAGCTGGATGAGAGGAGCATCCTCTCTGATGATAGCTGGAGATAATGGGATGACCAGCTGCAGAGAGCTGAGAACTGCAGAGACAACCTGCTGGCAGAGGAGCTACCCTCTCTGTTGAGAGCTTCACAGACCTGCAGAGACGTCCAAATGACTTGCCTGCAGAGAGGAACCACCCTCTCCAGGGCCTCCTCTCTGCTGAGAGTTGAACACTTGGCGAGACAACCTGTCTACAGAGAGGAGCTACCCACTCCTCTGAGCTGTTCTGACACTAAATAAAACTCTTTTTCTTCTTCACCCTTCACTTGTCTGTGTACCTCATTCTTCCTGGATGCGGGACAGGAACTCAGACAAAGGCACCATGGCCACAGAGGTTTCCAGCCAGAAAAATCGACACCCCACAGATCCTGTAATACCTGGAGGTGAGAAATGACACAGGCGACCAATGTGAGAAGGCAGGAGACACAACTCAAGACTAGACTGCCCTCTGGGCCTCAGTTCCCTCAACGATGACACTGGGGCCACAGTCCAATCTGTCCCCATCCCTGCAGTCATAGGAAAGACTTGTGAATGTGAAAGTGCTCTGCAAACTGTTAAGTGCTGGACTTAAGAGAACAATGATGACCAGGTTTTTTTGTTTGTTTGTTTGTTTGTTTTTGAGACGGAATCTCGCTCTGTCACCTGGAGTGCATTGGCATGATCTGGGCTCACTGCAACCTCTGCCTCCCGGGTTCAAGAGATTCTCCTGCCTCAGCCTCCCAAGTAGCTGGGACAACAAGTGCCCGCCACCATGCCCAGCTAATTTTTGTATTTTTAGTAGAGACGATGTTTCACCATGTTGGCCAGGATGGTCTTGATCTCTTGAACTTGCGATCCACCCACCTTGGCCTCCCAAAGTGCTGGGATTACAGGCGTGAGTCACTGCACCCAGCCTAATGATGATCATTCTTTAGGCAACAGTGACAAACGGGGGTGTCTGCCTTACTGGAAATGAAGGCTTCCTCAGCACCTGAGTGTTCTCCATGGCAGTAGACTTCCCCAATGGAATCACCAAGTCCACAGCTGCTCCCCAGACAGACAGATGCCTGTGGATGTCTCCAGCTGCCTCCATCTGCCAGGGCAGCTGCACCATTGCTCCAGAGTATAAGTGGAAGGCATTGAAAATTTATTATCGGGATCCTGGATTAGATGATGATAGCTTTGGTTTTAGCCAATTAAGTACCATTTTCATTTACATCTATCAGGCCCAGAAATGGGGGTATTTGTGATTGGGAGGACTTCTCCCTTGGGTTTTTGTCTCCTCTGTATTTACATTTATGGCTCCTTTGAGGTCATTTGCTTTGCAGGCTCTCAGTCTCGAGCTATGCTAGATGCTGGTGCCCCAAAGGGTTCAGAGTCTAGTGGGGAGACAGGTACTTGACTAGTCCTCCAA
>NW_012104253.1:9881901-9896205 GCF_000951045.1 Mandrillus leucophaeus
GCCACAGAGGTTTCCAGCCAGAAAAATCGACACCCCACAGATCCTGTAATACCTGGAGGTGAGAAATGACACAGGCGACCAATGTGAGAAGGCAGGAGACACAACTCAAGACTAGACTGCCCTCTGGGCCTCAGTTCCCTCAACGATGACACTGGGGCCACAGTCCAATCTGTCCCCATCCCTGCAGTCATAGGAAAGACTTGTGAATGTGAAAGTGCTCTGCAAACTGTTAAGTGCTGGACTTAAGAGAACAATGATGACCAGGTTTTTTTGTTTGTTTGTTTGTTTGTTTTTGAGACGGAATCTTGCTCTGTCACCAGGCTGGAGTGCATTGGCATGATCTGGGCTCACTGCAACCTCTGCCTCCCGGGTTCAAGAGATTCTCCTGCCTCAGCCTCCCAAGTAGCTGGGACAACAAGTGCCCGCCACCATGCCCAGCTAATTTTTGTATTTTTAGTAGAGACGATGTTTCACCATGTTGGCCAGGATGGTCTTGATCTCTTGAACTTGCGATCCACCCACCTTGGCCTCCCAAAGTGCTGGGATTACAGGCGTGAGTCACTGCACCCAGCCTAATGATGATCATTCTTTAGGCAACAGTGACAAATGGGGGTGTCTGCCTTACTGGAAATGAAGGCTTCCTCAGCACCTGAGTGTTCTCCATGGCAGTAGACTTCCCCAATGGAATCACCAAGTCCACAGCTGCTCCCCAGACAGACAGATGCTTGTGGATGTCTCCAGCTGCCTCCATCTGCCAGGGCAGCTGCACCATTGCTCCAGAGTATAAGTGGAAGGCATTGAAAATTTATTATCGGGATCCTGGATTAGATGATGATAGCTTTGGTTTTAGCCAATTAAGTACCATTTTCATTTACATCTATCAGGCCCAGAAATGGGGGTATTTGTGATTGGGAGGACTTCTCCCTTGGGTTTTTGTCTCCTCTGTATTTACATTTATGGCTCCTTTGAGGTCATTTGCTTTGCAGGCTCTCAGTCTCGAGCTATGCTAGATGCTGGTGCCCCAAAGGGTTCAGAGTCTAGTGGGGAGACAGGTACTTGACTAGTCCTCCAAAGTTGCTGAGCCCCTGCTCAGTACCAGGTACTGGACTCGTAATACAGACGGAGACAGGCCTGCTCCCTGCCCTTGGTGAGGTTCTGTTCCAGCATAGGAAAATGAACAAGTAAAAAACAAACAAGTGAACAAGTGATCACCTCACAATGTTTTTTTGTTGTTGTTGTTTGTGTTTGTTTTCATTTTTTCTTTTATTCTGAGACAGGGTCTCGCTCTGTCACCGAGGCTGGAGTGCAGTGGTGCAATCTCAGCTCACCGCAACCTCTGCCTCTTGGGTTCAAGCAATTCTCCTGCCTCAGCATCCTAAGTAGCTGAGACTACAGGTGCGCACCACCACACCTGGATAATTTTTATATTTTTAGTAGAGATGGGGTTTCTCCATGTTGGCCAGGCTGGTCTCGAACTCCTGGTCTCAAGTGATCCCATCTGCCTCGGCCTCCCAAAGTGCTGAGATTACAGGCATGAGCCATCATGCCTGACCTCACCTCATGATGTTCTAAGAGCTTTAGTGGAAGATGTAAGAAGAGCATGATACTCAAGCCATGTGCCAATGCTCCAGCCAATGTCCTGTGCCCCTCTTAGAGGCAGCTGCAGTGAGGTTGTTAACTTGAGAACATGAACTCTGGCCAGACAGGCCTGTATTGAAGCCTCAGTTTTCCCATCTGTGAAATAGGATAATAATAATAGTTGTTGCTTTGTAGAGTTGTTAGGAGGAGAAAATGAGGCAATTTGTGGATATACTTTGTTCAGTGCCTGGCACATGGTAGATGCTCAGTAAATGTCCTTGATGTTGTTGGTATTATTATTATTTCTTGACTGACTTAGTTTCCCTAAAGCCACTGGCCTGGGCAAGGTCTCTATAAAAAGTTGGCTTGGAAAAGTGAAAGGACCTAAGAGAAGCTGCTGACTGGCCCCTGGTGTTGGACAGTCCAGCACTGAAATCAAGGGCAAACTGAAGTCAGGCACAAACTGAGGTTCGTTTAATTTTCTGACTTCCTGGCCTCTTTGAGTTTCCATTTTCTTACCTATAAAATAGGATAATATTGTACCTGCTTCGGGTGTGTTTAGAGGATTAAGCGAGTTAAAGGAGTTAGAGGGGACTCGGTGCTCTATTCATTTTTAATATTTTCTAATGGTGGTGGCAATGGTTGCTGGTGACATGTATCTTTCTTAATTGGCTCTGGGCGAGGTATTAGTTTACTAGAGCTGCCATAATAAATTACTACAGGCTGGATCGCTTAAAGCAACAATTTATTCTCACAGCTCTGGAGGCCAGACATCCTAAACGTGGGTGTTGTCAGGGCCAGGCTCCCTCTGGAGGCTCTAGAGGAGAATCCTTCCCGGCTTCCTCCAGCTTCTGGGGGCTCCAGGCATTCTTTGTAGCTGCATCACTCTGATCCTCGCCTCTCTCTTCCCACGGCCCTCTCTTCTCTCTCCTCCACTTCTGTCTCTTAAAAGATTACTTGATCATTCAATTTAGGACCCATCTAGATAATCCATGACAATCCCATCTCAAGACTCTTGATTACTTCAAACCAGGCACAAGTGTCTAAGTGGCTCACGCCTGTAATCCCAGCACTTTGGGAGGCTGAGGTGGGCGGATCATGAGGTCAGGAGTTTGAGACCAGCCTGGCCAACATGGTGAAACCCCACCTCTACTAAAAATACAAAAAATTAGCCAGGCGTGACGGCAGGTGCCTGTCATCCCAGCTACCCAGGAGGCTAAGGTGGAAGAATCGCTTGAACCCAGGAGGCAGAGCTTGCAGTGAGCCGAGATTGCACCACTGCACTCCAGCCTGGGTAACAGAGCGAGATTCCATCTCAAAAAAAAAAAAAAAAAATAGATTCTTGATTACGACTACAAAGCATCTTTTTACCAAAGATAAACCCAAATCCAAGGGGCTTGGCCTCAGGGATGCTGGTATAAGGCAGGCATTTCAGAGACTTCTGGTGTATGTCCTCCAAGCCAGGCGCTGAGTCAAGGGCTTTAGATAGCCGTGTCGTCTCCTCCATCCTCGTGCTGCTGGGAGGTCTATGCTGTTGTGATGGCTGACTCTCACCTTACAGCTTGGCAGCTTACGTCACTCATAGAAGACCACAGGGCCAGCTATGCAACCAAGGAGCACTCTGAAGCCATAAACGTAAATACGGAGGAGACAGAAACCCAAGGGAGAAGTCCTCCCAATCACAAATACCCCCATTTCTGGGCCTGATAGATGTAAATGAAAATGGTACTTAATTGGCTAAAACCAAATCTCTTTGGGGGTCCATGATTCAACCCACTACAGGTGGGGAGGGCAGACACGGGATTTCACTCCATTTAGGCCCCTCGCACAGAGTCTGGCACCTTAGAGATCACAGGCACTTACTGAACGAAGCTGTCAACAAAGCATAAGGAAAAGGAGTGAAGCCGGGCATGGCGGCTAACACCTGCAGTCCCAGCACTTTGGGAGGCCAAGGCGCATGGATAGCTTGAGGTCGGGAGTTCGAGACCAGCCTGGCCAGCATCCTACTAAAAATATAAAAATTAGCCGGGCATGGTGGTGCACGCCTGTTATCCCAACTACTCAGGAGGCTGAAGCAGGAGAATCACTTGAACTTGGGAGGCGGAGGTGGGAGAGAGCTGAGATTGCACGACTGTACTCCAGCCTGGGCAATAAGAGTGAAACTCTGTCTCAAAGAAAGAGGGGGCAAGTGGGGTCTCTACCTTGACCTCCTTGACCTGTTGGCTGACCTTAGGGGTGGGAAGTTATTTTTCCTATCCAAGTCTCAGGCTTCCTGTTATAAGATCAGAAAGCTGGGTGCCATTGCCTCTGGGTACCATTCTAAAATGCAGGCCTCCGTGTGGATCCACAGATAGGCCTGGCGGTCTTCAGGTGTCAATAACCAGGTACCAGAGAGCCCGGCTCTCCTCCTGGCCAGGCCCTGGAATGCCTCAGTGGCAGGAAAAGCAGCCCTGACCAGAACCTGGAGAGAGGGACAGGAGTAAGTGTAAAGCCCCAGCCACCTTGCTCAGAATTTCATGTGATTTAATTTCCCCAGCAACATTTGCAAAGACAAGCACTATTCCCATTTTACAGCTGCCCAAACTGAGGATCTGAGAGATCCAGTTACTAACCGGAAGCCATGCTTCTGGTGTTTGCCTGTGTGTTTGTCTGCCTCCCAAAGCCTGTGCTTTGGGGGTGGGAGGGATCTTGCTTCTGCCTCAGGGATGCTGGTATAAGGCAGGCATTTCAGGGGCTTCTGGTGCATGTCCTCCAGGCCAGGCGCTGAGTCAAGGGCTTTAGATAGCTGTGTCGTCTCCTCCATCCTCATGCTGCTGGGAGGTCTATGCTGTTGTGATGGCTGACTCTCACCTTACAGTTTGGCAGCTTACGTCACTCATAGAAGACCACAGGGCCAGCTATGCAACCAAGGAACACTCTGAAGCCAGATCCCAGCTATGCAACCAAGGAACACTCTGAAGTCTGCCACCGAGTGAAATATGAGGGTGCAAGGGGTTAAAAAAAAAAAAGAAGTGAAAAGAGTAGGAAGATGTCACTGGCTTTGATGTAATACCATGGAAACCAACCAGTGGTACCTTTTCAATTTACCTATATTTATTATGGAATTATTCAACTCAATAATATAAAATTATCGAATCTATCTAAACTAATTCTTTTAATACATATCCTGTCCTCCCACCCACATATTCTTTTAGGGTGCCTTCAGAGCCCCTGTAGTGGTCTCAGCAATGGCCCATCAGTTGCCTGTGGGCATGGCTACATCCCTGTGGGTTGGAAGCTGGTGAAGGGACCAGAGCCCTAGCCAGATACACCACCCAGCATCATGAGAACAAAGGAGGCACACACCCCTACAAGTGTCTTCCAGCTATTAACTCTCGGGGTCTTTATATTACGTGATTCCAATGTGTTGACCTCAGGTCCACACTAACCCTATTACCCCCACCTGTCAGCCCAGCAGTGGACATCTATACAAATTTGGCAAACCCGATATGTTGATTCCGATAATGTGTGCATATGTGTGTGGGAAGGAGGGAAGGGGGGATTATATTAACTAGAAGGTTTACTTTGTAGAGATAAGATCATTTTTTCCTGTTGAGTTGGATCATTCTGTAGCTCTCACACCCTCTCATGGCCTGCACCTGACACAGGCAGTCCTGGGTTGGTTCTGATGCAGCACAGAGTGGGCCTCCGAGTCAACATTCATGTACACCACCAGAGCTCTCAACCTCTGCACGGTTGGTATTTTGGCTTGAGTCATAATTTGTGGGGGGCTGTCCTGTGCACTGTAGGATGTTTAGGAGCCCCACTGGCCTCTACCCACAAGGTGCCAGGAGCACACCAACCCTTGCCCCCTTCTCTGGTTGTGACAACCAAAAATGTCCCCAGACATTGCAGATGTCCCCTGAGGCCAAAATCTCCCCTTGTTGAGGAGCCGCTGGTTTATGGGAATGCTGTATGCCCGCCCTCCAGAAATCCGCTTTCATTTGCACCCCTCGCAGAGGTTTTAGGGCTACAGATTTGTTTTTTGTTTTTGTTTTTGTTTTTGTTTTTGAGATGGAGTTTCACTCTTGTCACCCAGCTGGAGTGCAATGGTGCAATCTCGGCTCACTGCAACCACCACCTCCCGGGTTCAAGTGATTCTTCTGCCTCAGCCTCCCGAGTAGCGGGGATTACAAGCACCCAACACCACGCCCAGCAGATTTTTGTACTTTTAGTAGAGACAGGGTTGCACCATGTTGGCCAGGCTGGTCTTGAACTCCTGACCTCAGGTGATCTACCCACCTCCTCCTCCCAAAAGTGCTGGGATTACAGGCGTGAGCCACCGTACCCGGCCAGTGGAATTCTGAAGTTCTAGGAAGGACATGAATTTTAGGGGGTGTGGGACACTATTTAACTCAGCACAAGTCTCTACAGAGATCATGGAGTCCATCCTGGTCTTTGCAGCTGAGAGGGCCTGGAAAATCAGGTAACTTCTTCTAGGTCCCAGCATCAACCAGAGACAGAACCAGGACCACTGCTGGGATTCCTGACACCCCATCCAACGTCCAAGGGCATGAGGAACAGATGGGACCAAAGTGTGCCCATGGGAACCCACAGCAAGCCCACAGTGAGCCCACGTTCCTGGCTCCACCCGCACATCTGCACATCCCAACCTGAGGGGACCTCCTGAGATATTTGAGGTCTCCCCAGGAACCTCTCACTTCTTCCTACTGCCAGTCGGACCCAGTCACCAAAGGGGACAAACCTTGTTGGTTAATTTTTTTCTCCTTCAAAAAAATAAATTCATAAATGGTCCTTGGCAAGCTGTTTACTACCTGACTTTAATGGCCTGTTTATTACCTTGAGCCTGCGTCTGTTAACACGCCCCCTCGTCATTTTCCCTCATTAACTGTCAATTTGGAAGCCAGTTTTGGCATTAACCATGCCTAGACTAAATGGCTGCGGACAGTTGATTTTATGACCATGCCTTGTCTTGGAAACGTGGGGGCCTGTCATCAAACAGGAGGGCTGCAAACAGAGGGGTCTCAGCAGCGGGCGACCTGGAACGCGGGGGCTGCTGGCTGGAAGGCCAGGAGGGTAGGGATTTCAGAGCCTGGGGCACAGGGATGTGCAACCTCCAGAGGTGGATGTCCCTTCTTCTGACTGCTGAGGGACAGGCACATGTTTAGAAGGACATTTAATTTCATAACTTTAGAGAGGGACTGTAAAGAATCTGTCACCTGGAAAAAAAAAACAACCAAAACAAAGCAAAAAAAAACCCCTGGAAAAAGAACAAAAAAAAGCAAAGCATTGGCTCTGAGTCTCATCTTCTCAGGCTTCCCATTCTATGTCCCATCCACTGTGCCCTACCCTTGCTGGGTGCAAGGGATACAGAAATGAATGAGAGCTAGTCCTGGCCCCCAAGGTGCCCCAGCACAATGTGGAAAGAGAGGCTTCACTGCAGGACCCAAGCCAGCCAAGCTCCATGAGCCCAGGGCCAGGGAGGCCAGAGCAGAGGCTGGGAGGTGGACTCACCAGGGCTGGCCAGAGACTGTCCCCAAAGGTGCTGGCATGAGCCTGGGAGAATGGGACAGTTCATCACAGGCAAAGAGAAACACGGAGATATAAAAGGGCATGGGGGTGGGGCAGGATGTTGCCTGCTCTAAAACCAACCTGCGCCATCACTGTCAACCTTAAAACCCTCCATGGGCCGAGAATAAAGGCCAAATAGTGAGGGAAGTCTGGGGGCTCAGCCCTTCATCTGCTTTCTGGCTGTCTCCTGCCATCTCACCTTGTCATCTCCCCCTGAGATCCAGCCACACATCTGCATTGGGGCGACTAATGCCCCCCCAAAATTCACATCCAGTTGGTATCTCAAAATGTGAGCTTGTTTGAAAATAGAGCTTTGCAGATGTTATTTGTTAAGATGAGGTCATACTGGATTAGGTGGATCCTAAATCCAACAACTGATGTCCTTAGGAGAAGAGGAGAGGGTCAGGTGCAGTGACTCACACCTGTAATACCAGCATTTTGCAAAGCCAAGGCAGGAGGATGGCTTGAGGCCAGGAGTTTGAGGCTAGCCTGGGCAACATGGCAAGACCCCATCTCTAAATTTAAATTTTTTTTTTCTTAAAGGAGAGGAGACAGAGGGACACACAGGGAGAGGGCTGTGTGATAATGGAGGCAGAGACTGGAGTGACGCAGCCACAAACCAAGGAGCACCAAGGATGGCCAGCCACCTCCAGAAGCTAAGAAGAGGATAGCCACCAGGCACAGTGGCTCACACCTGTATTTCCTGCACTTTGGGAGGCTGAGGTGGGAGGATTACTTGAGGCCAGGAGTTCGAGACCAGCCTGGCCAACGTGTGAAACTCTACTAAAAATACCAAAACAAACAAGCAAACAAAAAATAGCCAGGCATGGTGGTGCGTGCCTATAGTCCCAGCTGCTCAGGAGGCTGAGGCATGAGAATTGCTTGAGCCCGAAAGGCGGAGGTTGCAGTGAGCTGAGATTGCACCACTGAAATCCAGCCTAGGTGAGGGAGTGAGACTCGATCTCAAAAAGAAAAAAGAAAAAAAGAAGAGGACAGATAGAATGATTCTACCCAGCGTCTCAGGGCAAGCATAGCCCTGCTGACACCTTGATTTTGGATTTCCAGCCTCTAGATACATGAGAGAATAAATCTGTGTTATTTGTGGCACTTCACAGCAGTCCTACGAAAGGAACACACTATCAGTCGCCCCTCACACATCCCTAGCCCTTCAGGAACACCGTTTCCTGAATGCCTTCCCGAACCTTCCTTGTCATCCAGAGACCTGGCTAAGACTTTCTTGGCTCAAGAGGGCAGACTGAACACATTCTATTACTTTTTTCTTTTTTTAAGTTTTTTTTGTAGAGATGGGGTCTTACTTTGTTGCCCAGGCTGGCCTTGAACTCCAGACCTCAAACGATGCTTTCACCTCATCCCAAAGTATTGGGATTACAGGCGTGAACCAGCAACCTGAACACACATTTTAAATTCTACTCCCTTAAAGAATCCCATTAAGTTACATTAAAGGGATTTTTTTTTTTTTTTTTTTTTTTTTTAAGGCAAGGTCTTATTCTGTTGCTCAGGCTGGAGTGCAGTGGTGTGATTATAGCCCACTGCAACCTCAAACTCCTGAGCTCAAGCAATCCTCCCATCTCAGCCTCCTAAGTAGCTGGGACTATAGGTGTGTGCTACCACACCTGGCTAACTTTTTCTTTTTTGTAGAGATGGAGTTTCACTGTGTTGCACAGGCTGGTCTCAAACTCCTGGCCTCAAGCAATCCTCCCATCTCAGGCTCCCAAAGGGCTGGGATTACAGGAGTGAGCCACTGCACTTGGCCAGTAAACGGATTTTTAAAGAAGACCATTCCACACAACGGCAAGAGCAGGAAAGGCGGAAACAACATGGAGTTTGTTTCAACAAAGGGGCCAATCTGGACTGGCTGCGCCCCTTGGCTCAATGCAACTCCCCACTGACCCCCCTGTCCTGAGGTCTCCCAAGTTGGTTGTCCATGGTGCCATCACTAACATCCCCGCTGTCAAAGCGCTGTTGCGGCAAGCCTGGCCTGGCCCAACCTTGCACTTGACTGTGAGCTGATGAAGTGTCTGCTCTCTCCAGTAGGGCCCGGGTCCAGTGGAGACACTCATGCCAGCCCCGAGAAGTCTTCTGCTTTGACCTACTCTTTTTTTATAAATTAATTTATTTTTTATTATACTTTAAGTTCTAGGGTACATGTGCACAACGTGCAGGTTTGTTACATCTGTATAGTGTGCCAAGTTGGTGTGCTGCACCCATTAACTCGTCATTTACATTAAGTATTTCTCCTAATGCTATCCCTCCCCCAGCCCCGCACCCCCCGACAGGCCCCAGTGTGTGATGTTCCCAGCCCTGTGTCCAAGTGATCTCATTGTTCAATTCCCATCTATGAGTGAGAACATTCGGTGCTTGGTTTTCTGTTCTTGCGATAGCTTTGACCTACTCTTGAGCTTGCAAGCAGAAACTGCAGAGCAGCCGCTTGCTGATCTCTGTCCCTGCTCATGTGGCAGGCTCTCCAGATGCCCCATGGAGTCGAAGGGGGACCACATCTGCCCTCCCCGTGACATCCTTTCCACAGAGCTCAATGGAAAGCTGAAAGGGACTTGCCCCAGAGACAGCCAGGTTCATGCTGCCGTTCAAAATGAAACAGGATTCTGGGGAAATACCTACACAAGTGGAAAAGCTGCTACAAGTTGGATAGAGACTGCTCTGGTGTCAGGAGACAGAGGGGCACAACTGAGAATTGTACATGGGGCTGCAGAAGTCGCCTTTCAGCTCTAACGTGCACACGCATCGCCTGGTTCCCTAGGGCTGGGGAGGAGCTGGAGATGCTGCATTTTCAGTGAGCCCCAACAGAAGGCTGGTGCTGCCAGTCTAGGGGCCAAAAAGGTACCAAAATCCAGGTGATGTCCAATTTCTCAACCTGGGTAGTAGGTAAATGAGTATACATTTTCTTATATTTTTAAATTATGTTTTGGGAGTCTCACTATGTTGCCCAAGCTGAAGAGCAGTAGCTATTCACAGATGTGATCATAGCACACTGCAGCTTCAAGCCCCTGGCCTCAAGTGATCCACCCTCCTGAATAGCTGGGACTGTACGCGCGTGTCAGTCCACTCAGGTCTTCTTGTTCTTTCAACTATGGGTATATATTTTATGTTCTTCACTACATATGCTATGTCTCATAATTTTTTGAAAAGGCCTGCTGAAATGTCACCTTCTGTTAGAAGTTCTTCTTACCCTTGTTGGACCATGCAAGAAGTCACACCCTCGGCTGGGCTCAGTGGCTCACACCTGCAATCCCAGCACTTTGGGAGGCCAAGGCGGGCAGATCACCTGAGGTCAGGAGTTAGAGACCAGCCTGGTCAACATGGTGAAACCCCATCTCTATTAAAACAAAACAAAACAAAACAAAAAACATACACACAAAAAATTTAGCCAGGCGTGGTGGCAGGTGTCTGTAATCCCAGCTACTCAGGAGGCTGAGACAGGAGAATCACTTGGACCCAGGAGGTGGAGGCTGCAGTGAGCCAAGGTCGTGCCACTGCACTCCCGAGTGGGTGGCAGAGTGAAACTCCGTCTAAACAAAACAAAACAAAACACCCAAAAAGCAAAAAACAAAGAAGTCACACCCTCTTCTGTGTCCCTGAGAGACTTCCAACATGGGTCACCAACTTCGCTGCCTGCAGGGACCAGGTAAGTGATGCCCCCCACTGAGGCTGGCAGGGAAGACCCACACAAGCTAGCCGTAAAGAGAAAACTGTCACCTACAGGATGTGGGCCCAGGGCTGCCAGATCTAGCTTTCCAAGAGAAACTGGATATTCAGATTTTTGTGTAAAGTCTCCTTTTTTTCCCCAAGGACATCCAGGCTGGAAGAAGATTGTGTGCTGCTGAAGCTCTGACTCAGGACTCAGATCATGACTGATCTGGTTCTGTGTCTCCCCAAGCCCACGGTGACGTCCTCACATTGATAAGCAGGGTCTTATCTGCAACCTGGGTGGTCCCAGAATCATCCCCATCAACAACAATAATCATAACAAGCAATTAGATAGCAGGTACTCTGTGCCAAGCCCAACTCTAAGCACTTTGCATAAATTGGTGCTTTTAATGCTCACAAATTGTGTGCCAGACGCTGTTCTAAGTTCTTTAGGTGTTTCTAGCAGATAATAGAACCCTTGCAAAAATACTCTAAAGCCGAAGTTAGCCCCATTTATTTATTTTACTTTATTTTATTTTATTTTATTTTATTTTTTTGAGATGGAGTCTCACCGTGTCGCCCAGGCTAGAGTGCAGTGGCGTGACCTTGGCTCACTGCAACCTCTGCCTCCTGGGTTCAAGCGATTCTCCTGCCTCGGCCTCCCGAGTAGCTGGGACTACAGGTGCTCGCCACCACGCCTGGCTCATTTTTGTATTTTTAGTAGACATGGGGTTTCGCCACATTGGCCAGGCTGGTCTCAAACTCCTGACCTCAGGTGATCCGCCCACTTTGGTCTCCCAAAGTGCTGGAATGAAAGGCATGAGCCACTGTGCCCGTCCAAGCCCCATTTTAATATGACGACATAAGTCTCACAGCAGCCAGAGGACTTGCCTGTGGTTTGAAAGCTGGTAGATGATAGGCTTGGGAATCTCAGCCCAGGGACCATGGTTGAGCCAGGTTACCTGTGAGTTGCTACACATCCCCACCTCCGGACAACCCTGCCCCACTCCTTCCAAGCCTTCCTCAAAGAAGTTAGTGACCCATTTCTCAAGTAAGAGGACTCTTGGGTAAAATATATATTTTCTCTTCCTCTTAGCACAGAATTTGGAGACAACCAAAAATCAAAAGGATTGCTCTGTTTATGTCTTGGGGGATGGAAAGATCCCTTTTTAATATCCCAACCACCGTGCTACGGTAACTGACAGATCTACAGCAAATGCACGTTCCTGCTACTACAAGAAGCCTTGCGACCTCAGCAAGATACACAAACTGGGTGTAACAATGCTGCCAGGGTTCTAGGAAAGAATGAGGATTAAATGGGATAAAGTAGGCAAGCGTTGGCACAGATTAAAAGATGGCTAAATTGCAGCAAGTTTCATTATTGTGATTGTTTATTTTATTGATGCTAATCTTCATCATGACTATGGCGGTCCTCCCAGGTCTAATAGCTCTCACGGCTGTGTGCTCTGTGATACATTCACTTGCATCCCCATTTAGGGTTTGGAAATCAACATGTACCTGGAAACTGCTGGCTAAATGTTCGTGGAAGGTGGAAGGTGTAAGGGAGAAGAGTAGGAAAAAGGGGAACAAGCAAAGGAGGTTAAGAGGGAGGAAGGAACTGACACCTCAGCAGATGTCTCCCAAGAAAGAAGGAGGTGACAGAACTTGACTGAGATACTATTAATACCATATGCCAGGCTGTGTGCTACCCAGGTGACACAGGTGATCTTATCACATCCTGAGGGTGGGTGTTGTCACCCCATTTCCATAGGAGAGGAACCTGAAGCTCAGTGTCCCCAGCTTGCTCCCTGGCTGCTGTCTCAGCTTGCGGGCTAAAGGGCTGGGAGTTTGTAAAACTCCTGCCACAGGCACATTTACTCTCAATCCTTCCTCCTTTTGCTCCTGGAGGCTTCTAGTGCACAGTAGAACCAAGTTGTGGAAGCAGGGTAACTCTGGTGGGGAAGGGACCCCACCCTACCACTGATAAAAATCACCCTTTGTAAAATCCTTTGCACATATGTTAATCCCATTAACTTAATAATTACTGTATTCTAGAAGGCAATTAGAAAACTAGAATTTTTATTTTCCTATTTACAAAACAATTTGACTATCTCAACTGACTCACATCTCCTCTTGAGCCAGATTACCTGCATTTGAGTCGCTACACATTCCCACCTCCGGACAACCCTGCCCCGCTCCTTCCTAGCATTCCTCAAAGAAGCTAGTGACCCATTTCTCAAGTGAGAGGACTCTTGGGTAAAATACGTATTTTCTCTTTCTCTTAGCACAGAATTTGGAGACAACCAAAAATCAAAAGGATTGCTCTGTTTATGTCTTGGGGGATGGGAAGATCCCTTTTTAATATCAATATTGTTTCTGTAAGCTTGCTTGTTTTTTTCAAATTAGATTATAGTAGTTTTTTATGTATCCTGGATTGTAATCCTTCATTACAGTGCTGCTATTGTCTTCTTCATCTGTGGTTTGTTTGTTGAGACTGAATTTAATGAACAACAGTTTACTGCAGTCACATTTACCAATCTTCTCTTCTACCATTGTCCTTATGCAGAAAATACTTCTTCACTTGGTGGTCACAAGAATATCCCCCTATACTTTCTCCTGAAAGTTTGAAAGCTGTGCCTTTCTCGTTTACATATTTAATTTATCTGTATCTAGTTTTTATCAGTGATGGGAGATAAGGGACCACTTTCCTCTATGATCCTTGACAGATTAGTCCCTCCTTTCTCCCATGGCCTGCAAAGCCACGGCAGTCACAGATCAGGTTACCAAAAGTGTTTGGGTTTGTTTCTGAGCTTTTTCATTCTGCTTCCCTGGTCAGTTTCTCTGTGCCAATAGCATACTGCCATAATCCAAATAACTACAATAAATTCCAACATTGTCCGGGCAAACTGCCCTACTTCAGGCTTCTTCAGGAATGTCTTGGCTATTCTTGGGCCTTGGTTCTTCCATATAAATTTTAGAATCAGCTTGTTCAGTTCCTTGAAAAATCCAGTTGGGATTTCGATTGAAATTGTATTAAGTCTGTGGCTCAGTTGGGGGATACTTGAGATCTTTAGCATATCAAGTCTTCCTAGCCATGAACTGAAAATGTTTCTCCATCTACTTATGACTTCAATGTTTTTTCTCTAGCATTGTACAATTTTCTCCACAGAGGTCTTCCATGTTTATAAAATCATTATCGGCCAGGTACATGGTTCATGCTCATAATCCCAGCACTTTGGGAGACCGAGGTGGGAGGATCACTCGAGCTCAGGAGACTGGGACCAGTATGGGCAATGTAGCAAGACCCCATCTCTACAAAAAATAATTGTTAAAAAAATTAGCTGGGTGTAGTCGTGCATGCCTGCAGTCCCAGCTACTCAGAAGGCTGAGGTGGGAGGATCCCTTGAGTCCAGGCTGTAGTGAGCTATGACTGTGCCATTGCACTCAAGCCTGGATGACAGAGGAAGACCCTGCCTAAAAAAAAAAAAA
>NW_012104253.1:9897215-9929229 GCF_000951045.1 Mandrillus leucophaeus
TTTTTTTCTCGACACTAAATCATCTTTGCATTTTTGGAATTAAACCCAACTTGTTTCTCATGTATTATCATTTTTATTCATTACCAGATTCTGTTTGGTAATATTTTATGTAGGACTATTGCATTCATATTCATGAATAAGACTAACTTGTCCTATTCCTTTCTCGTATTCGTTCCTTTCTCATTCTCAACACCTAACTCATTTTTAGCCCCATAAAATGAATTAGGTGTTTTTCACTAATATCCAGAAGACTTTATGTAAGATTGGAATGAGTTTAAAAGTTTGGTAGAACTCTCCTGTTTAAAATAATACACACACACACACACACATATATAATTGTAGGTCCTATGTGTGTATATATATACACACGTGTGTGTGTGTGTGTGTGTATGGGATATATATATGTGTGTGTGTGTGTATATATATATGACCTGAAATTATTTTTTCAATGGAAAGATAGTTAACCTTTTAATCATTTTTTAAATTTTGAGACAGGATCTTGCTATGTTGCCCAGGCTGGAGTACAGAGTCTATTCACAGGTGCAATCATAGAGCACTGTAACACTGAACGCCTGGGCTCAGCCAATCCTCCCTCAGTCTCCCAAGTAGCTGGGACAACAGGTGTGTGGCACTGAACCCAGATACTTATTCATATTTATATGGTTAAATAAAAATTTGAGCTTTTGATTTCTTTTCAAATCAATTTTGGAGTTACATTTTTTCTAGGAATTTCAGTATTTCATCTAAGAATTCAAATTTTTTATGTAAACATTTGCATAATATTTTATTGGTCTACTATTTTAAATCTTTGTTGTCGTTCTAATTTTGATTCATTTTCATTTCTAATATTGTTGGGTGTGCGAGCTTTCTTTTTTTAATCAGTCTTACCAGAAACTTGACTATTTTATTATTTTATTCGAAGAACCAATATTTAGCCTTATCGACCTACTCTATTGTATCTTTTTTTCCCCTATTTCAGTGATTTCTGTTCTTATCTTTGTCTCTTTCCTTCTACGTTTTTGGGGGTATATTTTCTTTTTATTTAAAAAAAAGTATTTTATTTATTTATGTATTTTTGAGACAGGATATTGCTCTGTTGCCCAGGCTAGGGTGCAGTGGTGTGATCTCGGCTCCCTGCAACCTCCACTTCCAGAGCTCAAGCAATTCTTCTGCCTCACCCTCCTGAGTAGCTGGGATTACAGGCACACACCACCATACTAGCTAATTTTTGTGTTTTATGTAGAGATGGGATTTTGTCACGTCGCAGAGGCTGGTTTCAAACTCCTAAGCTCAAGTGATCTGCCCGCCTCAGCCTCTCAAAGTGCTAGGATTACAGACATAAGCCACCGTTTCCAACCTATTTTATTTTTAAATAGAGACAGGATCTCGTTATGTTGCTCAGGCTGGTCTGAAACTCCCAGACTTAGGTGACCCTCCCACCTCGGCCTCCCAAAGTGTTGATTTTATAGGTATGAGCCACTACACCCAGCCTCTCTATTCTGTAACAATACTTAAGTCTATGTATTCCCTTTCAACGGACTATTTTTGCTTCATAACGGAATTTTTAACATGTAATATTTTCAGTAGCATTCAATTCTAATTATTTTTCAATTTACATTACTATTTTTTATTTCATTCCAGTGTTATTTTGAAGTGTGCTTTTAAATTTCCAGACATAGAAAATTACTAAAATTTGCCCGGGTGCGGTGGCCAATTCCTGTAATCCCAGCACTTTGGGAGGACGAGGTGGGCTTATCACCTGAGGTCAGGAGTTCGATACCAGCCTGGCCAACATGGCAAAACCCCATCTCTACTGAAAACACAAAAATTAGCCAGCTGTGGTGGTGGGCGCCTGTAATCCCAGCTACTCGGGAGGCTGAAGCAGGAGAATCGCTTGAACCCTGGAGGAGGAGGCTGCAGTGAGCTGAGATCATACCACTGCACTCTAGCCTGGGTGACAGAGCAAGACTCTCAAAAAAAAGATTACTAAAATGTGTCTTTGTATTATCTACATCTACTTTTTAAATTCTGTTGTGATCAGAGACCACAGGATATCTGTATGATACTGATTGTTTTAAATATAATGACACATTTTGTAGCCTAATAAAGTGTATACCTTTCAATCTTATTGTCTAACCACAATGCAACTAAGTTAGAAATCAATTTTTTGAAATGGTAAGAAATCTTAAAACACAGGTTAACGTTCCACATGTGCTTGAGAAGAATGAGCATAATCTAACTGTTGGGGGATTATGTTCATCAAGTCATGCCTGTCCATTTTAAATTGAAATCTTCTATGTCTTTAAAATTTTGTCTCTTTGACCTACCAATAATTAATTAAGGTGCATTGAAATCTCCTACAATTGTGGCAGATTGAACTACTTCTTGTAGTCATTTTCAATTTCTGGTTTATATTTTTTAGATTTTATAAAAATGGATGCAAATTTATAACTGTTGTATCTTACTGGTGAATGAAACTTCTTATCACAGTATATTGACCCTCTTTACCTTTAATAATGCATTGTTCTTAAAAGTTATTTTGTTTGATGTTTATTATTATTTTTCTGGTGTACGTATCTCTTATTCTACTTTTGCTTATAAACTTTCTATTTTCTTAGTTTCATCTATGTTTCTTATAATTAATATATGGCTAAATTTAGAAAAAAATCTAACACGACAATCTTAGTCTTTTACTGGTAGATTTGGTCCACTTACATTTATTGTGATTATTAAAATATTTGAACTTTGGAGTAGCACAGGTCTTTCCTTTCCATCTGGAGGCAGCCATCAGGTAAGCCAAGACGGGTGCATACAAGTACATCCAGGAGCTATGAAGAAAGAAGCAGTCTGATGTCATGTGCTTTCTTCTGAGGGTCCGCTGCTGGCAGTACCACCAGCTCTCTGCCCTGCACAGGGCTCCCTGTCCTCTCTGGCCTGATAAAGCGCACCGACTGGGCTACAAGGCCAAACAAGATTACATTATATGTAGGATTCGTGTTCACTGTGGTGGCCGAAAATGCCCAGTTCCTAAGGGTGCAACTTATGGCAAGCCTGTCCATCATGGTGTTAACCAGCTAAAGTTTGCTCGAAGCCTTCAGTCCATTGCAGAGGAGCAAGTTGGACGCCACTGTAGGGCTCTTTAAGAGTCCTGAATTCTTACTGGGTTGGTGAAGATTCCGCATACAAATTTTTTGAGGTTATCCTCATCCATCCATTCCATAAAGCTATCAGAAGAAATCCTGACACCCAGTGGATCACCAAACTAGTCCCCAAGCACAGGGAGATGTGTGGGCTGACATCTGCAGGCCGAAAGAAAGGGCCATAAGTTCCACCACACTATTGGTGGTTCCCGCTGGGCAGCTTGGAGAAGGTGCAATACTCTCCAGCTCCACCATTACTGCTAATATAAGTAAAATTTGTAAAATTCATACCTAATAAGCAATTTAGGACAGTCGTGTCTGCTTACAGGTGCTATTTTTTCTGTTAAAACTGGTCTGCAGATTGTTTCCTGAATGCTTTGTCAAGGAAGTTAAAGTCTAATAATGTTTGAAAACAGTAAGTGATGGTGTATCTTGTTTCTAATAAGACAAACTTTTTTGTCTTTGCTTTATCTTATTAGGGAGTTATATGTCAGTGCATAAAACATACTGTGTGGCATAATAGGTTTAAACTAAATTCTTTAAAAGAAAAGTACTGAAACTAGGTCTGTAGATTTGTCTGGTGCATGTGATGAAACCTGCAGCTTTATGAGGTGATGGCAATGCTCTGCTGCCTTACTTTCCAGTGACTGGGGGGGTTTTTAGCTTGGCAGGCACGGATTTTTTTAATTGGGCTTTGCTTTAGAAATTGCGGGGTAGGAGGAGGACATCTTAACTATGTCATGATTATGTTTAGAAAATTATGGGCACAAACCTGGGTTAGCCTGAAGAAAACTGCCTCAGTCTCCACAGTACCATTTTAAGTTCACATAAAAGGTGAAAGCTCCTGGGTCAGTGCCATTGCTTCATGGCATTCAATGGTTAGTGGTCGTGGTTTTAACACTGGTGTGTTTTGAAACTGAATGTGATATAAAATTATTAGCCTTAAGGTTGGTAAGCTAGCAATCAATGGGAAGCTGGTGAGCCGGTGGCCATTAGATAAATACCTTTCAAGTGTGAGTTCAGAAGTCAACCCTAAAATACTTAATCGTAACACTAATTTGTGAACATTGTGAATACTTACAGTCACATTAGTGGGAAAGTAGTTGGCTATAAGTACCTCATTCTTAGTCCAGTCAGTCTTAAAAAAAATATCTTGGGTTACCCACTCTGTCCACTCTCATAGGCTACAAAAAGAAAAAGTCATACAAGCGCATGAATTCCAACCACATGTGTTGTCTGTAGTTGTTTCTCTTGTTCCCAGCCAAAGCATCCTAAAAATCCTTACCATTCCACAAAGCTGGGCCATCACTTCCACACCAACATTCACTGTAAGTATAGCACCACACTGCATTTCTGTTTGCATCACGTCTTCCGGGAGACTAGGCTACTGTTCTCCAGGGTGAATTTGAGTGCAAAGGAAATGTAGACAAGGAATTGCCCAATTCTAAATTCTGCCTTTGCTGACTTAATTTAAATGCTGGTTTCTCTGAACCAATTTTCTCCTGTCTTCTCTAGGGGTTTCAAAAGGATCAGCTAATTGATTTCCAGGAAGTACTCATAGCAAGTTCACAAAAGTTCTTGAGACCTAAATTCCTTCTCAAAAAAAGAAAAGATCTTAAGTCATACATTTTGATTGTGTAGAGGTTGTTCGACTAAAGGCATAAATGTCTATTAAACTAAAAAAAAAAATTGGATTTTGTCTATATCATTTTATTTTGTGCTTTTTCTATGCTTTTTTTAATTTTTATTTTTATTTATTGCTTGCCTGTTTTTAGAGAATCCAGAGCTCAATACAGATGTCTTAGGTTCAGTTCTCCTATTTGATAAGAGCCTGAAAGTTGGTTTCCTTTTTTTTTTTTTTTGAGACAGGGTCTTGCTCTGTCACCCAGGCTGGAGTGTAGTGGTACAATCTCAGCTCACTACAGCCTCTGCCTCTTGGTTCAAGCAATTCTCCTGCCTCAGCCTCCCAAGTAGCTGGGACTACAGGTGTGCGCCACCATGCCTGGCTAAGTTTTGTATTTTTAGTAGAGACGGGGTTTCACCATGTTGCCCAGGCTGGTCTTGAACTCCTGACCTCAAGTGATACACTGGCCTTGGCTTCCCAAAGTGCTGAGATTACAGGCGTGAGCCACCGCGCCTGACCAAAAGTTAGTTTTCTATAGATGGTGCTGATTTAGATCTTCAAACTCAGGACAATCCTATCTCACAGTTATTATTCAATTTACTTGTTTATTACCATTCCTTGCTTTGGCTTCAGCCCTCTGGCATACATTTATTTATTTATCACGGCCCTCAAAACTTTCCTTATTTCTAATAAGCCCATCAATGCAGTAAAATACATGTTTTCTGTAATTTCTACAGGACCTAGTTGTGATAAGAACTCTGGAGAGTATCTATAGTACCATGTAGCCAAAGTGCCACACTTTGTGATCATTGCTCTGCTTCCTTAAAGTGGAGGTTCCAGGCCCACAAATATTAGACAAGCTTTTGAACCTCCATGTGAGCACCAAGTAGTCCCATGCAGTGCGTCTGTAATGATTATCTCTGTACATGTATGGCTATTTTTCAAATGGCCATCGGTGCTGATGTACCGAGGGAAATACCCATTTCGTCAAGTGTTTCTGAAATCATCGTAGTTTCTGTGACGTCTTATTTCGGTCAGTCAATATTTACTATATACAAAACTACGAATGTGTGAGAACCGTAAAAATTTCAGGTGCCCCCATATCCACTAAATGCAAGCAGTGCTTAGCTCTAGACGTTGGGCGTGTGGGTGATCCTGTCTTCTGTCTGTTACTTTTCTGTGTTTCTTGAGTTCCTGCTGTGAGCATGTCTCTGTAAATATTAGTTTCATATTTACAGAGAGAAAGTTATTTTACAAAGGGGCTCTCATACTTAAAAGAGTTGGGAACCACTGCTTTGAATGATTAGTTAGAGCATTAGAGCAAGAGAAGCAAACTCACGACTGGCGGGGCCAGTCCTGTGATGGGAATGAGGAAGCGGGCCGGGAGAGTCCAACCTGAAGGTCAAAGTGGGACTCAATGGGAGCGAATGGTACTCAGCTCCAACTGACTTTTGTTTTCTTTTGTTTTTGGAGACAGGGGCTCACTCTGTCACCCAGGCTGGACAGCAGTGATGTGATCATTGCTCACTGCAGCCTTGAACTCCCGGGGTCAAGGGATCCTTCACTTCAGTCTCCTGAGTAGCTGGGACTACAAGCAGACATTGCTATGTTAATTTTTTTATTTTTTTGTAGAGACGTGGTCTTGCTATGTTGCCCAGGCTGGTCTTGAATTCCTGGACTCAAGGGATCCTCCCATCTTGGCTTCCCATAGTGCTGAGATTACAGTCATGAGCCACCATGCCTGGCCCCAACCAATTTTTTTCCCTGTAAAAATACAGGTCTGATGTTGTCAGATCTTTTAGTTAAGTGAAAATGGATATCCAAATTTGGGTTGGGCACAGTGGCTGACGCCTGTAGTCCTAGCACTTTGGGAGACCAAGACAGGTGGATTGCCTTAGTTTAGGAGTTCAAGACCAGCCCGGGCAACATAGTGAAACCCTATTACTACTAAAATACAAAAAATTAGCCTGGTGTGGTGGTGTGCACCTGTAATTGCAGCTACTCAGGAGGCTGAGGCATGAGAATTGCTTGAAATTGGGAGGCAGAGGTTGCAATGAGCCAAGATCCTGCCATTGTACTCCAGCCTTTTTTGGAGACTCTGTCTCAAAAAATAAATAAATAAATAAATAATAAAAATAAAAATAAAATCAAAATTTGTTATTTTGAAATCTTTAGAGATTTTTAAATGGTGTTAACCAATTCAAAAAAGTTTTTCAAACATGGTGCAGTCCTAACCAACCATCTGCATAGACTGGATGTGGCTCCTGGGTGGCCCATTCACCATTCCTGTTTAGGAGTCAGTCTCCTTATCTCTCACCTCCATGCGCAACTCCATAGTCAGTCACCAAGATCAAGTCCAGCTCTGGTATATTTCTCAAATAGGAGGACTACACCAAAAAATTTCTTTCCTAGATTCAGATTATAGGCCATTTCTCTCACTCGCATTGAAACAGTCACTGGGCCAGGCACGGTGACTCATGCCTGTAATCCCAGCACTTCGGGAGGCCGAGGTGAGTGGATCACTTGAGGTCAGGAGTTTCAGACCAGCCTTACCAGCATAGTGAAACCTTGTCTCTACTAAAAACACAAAATTAGCCAAGTGTGGTGGCCCACGCCTGTAATCCCAGCTACTTGGGAGGCTGAGGCAGAAGAATCGCTTGAACCCAGGAGGCAGAGTTTGCAGTGAACCAAGATAATGCCATTGCACTCCTGCCTGGGCGACAAGAGGGAAACTCCGTCTCAGAAGAAGAAGGAAAAAAGAAAGTCACCAAATGTGTTTATTCATTCTTCATTCATTTGTCCATTCATCATCCATGTAGTCAGTCAGACACAAGTATCTTTGAATGTCTGCCAGATATCCTAAAACAGTATCCTAAAACAGAGGGAAAGAAGACAACAGGTCAGGGTGGTGAAGAAAGAGGAGGATGAGGAGATGACACCACCAGGAGCTGTGGTCAGAAAAAGGCCTTCTGTCGGTGGTTTTGACTAGGACCTGATTGCAGAGAAAAGGGCAGCTGTGCAAACTGGGGGGTGAGCTTAGCTCAAGGAGAAAGGACACGTGTAAAGGCCTTGAGATAAGGATGGATTGAGATAGATTTGTCAGAGGAAATTTGTTAAGCCTCTCAGGAGGAACCCACCCAGGGCGGCCCTCCTCCCTAACTCCATTGTCAAGCAATTGGGGCCTGGGTTATCTCTTCAGTTCAGGCTGCGGGCCAACCCCACCTCTCCACGGGTCCAAGTTTCCAGGAATGTAGTTCTGGCCCTTCCGCTCCCCAGTTGAGACCTAGGGCAAGTTGAGGGGAGCCTGGACCCCTCCTCTTTGACCATCCCTCTGCTATCTTCCCTGACAGCGGCCCACCTCCGCTCAAGGGCCTGCTTCCTGTTCCTCGGGAGTAGAACCACTTAACCCCTTTCTAATGCTGTTGGATAAAAGTCCAAACGTCCTTAATACCTTTACTGGGCTCTGCACCATGTGCCCACCCCCTGCCTCCAACCCTCCTTCTCCTGCCTCCAATTCCACCTCTGCTTTCAGCCTTGCCCAGTCCCCAAAGTCCTGCCCCTTTCCAGTATTTCACCTTTGTGCAAGCAGCTCTTTTCTCTCAGAATGCCATCGGCTTCTACTTCCTCTTACTTGCGAAAGATGCCACTGAATGTCCAGGCACTGGAGTCGGGAGCTACTTCTTCCACCTTCTCAGTCCCTTGGTCTGAATGAGGGTCCCGACGTATTGTATTGTCATCCTTCTGCCTCACTGTGGGCTTTGTCTTGTTTCTCTGCCTCTCCATCTTGACTGTCTCTCATTGCCCATTCCCCATCTCCCACATCTCCAGGCTCCTTGCCTAGTTCACCTTTAAGCTCCTTTGCCCTGGTCTCAGTGAATTGCTATTTCCTTTCCCAGTTCCCGGCATGACGACTCATTCACAACAAATACTTATAGAATGAACAACCTGAGTAATCAAGCCCCCAGTTGTTTTCCTTGGAGCACTCAAAGGATGGTCCACCGTGGAGCTAGGAGTCATCACAACGCTCAGGTGATGTTACAGATAATGCAGATCCCTTCTCATCAACTTTAATTTTTTTTTCCTTTTTTTGAAACAGAGTCTCACTCTGTCACCCAGGCTGGAGTGCAATGGTGTGAACACAGTTCACTGCAGCCTCCATCTCCCAGGCTCAAGTGATCCTTTTGCCTCAGCCTCCTGTGTAGCTGGGACCACACACATACACCACCATGCCCAGCTAAGTTTTTGATCCTTTGTAGAGATGGGGTCTCATTTTGTTGTCCAAGCCAATCTTGAACTCCTGGGCTCACAAGATCCTGTCTGGGCTTCCCGAAGTGCTGGGATTATAGGCTTGAGCCAGCACTCTGGCCTCAGCATCTTCAATGCGTTTATCACAAGCATGGCACTGTCAGCACTTGTCTTACTTTATACATGATCAGTAGTTTGCTCAGTATAAATAGAATGCTCGAGTCGAGGGCTTGTTCCCTGCTGGGCTCCACCCAGAGTGTGGCAAGCCTTCCCTGTTGAATGGATGAATCAACAAACACTCCATAAAGCACTTTACACAGATTATTACCTTTTCTCTTCTAAACAACTCTAAGAGATAAATAGGTTCCCTTGTCAAATCCCATGTTACAATTTAGGAAGCATTAAGGCTTAAAGAGGTTCATTACCCAAAGTTAATAAAGCTAACAAGTAATGGGGCTGTGATTTGAACCCCCACACTGTCTTGTTTCATGGTCTAATGCTGTGACAAATGTCTTACATGGTGGCGACCAGCCACAGGTGACTCCTGAGGATTTGAAGCATGGCTGCTACAAATCAAAGTGTGCTCTCCAGGTAGCACATGCCCCAGATTGCAAAAGTTTAATATAGAAAAAAAATAATAAATATCTTATTTTTGAGCTATGGATTGCTTATTACTTGAGCTAGGGATTAGTGATGAATTACAAAAGGAGACCAAACGATTCCTAGTAATTCAAAGGGAGAAAATCTGGTAGACACTACCTCAGTCAGTGATTACAGTTACCCCCACCAGGATGGGACCACTGACACCGTGAGCCCTGTTACAGGGTGCAGTGGGAGCCAAAAGCATCATTTAGGTTTCATATTTGCAAAACTTTTTAAGCCTGAATCTAATAATGAAGAAGTAATCAGACACATCCAGATGGTGGGGTACTATATAAAACAGATGTTCTGTAATCTTCAAAAATGCCAGTATCATAAGAAGTGAAGGAAGACTGAGAAATTGTTCCAGATTATAGGAGACTGAGGACGCGTAACAACAAAACACAATATGAGATCCCAGTTTGCATCCTGGATCAGGGGAAAGAACCTTATTGTGAGCTACTTGGGAGGCTGAGGCAGGAGAATCGCTTGAACCTGGGAGGCGGAGGTTGCAGTGAAATATATATATATACACACACACACACACACACACATATATATATATGTGTATATATATATCTCACTACAACCTCAAACTCCTGACTCCTTAACGTACCAGGCTCAAATGATCCACCCACCTCAGCCTCCCTAGATGGGACCACAGGCACATGCTACCATGCCTGGCTAATTTTTTAAATTTTTAGTAGAGACAGGGTCTCTCTATGTTACCCAGGCTGGTTGTGAACTCCTGGGTTCAAGTGATCCTCCCACCTTGGCCTCCCAAAGTGCTAGGATTACAGGCATGAGCCACTATGCCTTGCCCATAAAATACATTTAAATATGTGAATTCATGATACTTGAGGGAAAAAGAAAAGAACATAGCGGGTCATTCTTGGAGTATATTAAGAACCAGTGGCCGGGCACGGTGGCTCACGCCTGTAATCCCAGCACTTTGGGAGGCCAAGGCGGGCAGATCACCTGAGGTCAAGAGTTCGAGACCAGCCTGACCAATATGGTGAAACCTCATCTCTACTAAAAATACAAAAATTAGCTGGGTGTGGTAGCACATGCCTGTAATCCCAGCTGCTCAGAAGGCTGAGGCAGGAGAATCACTTGAACCCAGGAGGCGGAGGTTGCAGTGAGCCGAGATCGTGCCATTGTACTCCAGCCTGGGCAACAAGAGTGAAACTCCGTTTCAAGAAAAAAAAAAAAAAGAACCAGTTTATTAGTTTGAAAACTGGTAAATAAAGGGAAAAGAACATGCATTATATATTATGCAGGGGAATGCAAGATGGTATGATCACGTTGGAAATAATTTTTGGCAGTTTCTCACAAAGTTAAACATACTGTTAACAGATGATCAGCAATTCCACTTCTAGGTTACCAGAAAAGATTACCCAAGATAAATAAAAACACTTAGGCTGGGCAGGATAGCTCAGGCCTATAATCCCAGCACTGAGGGAGACCAAGGTAGGCAGATCACTTCAGACCAGGAGTTCAAGATCAACCTGTGCAACATGGCAAAACCCTGTCTCTACAAAAAATGCAAAAACTAGCCGGGTGTGGTAGTGCACCCCCATAATCCCCGCTACCCGGGAAGCTGAGATACGAGAATTGCTTGAACCTGGGAGGCAAGGAGGCGAGGTTGCAGTGAGCCAAGATCGTGCCACTGCACTCCAGCCTGGGTAACAGAGTGAGATCTATTAAAAAAAAAAAAAAAATTCAGGTATAAGTGTTTGTATGGACAGATTCCTTCCTTCCTTCCTTCCTTCCTTCCTTCCTTCCTTCCTTCCTTCCTTCCTTCCTTCCTTCCTTCCTTCCTTCCTTCCTTCCTTCCTTCCTCCGTTCCTTCTTTGCTTTCCCAATTAAAAATAACTCAATTAAAAATGGGTAAAGGCTGGGCGCAGTGGATTACACCTGTAATCCCAGCACTTTGTGAGGCCGAGGTGGGTGGATCACGAGGTCAGAAGATGGAGACCATCCTGGCTAACATGGTGAAACCCTGTCTCTACTAAAGAGCGAAACTCTGTCTCAAAAAATGGGCAAAAACTGGAAGCATTCCCTTTGAAAACTGGCACAAGACAGGGATGCCCTCTCTCACCACTCCTATTCAACTGAGTGTTGGAAGTTCTGGCCAAGACAATCAGGCAGGAGAAAGAAATAAAGGGCATTCAGTTAGGAAAAGAGGAAGTCAAATTGTCCCTGTTTGCAGATGACATGATTGTATATTTAGAAAACCCCTTAAGCTGATAAGCAACTTCAGCAAAGTCTCAGGATACAAAATCAATGTGCAAAAATCACAAGCATTTTTATACACCAATAACAGACAAACAGAGAGCCAAATCATGAGTGAACTCCCATTCACAATTGTTTCAAAGAGAATAAAATACCTAGGAATTCAACTTACAAGGGATGTGAAGGACCTCTTCAAGGAGTACTACAAACCACTGCTAAACGAAATAATAGAGGACACAACAAATGGAAGAACATTCCATGCTTATGGATAGGAAAAATCAATATTGTGAAAATGGCCATACTCCCCAAGGTAATTTATAGATTCAATGCCATGTCCATTAAGCTACCAATGACTTTCTTCAGAGAATTGGAAAAAACTACTTTAAAGTTCGTACAGAACTAAAAAAAAAAAGCCCGCATTGCTAAGACAATCCTAAGCAAAACGAACAAAGCTGGAGGCATCATGCTACTTGACTTCAAACTATACTACAAGGCTATAGTAACCAAAACAGCATTGTACTGGTACCAAAACGGAGACATAGACCAATGGAACAGAACAGAGCCCTCAGAAATAATACCACACATCTACAACCATCTGATTGTTGATGAACCTGACAAAAACAAGCAATGGGAAAAGGATTCCCTATTTAATAAATGGTGCTGGGAAAACTGGATCCCTTCCTTACACCTTATACGAAAATTAATTCAAGATGGATTAAAGACTTAAATGTTAGACCTAAAACCATAAACATCCTAGAAGAAAACCTAGGCAATACCATTCAGGACATAGGCATGGGCAAGGACTTCACGTCTGAAACACCAAAAGCAACGGCAACAAAAGTCAAAATTGACAGATGGGATCTAATTAAACTAAAGAGCTTCTGCACAGCAAAAGAAACTACCATCAGAGTGAACAGGCAACCTACAAAGAATGGGAGAACATTTTTGCAATCTACTCATCTGACAAAGGGCTAATATCCAGAATCTACAAAGAACTCAAACAAATTTATAAGAAAAAAACAAACACCCCATCAAAAAGTGGGCAAAGGATATGAACAGACACTTTTCAAAAGAAGACATTTATGCAGCCAACAGACATGAAAAAATGCTCATCATCACTGGCCATCAAAGAAATGCAAATCAAAACCACAATGAGATACCATCTCATACCAGTTAGAATGGCGATCATTAAAAAGTCAGGAAACAACAGGTTCTGGAGAGGATGTGGAGAAATAGGAATGCTTTCACACTGTTGGTGGGACTGTAAACTAGTTCAACCACTGTGGAAGACAGTGTGGTGATTTCTCAAGGATCTAGAACTAGAAATACCATTTGACCCAGCCATCCCATTACTGGGTATATACCCAAAGGATTATAAGTCATGCTGCTATAAAGACACATGCACACGTATGTTTACTGCGGCACTATTCACAATAGCAAAGACTTGGAACCAACCCAAATGTCCATCAATGATAGACTGGATTAAGAAAATATGGCACATATACACCATGGAATACTGTGCAGCCATAAAAAAGGATGAATTCATGTCCTTTGTAGGGACATGGATGAAGCTGGAAACCGTCATTCTGAGCAAACTATCGCAAGAACAGAAAACCAAACACCCCATGTTCTCACTCGGAGGTGAGAACTGAACAATGAGAACACATGGACACAGGAAGGAGAACATCACACACCAGGGCCTGTCATGGGTTGGGGGGAAGGGCTGGAGGGATAGCATTAGGAGATATACCTAAGGTAAATGACAAGTTAATGGGTGCAGTACACCAACATGGCACATGTATACATATGTAACAAATCTGCACGTTGTGCACATGTACCCTAGAACTTAAAGTATAAAAAATAAATAAAAAAATAAAAATACAAAAATTAGCCGGGCATGGTGGCGTGCGCCTGTGGTCCCAGCTACTCAGGAGGCTGAGGCAGGAGAATCATTTGAGCCGGGGAGGCAGAGGTTGCAGTGAGCTGAGATCATGCCACTGCACTCCAGCCTGGGTGACAGAGCGAGACTCTGTCTCACACATAAATAAATAAATGGTAAATAACATTAATAGATATCTCTTCAAAGAAGATATCCAAATGGCTAGTAAGCATTTAAAAAGATGCTCACCATCATTAGTCATCAGGACAAACAAATCAAAATTACAGTAAGATGTCACATCATACCATGAGGATGACTGAAATTAATAAGAAAGGCTAATATGTGTTGGTGAGGATGCAGAGAAATTAGAACCTCCATACCATTGCTGTTGGAATATAAAATGGTGCATCTGCTTTGAAAATGATCTGACAGTTCCTCAAATGGTTAAATATAGAGTTATCACATGACCTGGAAATCCCATTCCCAGGTAGGTACCCAAGAGAAATGAAAACAGACATCCACACAAAAACCTGTTCATGAACATTCACGGCAGCAGCGCTCGTAATAGCGAAAAGATGGAAACAATCCATATGTCATCAACTGATAGATGGATGAGCAAAATGTAGCATATTCATATAATGAAATATTATTCAGCCAGGAAAAGGAATGAAGTACTAACACATGCTAAACATGGATGAACCTTTAAAACATTCTGTAACATCAAGGACGGCAACACAAAAGATCCCATATGATTCCATTTATATAAAATGTTCACCACAGGCAAAGCCATAGAAACAGGAAATAGATTAGCATTTGTCAGGGGCTGGGGGCAGGCAAGAATGGAGTGTAATTGTAATTTATTTATGGGATGATGAAAATGTGGTGTTTTTTTTTGTTTTCGTTTTTGTTTTTTTGAGACAGGATCTTGCTCTTTCACCCAGGCTGGAGTGCAGTTGTGTAGTAACAGCTCAAGCCTGTAATCCTAGCACTTCTGGAGGTGAAGGTGGGAGGACGGCTTAAGCCCAAGAGGTTGAGGCTGCAGTGAGCCTAGATAGTGCCACTTCATCCAGCCTGAGCTACAGAGTGAGACCCTGTCTCAAAAACAAAAACAAAAACTATTCTATGGCTACGTAAGCTTAAATATCTCTTTACCTTACCCACTTTTTGAGACAGAATCTCAGTCTGTTGCCAGGTTGGAGTGCAGTGGCGTGATCTCGGCTCACTGCAACCTCCACCTCCTGGGTTCAAGCAATTCTCCCACCTCAGCCTCCCAAGTAGCTGAGACTACAGGCTCACGCCGCCATACCCAGCTGAGTTTTGTGTTTTTTGTAGAAATGGGGTTTCTCCATGTTGCCCAGGTTGGTCTTGAACTCCTGACCTCAAGTGATCCGCCTGCCTCAACCTCCCAAAGTGCTGGGGTTACAGGCATGAGCCACCACACCCAGCTTAGAATAGTTTTTATGAACATCATTTTTGTGCACATAAAAAAATACAAGCAACGTGAGTTGCTTTTCTCTAATGTCAGAGTCTAATGTTTGTGAATCAGGCCCACGTTTTTTGACATAGCATCATCTTCCAAGCCATCATGCTTGCTAAGTGATTTATAATGAGCTCCTTCAGTCCTCACGACAACCTAAGTGGACAGGAGTACTGTTAACCCTGAAGTGCAGATTCAAAAACTGAAGATCAGGGAGGTTAAGAAACTTGCCCAAGCTAACATAGCAAGAGGCTGGCTAACTCGAAAGCCGTTGCTAGAAATTTCCATTCTACTGCATCTCCTCCTTGCCTAGCTATGTGTTGTATGAAGAGAACACAGGGTTTAGGGCCAGGCAGATTTGGGTTTGTACACTACTTCTGCCACTTCCTTACACTCTGAGCGATCACTTAATTTCCTAGGACCTCATTTTCTCATGTGCAAATTGGAATTATAATGCAAGTCAAAAGGGCTTTCAGAGGGGTGGCTCAAGCCTATAATCCTAGCACTTCTGGAGGTGAAGGTGAGAGGACTGATGGAGCCCAGGAGTTTGAGACCAGCCTGGGCAACATGATGAGATCCTGTCTCTACAAAAAATACAAAAATTAGCCATGTGTGGTGGCACATGCCTGTAGTCCCAGCTACTTGGGAGGCTGAGGTGGGAGGATCGATTGAGCCTGGGAGGTCGAAGCTGCAGTGAGCCATGATCGTGCCACTGCATTCCAACCTGGGTGACAGAGCACAACCATCTCAAAATAAAAAATAAAAATAAAAATAAAAGAAAAAAGAGAGAAGGAAGGGAAAGGATAGGAAAGGACAGAAAAGAGAAGCAAAGCAAAGCAAAGAAAAAGCAGAACAGTTTAAAATAGATAACTAAGTACTTTCAAAGCCTCCTTTATCTTTCCCCCTCTTTCCTTAAGGATGACTTAGGTTAATTTTCTGAATCATATTGAAAATCCATACGATGACTGAAGTCTCAGAAGTGCCTCTCCAGCCCCCATTTAGTGACCAGCCTGCGTAGGAGGACAGATGTCTTGCTGACCTTCCAGTCTGGGCCAGAATGACTTCCACTGGTTGAATTCCTTCTGTGTACTGGGGTCATGCACCAAGGAGAGGTAACTAGGGTGAGTACCCCAAGAACAGTACTAATAAGCCATCTTACAATCATAAACTCTGAGGCTCAGAAACCCTGGTCACCTGCCCTGGTCACCCAAAGTGCATAGCTGTGAATTGGTGAAACTGGAATGTGAGCTTTAGGTCTGTCTGAGTGTGATTGTCAGTGCAAAATATCATGACATCAAAGTTACATTCCCAAAATTAGCCAGGTGCCCATAGTCCCGGCTACTGGGGAGACTGAGGTGGGAGGATCGCTTAGGCCAGGAGATGGAGGTTGCAGTGAGCTGTGATTGCACCACTGCACTCCAGACCAGGGAGTGAGAGCTTGCCTCTTAAAAACAAAACAAAACAAAAAGTTGCATTCTGTGGCCAGGCACGGTGGCTCACACCTATAATCCCAGCACTTTGGGAGGCCGAGGCAGGTGGATCACCTGAGGTCGTGAGTTCAAGGCCAGACCGGCCACGTGATGAAACCTCATCCTTACTAAAAATACAAAAATTAACCAGGTGCAGTGGCGCATGCCTGTAATTCCAGCTTCTCCGGAGGCTGAGGCATGAGAATCGCATGAACCCAGGAGGCGGAGGTTGCAGTGAGCCGAGATCACGCCACTGCACTCCAGCCTGGGTGACAAGAGTGAGACTCTGTCTCAAAAAAACAAAGAAAAAAAGTTACATTCCTCAAGAATGTCAGATAAAGACAGAGCAGGCTTATTAGAAAAAGTCTTAGCACAATATATGTGTGTGTGTATAAATGTATAAATCAAACTTGGTGTCTACGTTTGAGTTATGAGTCTGTGACTCCCAATGACTTGGACATTTGAGCTGTGTCCACTGCAACACTTTAAACTGTGACAATAATTTCCTATCCCTGTCCACCGCACCAAGCAGCTAAGATCAACTGTTTTATTTCCTCCTTAGCAATAGTTTACATTGTTGAAAACCTCTTGTGTGTGTCAGCTCCAGGAGGTCAGGAACGTTTTCACACTCACCATTTTTTTCCTAGCACTTACGAGCGCCCAACACACAGAAGGAAAATGATGAATACCAGTTGAATGAATACACTGAAAATATGAATTTGGACATCCAAAATATTAATTTTTTGCTTTAAAATAACAATACTTTTATTTTAACTCCTTATGAACTATTTTCAGTTCAGTTTTGTAAATATCCACTGAGCACCTACAATGTATCAGGCATTGCTAGGTGGTGCCAAAGAACAAAGGTAATTATAATGATGTTCATACACATTCCACTTATTTCTCAAGAATGGAGAGGAACACGAGGCAAAGACGGGGATCCCTGTTGCAGAGATGAGAAGCCACTCATCCAAAGGGCAAAGTTTGGGACTTGGATCCAGTCAAGACTTTAATGTGGCCAGGTGTGGTGCCTCACGCATGTAAGTCCCAGCACTTTGGGAGGCCAAGGCGGGCAGATCATTTGAGGTCAGGAGTTCGAGACCAGCCTGGCCAACATGGTGAAACCCCATCTCTACTAAAAATACAAAAATTAGGTGAGTGTGGTGACATGCCGGCGCATGCCTATAGTCCCAGCTACTAAGGAGGCTGAGGCAGGAGAATGGCTTGAACCCGAGAAGCAGAGGCTGAAGAGAGCCAAGATCATGCCACTGCACTCCAGCCTGGGTGACAGAGTGAGACTCCATCTCAAAAAAAAAAAAGACATTAAATCTTTAATTTGGTCTTTTGTGTGTGTGCATGTGTGTGTTTTGTTGTTTGTTTTTGAGTTGGGGTCTCGCTCTGTTGCCCAGGCTGAAGTGCAGTGGTGCAATCATGGTTCACTGCAGCTTCAACCTCCAGGTGCAAGTGATCCTTCCACCTCAGGCTCCTGAGTAGCTGGGACCACAGGCATGCACCACCATGCCCAGCTTATTTTATTATCATTATCATTATTATCATTATCATCATTATTATTATTATTATTATTATTATTTGTAGAGACACAGTCTCGCTATGTTGCCTAGGCTGGTTTTGAACTTCAAGGCTCAAGCGATCCTCCCACCTCGGCCTCCCAAATTGCTGAGATGCCAGGAGTGGGCCCCCTCCAGCCCAGCCTAAACCTATAATTTGTTCACTCAGGACCCTCCCCTCTTCCGCAAACCCCAGCTGCTGCCCAGGAACCCAGGGGACCGAGTCGTTAGCAAGTGGGACTCATTTCCAAGGACGATGTTTGCCTGTAATGAGGTGTTAGTTGAGGAAATGAGGACTGGGCCCATGGGTCCCTTATCCCAAGTTATTTGTTTGGCCCTAGTGCTATTTCCCTCTAACACCACCAGTGTAGAGAAGAAAAGGAGTTTCTTATTTTGGAGGTACTTTTTAGATTTAGATGCATATCTAATTTTTTTCATAAGTAAAACATGAATGTAGTGTTTTTGTGCAAAGATAAAACAATAGCGATGAGGCTCAAGTCCTTGTAATTATCAGTCCCAATCCCAGCCCCACCCCAGAGGTGACCCACCCACCGCAGAGGTGACCACTACTGTTAATTCCATGTATATTCTTCTTCTTTTTATTTTATTTTATTTTATTTTATTTTATTTTTGAGATGGAGTCTTGCTCTGTCCCCCAGGCCGGAGTGCAGTGGCACGATCTCAGCTCAGTGCAACTTCTGCCTCCTGGGTTCAAGCAATTCTCGTGCCTCAGCCTCCCGGGTAGCTGGGATTACAGGCATGCTGCACCAATACACCCGGCTAATTTTTGTATTTTTAGTAGAGATGGAGTTTCACCATGTTGGCCAGGCTGATCTCGAACTCCTGACCTCAGGTGATCTGCCCACCTCAGCCTCCCAAAGTGCTGGGATTACAGGCATGAGCTACCGTGCCCCATCAATTCTTTTTCTTTCTTTCTTTCTTTTTTTTTTTTTTTTGAGACGGAGTCTTGCTCTGTTGCCCAGGCTGGAGTGCAGTGGGGCAATCTCCACTCATTGCAAGCTCCGCCTCCCATGCCCAGCCAGTTCTATATATATTCTTCCAGACCTTTTCCTCTTGCTTTTATATTTATTTCTCAAACATGATACAACACTTACTATGTGCCAGACATTGTTCTAACTGCCTTTTGTATTTATATTTATGAACCTGTATGTCATATATATGTGAATATATATAAACACACAAACACCCCACGCACACAGACACACATGCGAACACGTAATCACACTATGCTCGAGTTCTGTAACTTCTCTTTGTCACTCGGCCACATGTCTTGGAGATCTTTCCACATCAGTTCATGGAAGATGGACTTTCAGAAAAGAACACGGCCAGAAAGGAAAAGATTGCCTTATTGTCTTCAATGGTTGTGTGCTTATTCATTACAAGAGTGTCCCTGGCTTATTTAATTAGTACCCTACTGGTGAACATTTAGGTTGTTTGGATTTTTAAAAAAATATTTATTTATTCAGTTACGAGATGGATTCTCATTCTGTTGCCCAGGCTAGAGTGCGGTGCTACAACCATAGCTCACTGCAACTTTGAACTTCTGGGCTCAAACCATCCTCCTACCTCAGCCTCCCAAGTAGTTGGGACTAGAGACGCTGACCACCTAGCCCAGCTTCAATTTTGTTTCAAAATTTCAAACCATGTTGCATGAATGTCCTCCCACAGATATTACATATGTTAAGAGTAGGAGGGTTTCCAGCTCAGATTTACTTAGGAGGTCTTAAGTCTTAACCCTTAGTGGATTAATCTATGAATAACATATACCGCACCCAAACGGGTCATCAGTGGGTGATAGGGAGTAAGGGAGGGAGGGTGTGGAGTTATAATTGAAGTCCCATCTGCTATCTGCCCCTTCACTCCAGGCTTTCTGGGAAGGGAGAGATAGGTTAAGGACTGACCTCTGCCTTGGGAGGACCCCACCCTCCCAGCACAGGGACTCTCAGCTTCTAGACTCTTCACAGTGAAAACTACATTGGTTCTTACCAAGGTAGAATTGGAGTGGCTTGCTTTTTGAAGGAGCAAAGGCCTGTGCAGAGGCAGATCAGGCTGCATTGAAGGGGTTCTGGGGGCCATGCGCCCCAGGGCTACCTGGAGGCCTAGCAACAAATGGAAGTGACAAGACACTTGCAGCTCTGACATCTGTTTTTGTTTTTGTTTTGTTTTTTTTTAGAAAAGGTCTCACTCTGACACCCAGGCTGGAGAACAGTGGCACAATCTCAGCCCACCCCAACCTCCACCTCCCAGGTTCAAGTGATTCTTGTGCCTCAGCCTCCTGAGAGGCTGGGATTAGAGGCGCGCGTCACCATGCCCGACTAATTTTTGTATTTTCATAGAGACAGGATCTCACCAGGCTGGTCTCAAATTCCTGGCCTCAAGTGATCCCCCTACCTCAGACTCCCACAATGCTGGGATTATAGGCATAAACCACCATGCCTGGTCCAGCTCTGACATCTGAAGCGTGTCACTGGGCTTTTCTGGGCCTTGGTTTCCCCATCAGTAAGACTTCCTAGTTCCTGCCAGCCAGCCCCTATTGCTCTAATCTGAGAATCAAATGAGATTCCAAAGTGAAGCACTATTTTATTCGGAAATTCCCTAGGGTGGGATTTGAGCCTTTTGTTATGCAGATAGTAGGCTCTGGCCTCTATCTCTAAGTGGCTCCAGATAGCCAGTCTCTACAGTCTCTTGATGAATAACTTCCTTCAACCGTTTGTGTGGGAGAGCTGGGGGCCTTAATAGAGAAAAAAATCCCTTAACTTGCCATGGATTTCACACCGGTAACAACTGCTGTAGGCCTTTGAGGAGTGCTTACTGTGCACCCCTCACGCCCAGCTCAGGGAGCTCTCGCTGCCTTGAGAAGAGGGTCATGCCTCTGATTTTACAGAGGAGAAGCCTGAGGCTGAGGCTGGCTCCAGCTCAGACCCCTCCAAAGCATCAGAGGGAGAAGTCGGTCTAGCAACAAAGCCTGGATTTTAGCCAGCACACCACCCACAGGGAAACAGCACAGGCTCCTCTCCTCAGCTGCTGCCTGGGCATTGGAAGCTTTGGAATCAGAGGTGGCTGAGCTCTGCCAGCACTGGACATGATGCTCTTACTAGATAAGCTGCCAGTTCCACCTCTGGGATCGTTCCTCTGGCTGAGCCAAGCAATGATCTTTCTTTGACTGGCTTTGTCCCCATGTAGGGGTAGAGATGGTAACCAGGATCTCAAAACATGCCCAAAAGGTGGAGGAGGGCCTGCTAACAATACATGCCACTGCTTCAGACTTTTTGGCCAGGTGCAGTGACTCATACCTGTAATCCCACCACTTTGGGAGGCCGAGGTGGGCAGATCACCTGAGGTCAGGAGTTCGAGACCAGCCTGGCCGACATGGGAAACCTGTCTCTACCAAAAATACAAAATTACCCAGGTGTGGTGGCACACACTTGTAATCCCAGCTACTTGGGAGGCTGAGGCAGGAGAATCACTTGAACCCAGGAGGTGCAGGTTGCAGTGAGCCAAGATCGCACCATTGCACTCCAGCCTGGGTGACAAGAGTGAAACTCTATCAGAAAAAAAAAAAAAGAAAAAAAGAAAAGACTTTTTCAACTAGTCAAGGCCAAAAGAAAAGCACAGTGAGAAATCAGTTGTGTCCAGGGCCTTGGTCCAAGTGACTGACACTTTCTGCCCCTCAGACTACTCTCCTGGGAAATGGGACACTCGAATTAAATGCTGATGAGTGGCAGGTGTCTGAGCCAAGAGAGAACATGAAGTTTGTTTCCTGATTACTCTCCTATTTCACAGACGAGAAAAGGAAGACTCCAATGACGGCTCCAATAGTGACTCAGTTCTCAAGCTTTCTTCCCTCAAGACCCACCCAGAGGACTAAGGGACAGTCCATTGGGATGTGACAGTGCTCAGGTTCAAAGGTGACAGTCAGCCTGCCTGTGTACACAGGTGTGACTGAAGAGACACAGGTGTTCCCTGCAGGCTGACCCACTCCTGTGCTCACATTGGCTGCCTAATGTGAGCTTCTGGGGGAGCTGCCTGGGCTGACAGATGGAGCTGACAGAGCTCCCCAACTCCTCCTTTATCTATTTCAGGAGAGTACCCACTGTGTTTAATTAACACCCTCCTGCTAATGGTCTCCGGCCTGGAACTTGGGGAGCTCTTGAAGCAAAGAGATGGGGGTGGGAGGCAAGAGGCAGGGTGACAATGTATTGTTCCCTTAAACAAAGAGTTACTTAGCACACTCACTGGGCAGAGGCCTGTGGTCAGCTGGTGGGAGACAAGGAGCTGAGTCAGGTGCTGATTTGGGCATACTTGTGTGGTCCCAGGTCAGACACCTCTGACTCCAAACAGACTTGTTCTGGAGCACAGACAGGTCCCAACAATTATCTCCAGGTCTTCAGAGTGGGAGAGGCCACGTCCACATGGCTGGATGGGGAAGCCAGGTCTGGATATGCACAGCCAGCAGAGAAAGGTAATGGAGCGGGAGAGGTCAGTGCCGGCCAAGAGTGAGCAGGATGGAGCAGGAGAAGCTCCCCAAGTGGCCAGTGTCCCAAGGAAGGTGGTGGGAGGGAGGGCAGAAAAGGTCATTTGGTGCCAGGGAACAAAAGGTCTTGCTTTCCAGCTTGAGGCATTTCACTTATTTTACAATAATTGGTATGGTAGAATGTAAAAGGGTGGCTTTTGAAGATGAACAGACCTGAGTTCATATCCAGGCCTCAGTTGAGAGACCTGGGCAGGTAACAACCCCTGCCTGGCCTTGATGTCCTCACCTGTAACAGGTGACAGCAACAGGGCACACCTCCCAGAAGCACAGTGACCATTCACAGAGCATGTGAAGATCGTCCTTTCCTTCTCCCTCACTTCTGGGCTAGCCCTTCACGGTTTTATGCCAAGTCCATTTGCTCCATTTTCTAGAACAACTAGAGTGGCAGAGTGCCCCCATGCTAGTTCCTTCTGCTTTACACTTTAGCATGCAGACATTTGATCTCATTTAGAACATGAACCCATTAAAAGGCAATTTGTGGGGGTTTTTTTGTTTGTTGGTTTGTTTTGAGACAGAGTTTTACTCTTGTCGTCCAGGTTGGAGTGCAATGGCGTGATCTTGGCTCAATTCAGCCTCCACCTCCCAGGTTCAAGTGATTTTCCTGCCTCAGCCTCTCCAGTAGCTGGGACTACAGGCACCTGCCACCACACTCAGCTAATTTTTGCATTTTTAGTAGAGATGGGGTTTCACCATGTTGTCCAGGATGGTCTCGAACTCCTGACCTCTCAGGTGATCCACCCGCCTCTGCCTCTGCCTCTGCCTCTGCCTCCCAAAGTGCTGGGATCACAGGCATGAGCTGCCACACCCTGCATAAAAAGGCAATTTGTTACTAGGGTTGGGAGACCCAGGTCAGTACCAACAGAGATCCAAGGAGCAAGGTTTCCCAGTGACTCCAGCTTTGTAAGCAAAACATATTCAGTAAGGAATTTCCCTGAAATATGGAGTGGTATGCATTCGCCACACATATTCAATATCCACATTTCATCGGAAGTGCCAGAATGCCTCTGCCAAGGAGAGAGCTTTGAAAAGCAACTCACTCTGCCCCTGCTCTCTCCTTTATGAAAAGACTAGAATGGTTAACACGTTATTTTAAAAATTATTTCAAGTCAAACATTCACTTGATCACCCTAGTCCAGTTTAACTTGGAAAGCTACTTTCTGAGGGTTGTGGGGAAAAAAAAAAAAAAAAAAAAAAAAAAAAAGAATGGCCACAACTTAAATCAGAATGTGGATAACATGATCAAAAACTTATGTTCCCATCTCAGAGTCAACTGGAGACACTTTAAGATATAACTAATTTCGGAATTCTAGAGTTTCGGAGAAAGTATCATCATTAGTGGGGCATGAACATGTCCTGACGTCACCATTTGCTTGCAAATCCTGTATTGACCTACCAGGCAGAGCTGGAAATAACTATATCTACAAACCCCAAGAGGAGGGAGTAAAATGTTCTTTAGGGACCTGCTTTTTTTTTTTTAAGAAAAAAAACCTGTGAGGTATCACATAGACAAGAGAGGTTCTTTTTTAGTTCAGTTGTCCTCTGTTTGGCTCATATACTGAATTCCCCAAGCTATCATTACTATGAACAGACTACTTTCTCCCCTAATGTATAAATTACAAATAACCCAATGACATGGGAGATGGACCCTTGTGATTTTTAAACCCAAGAACTCCTGGTCTGCAGAAAGAATTTTACTGCTGAGTGAAACCAAATCCACAGTGTGGATCAGGAATCATTCAGTTTTTTTTGTCTCTGGCTGTGGTTATATACCCCAAACAAGAAAAACACACACACACACACACACACTCTCCAGAAAGGAGGTGAGAAGGAAGCTGGTATCGACTGAGCCAATTGTGCAAAACAAAGGAGGAAGGGGTTGAGGGCAGTGCAGTGTGTGTGTGTGTTTATGAGTGTGTGCGGAAAAGGGTATATTACAACATTCTTGATCCCTTGGCTAAGAAAACACAATGAAAGCCTCAACACAAATCAAACAAATTGAAAGTTGAGGTTGTTTCTGAGAATTTTCCTCCTCTTTCCCATCAGGAATAAGCAGGGAAGAACTGGCCTGATTATCCAAACAGCCTGGTAGGGGCTCTGTCTCCGAAGCTGCTGGTCAGGCTATGCTATCATTGAGTCATAGTGTCAGATTCTATGGAGGGTGGGACTGAGCAGGTAACATGACCTGTGACCTCTGAAACTGGCTCTCCCAACCCCCACCACCAACAATTTTCTCTATCTCTGCCTAACTCCTCTAGCTTCTGGTTTCTGCACATAAGCAGTGGGCAAAGGAGTATGGCTGCTTCTTTAAAAGGCAAACAAAAATTAATAGGCCCAAGGAAGTGACCTTCTAGGAGGTCAGAACACTTCAAAACCACTACTTTGAAGGACAAGACACATCTATTGTTAGTTTCCTCATTTCAATGCTTACAGAGTATCAGCAAGGTTGGTGCGGTGGCTCACACCTGTAAACCTAGCACTTTGGGAGGCTGAAGCGGGTGGATCATCTGAGGTCAGGAGTTCGAGACCAGCCTGACCAACATGGTGAAACCCCATCTCTACTAAAAATACAAAATTAGCCAGGCTTGGTGGTGCATGCCTGTAATCCCAGCTACTGGGGAGGCTGAGGCAGGAGAATTGCTTGAACCCAGGAGGCGGAGGTTGCAGTGAACGGAGATCACACCATTGCACTCCAGCCTGGGCAACAAGAGTGAAACTCTGTCTCAAAAAAAAAAAAAAAGAGTATCAACAATGCTGCCTGACATAAAGTTCACTTCCAGATCTGGAGATGATGTACCAGCAAATGGCCATTTCATCCAGTCTTGTTGAAAAAGATGAACACACTGACAAAGCTCCTTACTACACTCAGTCCACAGATACTCACCTTTCTAGACATGTAACACTGTCACCCAGGCAAGGTGAGATTCCCAGCATATTCAGTTTCATTTTATGATGTTCCTTCCTTAAAAAACAAACCTAAAAAACCTCTGTCTCCCAACTTATCTCTTAAGTATTAAGTACCCTTCTTTTACCTCCCAAAATATACCTTGTCCAGCTAATTTTGATCACAAGCACTTTTGGGGGCTACATTTCCCAAAGTTAAGCAGTTGAAGCTACAGAACTATTTTATTAGCAAATCAATTGTTTTTTCAGGAACTTTAAAACTACAGCTAATCGGGAAAAAAAAATTGTGCCCTTATTCCTTTCAAAATGTACTGAAAGGCTAGACTGGAGTGCAGAAGCTTAGGGGAAAAAAAGCCTCCTGCTTTTCTTACGTCATCAAATGCGTCCTTTCCTTCCCAGATTGCTGACCAATATGATAGGCTGGAATGCCTAAGAAATGTAAACAAAACACCTCCTTCTGTCTTTCTCAGCGCGTCTTTCCTTCTTAATTAGATTTCGCCCCAGAATTATCTTTTCAATTAAGAGGATCTCAATCTGCTCAGGCGGCTCAACTGTTTACAAAGGAACTGGTCTTCCTTGTCAAGTGAGCATTCTTTCTCCCCAGTTCCTTCAAAACTTCACAAAAGGGGCGGCATCTCTCAGAAAGTCTGTATATGACAAAACTGACACACAGGATAAATACGGCAAGACTGTGAGAGCAGATGGGAAGGAGCAGTGCCCGCCCCACCAGAGTACGCAGGAAATCAACGTGTGGCCTGGTCTCGCACTTGGGAGGGCAACCTTATGGGGTCCTTTGAATCCCCGTTGGTGACCCGCAGTCCAATCCACATTCCTTGGCTTATTTATGGGAGACGGATATATTAGCAACAAATGGGTTTATGCAGATATGTATGTGTTTCAAAAACCCTGGCAGCCCGGGGAGGGCTCTGAACTGTGCCCTGCACGGACTTTGCAGTTCCCACGGAGACAAACCCCCGTGCGTGCTGCGTGCGTGGCTCAGATGAGCCATTTGTGTCCAGCCATTCTGTGCCCTGGATGATTTTTGCATCTTAATGGGTTCTGTGACACAGAGCGATTTCCCTGGTAACATCCTGAAATGATACCTAGATTTTTAACACCTATTTGTGTGTTGGACTGATTAGCTCGGCCCTAAGACAAGTATTTAATGGCATGCTAGTCAGTCCCCAGCCCTGCTTAAGTGTCCCCTCAGACGGGCTGGCTTAAAGAAAACTGACAGAAATGTTCTTTAATAACTATGGTTTATCCATTTCTTTCAGATAGTAAGTGGCACGTTCTCACCTCATTTGTAGCTTTTAATCCCAAATGGACATTGCTTTTGAAATATCCTCTTTCTTTCTTTTCTTTCTTCTCCCCCTGAGGCTGCCACTTGAAAGTTGAAATCTAGCAAGAATGTAATAGTAGGTACCAGCTTTCTGAATTACAGGGTGACTGCCTGGACTGATCCTAAAAAGCAAGTGTCTTTTTTATGCCGCATAAAAGGCTGAAATGTTTACATATCAAAAGGCTATAGGCCAATTTCTGTCAAAATTACACATGAAGTTAAGCAGTACAAGCAATTTATTTAAACACTAGTCATTGTAGAAAAATTCAAAACCATATGCTCTTTAGCAGTTTTTCACAAATGCATTTGACCCATGACTTGGCTAGACATACAAGCTTCATAATTTACTCTAAATTTCAAATCCCCTTGACGTTTAAATAAAAGATCTTCATTAATGAGGTTTACATGAATGAAAACTTTAGAAGCAGATATCAGTTAGCGAAGGGCTTCGTTCTAATTTTCAAATGACTGACTTCGCTAATCATTTCAAGAGAAACTTCTTCTGAGAACAAATTATCATCATTTGCACTCTGTGACTTGCAAAAGCAAAGGTGCAGTCATTTTGAAACAAACTTTGGTAAGTAGCCCGGCTGAAATCGGATTTCTGCAACCCCGGAAAGCCCAAGCTATTTATTATTTTTTTTTTTTTCCTAAGGTCTTGGGAACACATCATTTTTCGACAGTCCCTTCTTCTCTTCTCTTCTCTTTTCTTCTGTTGAGCTTTCCTAACACCTTGATTATTTCTTCCTTAAGGGCTCGGGTGCTTTTATTTGGAGGGTTGCAAAACTTCTAGCAAAAAATCAGCTAGAAAGCTCCCTTATGCCCGCCACTCCGAAAGCAGGAGACCCAGCTCTAGTGCGCGCTGCCCCTTAGCCTGGAGGCATTTGCGCCTCTGGCTCTACTCCACCCACCCAACCTCACACGGAAAATCACCTGGGGCTACCGGAGATGTCCTCCAGAAAGCAGCAGGGCCGTGGAACGGGGTTTGAGCCCTTAGCTTTGAGACTGGATTTTTTAGAAGTCCCAATACAAACAACATAACCATTCTGCTCAGTGAGGACGGCTGGGGTCTTGGCGCAGCACACGGGCTGTAGGGGGCTCCGCGCATTGCTCCTAATTCCTCTGACCTCGCTAATGCGCCCTCCGAGGAGGGCTCCGTACCTTTGAAAAGGACACACCGCCTTTTTGCACATGACACGAAAAATCCTACTTAAACGCACCCGATTGTGAACTCTGCTCTGTGGCCGGGCAGGAGACGGAGAGAATTAAGAAAGTTCCTGAAACGAACCGTAAGAAGTTGGGGTCGAAGATGCATTATTTTTTACAGTTATGCGGGATGGGGTGTAAAGTTAGTGGGGCAACAGTTTTCTCCATGACAAAAATATCTTGGGGCGGGAGAAGATACCCACACGCATACTCCAAACTTGGGCACTGTTTTAAATCAGAGAAGCAATTGAATCTACACTCTATGAATCAATTTAGTGATGACCGCAGCGCAAAAGCGCCGTGACAGATGCCGAACGGCAAATAGACCTTATGCATGTGGAATCCGCTGATCTATTCTTTAATATCTTAAAAATGAGGGCTATTACTGGGGCGAGTGACTCCTCAACAAACACATTTTCATAGACTTCTGCGTGGTGATTGCTTTGTGTGAAATCGTGTTTGGGTGATAATAGGGAAAATCAGCGTCATGTTTACTGCATTTCCGACCTAAGCGCTCGCCGGCTGCCTCTGGACGCTGGCTGTCCTCCCATGCTGAGCCGTGCGTGCGGGGCCGACAAACAATCGCTTAGCAACACGAGGCGGACAATTTGCGTGCGTCGCATTTGTTATTCCAATTGCGCCAGGCGACGCGGAGCCCTGATGGTTTGTTTAGCACGTCGAGGACACTTGTGGGTTTCCGCCCGTCAAGGCGCAGCGCGAGCACCGAGCCCGGACTGCCTTTCCTGGGGCCTGCCTCCCCGCGGCTGCAGATTGAAGGAGCAACCCGGTGGGGGAGGTCTCGCCGCGCAGGGGTGAGCTCCCCCAGATCTCCGGCAGAGTGTCTGGAGCTGTGTGGCCTTGGGGTTCCTGTGACCCCCTTCCCGGAAAGTCCCCTCCGCGGGAGCACTGGCTTTTCCTTATTTTAGACTCAGCTGATGTAGGAATCCTGTCCTTGTCTGGGGGCAGGGGTGGGGACAGCACACTCCTTTGTCTCAATGAAAAATAAACAAGAAAATGCCCCCAAGTTCATCCCCAACCTCCTTGGCGAACGGATGACAATTACCAAGTCTCATTAAATGTTAGGGTTGTAAAGGAACTCAATGAATGTTGGTGCTGGCTTGATCAACTAAAATCTTGAGGCCTCCAGAGAAGGGGTAATTTGCAAGGTGGCAAGGTTAGGTCTAGAACTCTGACGCTCAGATGCTGTACGGGGCTCCGCTTGTACAGCCGAGGGCTGCAGGAAAGCACAGGCGCAGTATAGGAGTTTGCTAAACCTGGTTATTAGAAAGAACAACATACCAGGTGGAAGGGGAGACGGAGGGGTGTGTGGAGGTGGTTGTCCGACACTTTTAAAAACCTGGAGACACTTCTTTTTCAGATCTGAGGTTGAAATCTTGACTCTATCCTGATTTGGCATCTTTGCAAGAATAGGACGAGGGATCTGTCCCAAGCGTCCGGTGGCACTTGTGCCTCTGCCCGGCTCAGACAAAGGTCTTAAAAGATCCACTCACGCGCACCGCAGCGCACACCCAGCCTCCAACACAAACGCAGGCAGTCACTGCTGAAGTTGCAGCCTCTAGTTGTCTTCCATCAACCACCCCGTAGATTTAAACCTGGGAAAGATTGGTGGGGGAGTATCTGCCCTGGAGCACGGTGATTTAAGTCTCTGAGAACCAAACAACAAAAAAGCCTTCATCCTAGTCAGTGGGAGATGGAAGGTGCCTCACTTCTTATCCTAGACCTGGCCTCTCTAAGCGGAGGGTCACACTCCCTCCTTGTTTTTATTGTTAAAAAAGAAAAAAGAAAAAATCTAATTGCTTCTCCAAATTGAGACCCATCTCCGTCATGTCCTAATCCCCACTTACAACCACCTCTAGTTTGCGCAACACTGGAAGGCGCAACTCTCAGGCCACAAGCCGGTGGGTGTGAGGACACAGAGGTCCACGCTGGGAGGCCTAGGAGGAGAAGCGCCGCCGCCTGGCTCCACTGGGCCGCTTCTGCGCAGCGCCAGAGTAGTGCCCTCGGACAGGACTAAACCTCCGTGCAATGGCTCTTTGAAACCCGAACAGCCATTGACAAGTGGCCTTTCCCCTTTGCCCCTGCGCCGGGGAGTGGGCAGCCCACTTACTTAGCCTTACCGCGGCGACTTCAGACAACTTTGAGGGGTCCCTTGGTTAATTAGACAGAGACAAATCGCGAAAAATAGGTGTGAGTTAAAGGTGGCCTTCCTTCAGGAAACGCGAGGTCTCCATCTCCGGCTCTCGGCCGTATCGCCTTGGTCGGGTACTGCCCCTTCCCCTGGAGTGGCCTGAGTTGCAAGCCGGGGGCTTGCACCCGGTCCACAGGATCTGGGGGACTGCTTTTGTTCCGCGCGTACCGTCGCCTACCTTCTCGAAGGGCGCTCGGCCGCCTGCTTGCAGTGAGTGGTGGGCAGGCTGCGCCTCCCGTGGCTCGGGCAGGCTGGCCGTGCCATGCCGAGAATCCCGCAAATCACCGCGGCCGCCTGCCGCTATGAGAGCCGGCCATCGTCCAGGTCACTGGGGCCCAGGGAGTCCACCCAGGGCCTGCCAGGCGGAAGGGCAGGCCGTGGGTAGGGGGCACGTCCCTATCCGGGAACCAGCAGGTCGTAAGGAAAAATGCGACCCAATTATTAGGGAAGAAGATAGGGAAGTCCCAAAGACCCCATCTGGATTGAAAACCAATAATAATAATAATAATAGTTTGGGAGAGAAGACACCACATTCCCAAAAATAATTTTTTAAAAGCACAAAAACTACCGACACCCACGGTGGGAGCAGCTGGAAGCACCGCTTCAGACTGCAACTCTTGGTGGCGAATTTTAAAGAGCGGCTGAATTTGGTCTTCGCTGTGTAGGACCTAGGGACTGCCACGGTAGTTTTCAGACCAAGAGTGGCTGAAAAAAAAAAAAAAAATTCTTTCTAAGAAGCATGATGCACCCCTCCTTTAGTCGTTTTTTGCCTTTACAAAATTTGTTTTTTCCAAAACCAAAAGGTTTTTGGGGCTGTTAACAAGTTCCATTCGGGAGAGAAACTCAAGATTTAAAAAAGAGGTGAAATTAGGCGGTGAGTACATGGGGGCGCGGAGGAGTGGTGGAATTTTCAATCCTGCTTGAGAGGGGATGCAGCCCCTCACATTTTCTAAAACCACCAATTCCGAAAGGGGAAAAAAAGTAGCCCCAAAGAAAAATCGTCCACAATGAGTTTGAGCTACGGGCAGAGGAAATCGCACCCAATAATAGGACCCAATCTGAGAAAAAAGGGTGGGGGTGGAGAGGTCGGGCGGAGGGAGTTGTTAATTGCGGCGGCACAATGGTATTAATGAGATTAACCAAGGCAATTAGGCCGCCCGCCCAGCTCGGCCGGCCCCTCTGCCCGGCTGCCGAATGGAAAAGATTAGGTTAATTTCATTAATTCGCAATCCACAATCTCTTTTCAGGCCTTGTAACCCCCTCCCCTTGGCACCACTCCCCCTCCCCCTAACCCCCTTCCCCCACCCAAAGGAAAAGAAAGGGCCAAATCTGGTTCTGTTTGTCATCTGCATATTACCAGGAACTAAATCCAGGATGACGTCGACTCAGTATAAAACCAACAAGAGGTTCAGCTGGTCGGAGCTCCGTCCTACCCGCGGGTTGAGTTCAGCGAACGCTGCGGCTAGGGGAGGGCGGGAGGAGGGAGAGCGGACGCAGGGGGCGGGGAGGGGCGCAGGGCTGCGCG
>NW_012104253.1:9930269-9931203 GCF_000951045.1 Mandrillus leucophaeus
TCCTGGAGCTCCCGCAGAGCCCACCGCTCCAAGCTCGGCACCGCACCATCTTCACTGACGAGCAGCTCGAAGCGCTGGAGAACCTCTTCCAGGAGACCAAGTACCCGGACGTGGGCACGCGCGAGCAGCTGGCCCGGAAAGTGCACCTCCGCGAGGAGAAAGTGGAGGTAGGCGCCGGGGCCTGCCGCGGGCGCCTAGCGGTCTTTCCCCGCGAGGTGGGGCCCCAGCCGGGTTTGCCCAGCCCTGCTTGGCTCTACCCGCACTTTAAAAACATCCCGATGGCGGCCCGCAGGCTGCTGGAGGGCGCTTTAGGCCCAGGAAGTTGAATGAAAACGCGGAAGCGGGAGCGAGCGGCTCCCCTCCTTTTGTTGGCCTGCGCGGGGTGTCCCGCCGCCACACCGAGCTACCCTGGTGCCCCGGGACTGGGGGAAGCGCGCCTTTGATCTGAAATGTTTTGTCCTCCGTTGCGCAACAGGTCTGGTTTAAGAACCGCCGCGCCAAATGGAGGCGGCAGAAGCGGTCCTCATCGGAGGAGTCGGAGAACGCGGAGAAGTGGAACAAGACGTCGTCGTCGTCGTCGAAGGCATCACCGGAGAAGAGGGAAGAGGAAGGTAAAAGCGATTTGGACTCGGACAGCTGACGGCCGCGGGACACTTGCTCGTATTACTTACCTAACTCGAAGGACTTGCACAGACAGACGATGCTACTTTCTTGCACACGCGCTGCCTTGCGGGAGGGGGTCGAGAAAGAGGAACGAAGAGCTGTAAATAGTGTACAGAGCCGGGAGGGTCGGCGCCTCGGGTCAGGGCGCGCCGGGACCCACAGCCCAGCAGCCCGACGCCGCCCGCGACTAGCCCCCACCGTAGTATTTATAGTTAAATTAAGGGTGACAGTACAATAAAGTGATGGCGATGTAGACGGGCCACATTCTGTA
>NW_012104253.1:9931488-9934238 GCF_000951045.1 Mandrillus leucophaeus
CCCACCACCATCAATCTGGAGCCAAGAAAAGAAATCTATGTAGTCCGTAACCTCCGGAGGAAAAAATTGAGCAGCTCTGATTTACCAAAACAAACAAACAAACAAACAAGAAATGAAACTCTGGGTAACAGTCACAGCATGGGTGTCCTGGTTTAAAATGAAACCTTATGTCTAGGAAGGGTTGGAGAGTAGCGTTGCCGGGCCAGAGTGGGGAGGAGGTACATTGCAGTTGAGAGGGGCAGCCTGGGTCCCTCACTTCCCTCTTCCGCGGGCAGAAGGAGCACTCCTTCCCTCGCTGATGAGGGAGAGGTGAGAGCTAGGGGAGTCCTGGAGCTCCCACAGAGCCCACCGCTCCAAGCTGCTCAGCCCTGCTCCTGAGAAACCTAAGGCGGCAGGCCCACGGGGGAATTAGGCATCGGGCATGCCAGCTCCCCCAGCACTTTCCTGGATCTTCCACAGATGCTCCAGCTGCCCAGCTCCACATGCGAGTTGCCCCTTCCCCCAGGGCAAGCGTTTCTGCTCTGACATTTCTGAGCTGTGCGCCCTAGAGCTGGCCGGGACCAGGCGCTGCTCCTGCTGCGCTGCGCTTCTCCCTGGGCATCTGGAGTGACCAGAGCCGCACGTGATGCACTCAAGGCCAGCCTTGTCTAAGAGGGCACCACTGGTGGGGTCACTTCCAGGTGGCGGTACCGACACCTCCTGCTTCTTCCCCAGACTGTCTTCCCTCTGCACCAACTGGGCAGAGGGAACGCGCCCAGTGCGCTGGTGGGCAGTTTATGAAGGATTGGAGAAGCCCCCGCCCCCAGTGCGAATAAGCGCCTGGGCCAGGGATGAAGACAAGAGCCTGCCGTCTGTATGGTTCCCCAGGCCGTCCTGGGGATGGAAGTGGAGACCAAGGGCCAGCAGGAATGGCTTTCAACTGTCTTCGGTTTACCATTTTATAGACTTAAAGCTAAGGCTTAGAGAGCTTTCCAGCTTGGCTTCCGGCAACAGCCGGCTGCAGGGACTTGTTCTTTCTCTTGGGCTACCTCGGGTATTTGGTGCAAGATCCCTCCAGAGAAAGGTTGTGCATCCTGGCTTTGGGACACAGCACGTGAAAAGTAACAGTGTTTTAGAAGAAGCAGTATGTTTTTTCACAGCTTGCAGATTTGCAAGGTAAAAATGATTCCTGTAGCGGGTAGCAGGCAAAATGATACCTATGAAATATGAGTGACTACCCCATTACTGCCTTTTTAATAAGGGGTATCCCTAGACAAAAGAAAGAGGCAGTGTTTTGGAGGCCGGGTCTGCCTCAGGAGGCAAGATTGCCTTGGTTCTTATCCAGCCTTCATTTTGTGACCTTGGGCAAGTTACGTAACCCCTCTGACCCCGCACCTTCCGTAACCAAAATAGGCATGGTCATAGTATCTGTTTCCCAGGGTGGCTGTGGACGTTAAAGACCCCCAACTTACAGAGAATGGCACCTGGCATAAGGGAATCCTTCAACACAATTTTTAAAAAAATATTATGATTGATACTCTGTCAGATCCAATACTTCAAGATTTATATACATTATTTTATTTTACCTTTCAAGAACTCTTAAGAGTTGGGGAATGTTTTCACCATTTTACAGATGAGGAAATTAAGGTTCTGAAAGGTTAAATACTTTAACAACCTATAGCTTGTAAGAAATAAAGAGGAGGCAGCATCTTTGCCCAAGTGAGTCTTGTACCGTGATTGGAAATGTTTTCATTAACTGTTCTTATGAGGAAATATTCAAAGAAGCCTTTATGTTAATTTCAAATGAATCTTGCAATGGCTATTAATGTACCTCCCACTTAGAATTCCAGGGTGGGAGGACCTTGCCTGGCTTGCACCCCCTGCTTCCCAATAGTCGATGTTCTTGGATGGTGTCCTCTGCAATGAGCCTGCAGAGACATCTGGAACATTCTAATGTAAGGCAGAGTGGGCAGTGTCATTCCACCCAGATAATTTATTTTTATTTTTATTGAGACGGAGCCTTGATCTGTTGCCCAGGCTGGAGTACAGTGGTGCAATCTCGGCTCACTGCAACCTCCTCCTCCCAGGTTCAAGTATTCTCCTGTCTCAGCCTCCCAAGTGGCTGGGATTACAGGCATGTGCCACCATGCCTGGCTAATTTTTTGCATTTTTAGTAGAGACAGGGTTTTACCATGTTGGCCAGGCTGGTCTCGAACTCCTGACCTCAAGTGATCCACCAGCCTCGGCCTCGCCTCACAAAATGCTGAGATTACAGGCATGAGCCACAGGGCCTGGCCCCACGCAGAGAAATTTGACCTCTGCAGGACTATTTATAAACTCTGTGTGTCTCTTTGCACATGACTTGCCCTCAGGCCCCCAATAAAAGACGATTGTTCATTTTTCTAGAAATCTGCATTTATCTAGTCTGGAAAGCAAGTGACAGGGGCAGGGGAATTGAGGAGGGATAGATCCTTGTCCCCTATTAGTGTTTGGTGAAAAGCTGTAGTGAATGGAGGGAAGAGTGGTCCAAGAGCCAGAGAACTCTCCTGTCTTGGCCCGGGGCAGGCACAAGGTGGCAGGAGAAAGCTCCTTCACTATCCACATCTCCACATCAGAATCCCCTGTGAAGTGTTTGAGGATTGGCCCCGTTCATAGGAAATAAACGTATCTGGAGTGAAGAGAGAACTGCCAGGATGGTCTCATTATAGTCCCCACACCTACCTTCCCAGATGGCTATGGGTTCAAACCTCTGTCAGCTTGGCTGTTGGTGT
>NW_012104253.1:9934288-9955551 GCF_000951045.1 Mandrillus leucophaeus
ATAAGCGCCTGGGCCAGGGATGAAGACAAGAGCCTGCCGTCTGTATGGTTCCCCAGGCCGTCCTGGGGATGGAAGTGGAGACCAAGGGCCAGCAGGAATGGCTTTCAACTGTCTTCGGTTTACCATTTTATAGACTTAAAGCTAAGGCTTAGAGAGCTTTCCAGCTTGGCTTCCGGCAACAGCCGGCTGCAGGGACTTGTTCTTTCTCTTGGGCTACCTCGGGTATTTGGTGCAAGATCCCTCCAGAGAAAGGTTGTGCATCCTGGCTTTGGGACACAGCACGTGAAAAGTAACAGTGTTTTAGAAGAAGCAGTATGTTTTTTCACAGCTTGCAGATTTGCAAGGTAAAAATGATTCCTGTAGCGGGTAGCAGGCAAAATGATACCTATGAAATATGAGTGACTACCCCATTACTGCCTTTTTAATAAGGGGTATCCCTAGACAAAAGAAAGAGGCAGTGTTTTGGAGGCCGGGTCTGCCTCAGGAGGCAAGATTGCCTTGGTTCTTATCCAGCCTTCATTTTGTGACCTTGGGCAAGTTACGTAACCCCTCTGACCCCGCACCTTCCGTAACCAAAATAGGCATGGTCATAGTATCTGTTTCCCAGGGTGGCTGTGGACGTTAAAGACCCCCAACTTACAGAGAATGGCACCTGGCATAAGGGAATCCTTCAACACAATTTTTAAAAAAATATTATGATTGATACTCTGTCAGATCCAATACTTCAAGATTTATATACATTATTTTATTTTACCTTTCAAGAACTCTTAAGAGTTGGGGAATGTTTTCACCATTTTACAGATGAGGAAATTAAGGTTCTGAAAGGTTAAATACTTTAACAACCTATAGCTTGTAAGAAATAAAGAGGAGGCAGCATCTTTGCCCAAGTGAGTCTTGTACCGTGATTGGAAATGTTTTCATTAACTGTTCTTATGAGGAAATATTCAAAGAAGCCTTTATGTTAATTTCAAATGAATCTTGCAATGGCTATTAATGTACCTCCCACTTAGAATTCCAGGGTGGGAGGACCTTGCCTGGCTTGCACCCCCTGCTTCCCAATAGTCGATGTTCTTGGATGGTGTCCTCTGCAATGAGCCTGCAGAGACATCTGGAACATTCTAATGTAAGGCAGAGTGGGCAGTGTCATTCCACCCAGATAATTTATTTTTATTTTTATTGAGACGGAGCCTTGATCTGTTGCCCAGGCTGGAGTACAGTGGTGCAATCTCGGCTCACTGCAACCTCCTCCTCCCAGGTTCAAGTATTCTCCTGTCTCAGCCTCCCAAGTGGCTGGGATTACAGGCATGTGCCACCATGCCTGGCTAATTTTTTGCATTTTTAGTAGAGACAGGGTTTTACCATGTTGGCCAGGCTGGTCTCGAACTCCTGACCTCAAGTGATCCACCAGCCTCGGCCTCGCCTCACAAAATGCTGAGATTACAGGCATGAGCCACAGGGCCTGGCCCCACGCAGAGAAATTTGACCTCTGCAGGACTATTTATAAACTCTGTGTGTCTCTTTGCACATGACTTGCCCTCAGGCCCCCAATAAAAGACGATTGTTCATTTTTCTAGAAATCTGCATTTATCTAGTCTGGAAAGCAAGTGACAGGGGCAGGGGAATTGAGGAGGGATAGATCCTTGTCCCCTATTAGTGTTTGGTGAAAAGCTGTAGTGAATGGAGGGAAGAGTGGTCCAAGAGCCAGAGAACTCTCCTGTCTTGGCCCGGGGCAGGCACAAGGTGGCAGGAGAAAGCTCCTTCACTATCCACATCTCCACATCAGAATCCCCTGTGAAGTGTTTGAGGATTGGCCCCGTTCATAGGAAATAAACGTATCTGGAGTGAAGAGAGAACTGCCAGGATGGTCTCATTATAGTCCCCACACCTACCTTCCCAGATGGCTATGGGTTCAAACCTCTGTCAGCTTGGCTGTTGGTGTTAGGAAGGGCTGGATGGGGTCACGGAGCAAAAGGTACTTAGGCTTTGAGAGTCCCCATTGGCTGAGCTGTGGGCCTTAGTAGCTTGCTTCAGTGGGAATTTGGGTCATGGTGCCGATAGGTAGTGTGTATACGTGTTAAAGTGGACAAGGTGTAAGCCAGGTGACTTTGCTTTAGTTATTTCCAATCTGAACCCCCGCCGCCAGACCACCAAAGGTGTTTTGTCCATTTCATAGTTGAGTAAACTGAGGCACAAAGCTAACACAAAGGGGTTCCCAACTGTGGTCGGCAAGGGACCTAGCTTTTGTGATTGCCATAAATCAGGCTGCCTTATAGAATCCGGGCTGTTCTTTTGGGTGGCAATATAAACCCATAAACCCTATATAAAAGTTCACCTACAGCAAATGGCCACAGGAGTGAACGTAGTTGCCCCTGAGAGATGTAAATTTGAATCTCACAAAGTGCCAGACGGTGTCTAGCAAAGAACAGTTAGGACAATTGTAACCCCTAACATGAGTCTGGCACTTTTCGCTGCAAAGTGCTTCCACACGCATCTCAGGCCATCAGGAGGCAGAATGCAGCCTAGTTTGCACATGGGAGATGGAGGCTCAGAGAGACCCAAAACTTCGCCAGGAACAAATCGTAAGTCCTGGATCCCCGACCTCAGCGGACTTGCCACACACCTCCTGGTGGAGAGGTATGAAGTAATGGCTTCCAGGTATCTCAGGTCATCTGGGCCAAGAAGGACCCTGGCTGGAAGGAGCAGATGAGTAAGAGGAAAAGTGCAGAGTGTGGGGGAAGAAATGGGGAATCTGAGGTTCTGAGAGTCCTCCACGGAGGGTGCGTTCTAGCTGCTGTTAGCAGTCTGCTGGGCACTGGTTGGGGAAAGGGCTTGAAAACAATTGCTTTACAAAGAGCATCCACAGAAAGTGTATTTGAATTACAGTTCTTTAATCGAGTTGTTTTATTGACCTTGGAACTTTGACCTAAGGGTTTTAACCCTCGTGTAAAGGACATCTTTTTTTTTTTTTTTTTTTGAGACAGAGTCTCACTCTGTCACCCAGGCTGGAATGCAGTGGTGCGATCTCAGCTCACTGCAACCTCCGCCTCCTGGACTCAAATGATTCTTGTGTCTCAGCCACCTGAGTAGCTGGGACTATAGGCATACACCACCGTGCCCAGCTAATTTTTTTGTATTTTTAGTAGAGACGGCGCTTCACCATGCTGGCCAGGCTGGTCTTGAACTCCTGACCTCAGGTGATCCATCCACTTCGGCCTCCTAAAGTGCTGGGATTGCAGGCATGAGCCATTGTGCCCGGTGTAAAGGACATCATTTTAATGTGTATATGTGAGACTGAAGTGGGTGGGTTCTTCTTTCGTTTCTTTGTGTGTGTGTGCGTTGGTGATGGGAGGGCAATGGGAGCCGGGAGGTAGGGGTGACAGGGAGCTCTTTTTCTGAGTTGTATGAGGTTTTAAGTGACTCAAGTAAAATACTTTAGACACCAAGACTCTCGCACCCAAAGATACCTTGCTATGCTGGCCTTCTGACCCCAAGATCTGTACTTCACCTCCCCCAAGTTTCCTACACACCTCCTTAAGTAAAAAACAGGAGTGCAGATGCAAACTTCCGACCTTGGGGAGGCTAGGGCAACATGTTGTGGCGAGTGGACAGCTGGTGGCTGGCCTTTAGAACCCTGCTGGGCCAAGCGTCCATGTGAATGGGGTCACATACTCACCGAGTGACCTGGGACAGGTTCCTTCAGCTCTGAGTCTATCAAGTTCCTTCCTCACCTGCAAAATGGGCTTGGGTAGAGGATTAGGGTTTATGGAAGTAAATAACCCAGCAGAGTGTCTGACACATTTATCATTGTAGATTTCGAAAAACACTTTCAGATCGGTTGGATAACATCCTGCGTAAGTAGCCTGGAATTAGGAATTAAGGAATGCACCTTGTTTTTAATTGTTGTTGGTTTAGGAGCTTATGCGTGACCACAGGACACAAACGCTAACGAAATAAGTGTGATTGCCATGGATTTAAAACAAGGGAACATCTGATAAGGCGGAATAGCTTGCATTCTCTCGGAGAGGTTTAGGACAAGGAGATTTAGATGAAGAAGGAGAAAATTTGCAGTGGATTGGGATTCGATTTCCAAGGTTTGTGAAATGACCTTGACGTTTTTCAAACACAAAATGAAAACAAAAACCAGCAGCTGGTGCAGAGTCCCTTGAAAGCTCTGGATCCGGCTGGGTCTGTTAGCTATTGGAACTTCTCGCTTGTCGAGGGGACACAGAACATCCCTAGGGCTTGTCCCTAGAGCTGTGTGACAACACAGAAAACTTCTCTTTGTCCCGGCTTGGTTTTGAATCTGGGAAAAATAAAAAGCATTGTCTTTGCAGTCCAAATGACCCACCGAACAAACAGGATGAATTATGGCATGTTGCGGTATTTTCAAGTGGGTCTGTAATTTTTGGATTCCAGCAGCCTTCGTTTGTTCTCAAGTGTCCAGCCCTGGGAAGCTTCAGTGAGGAAAGATCTTAAGAATTCCTCTCCCAACCCCTCCCATCTCCTTAAGAGTTTGTTCCATTTATACCTTCTGTTTCCCCAGTTTTGAGGTCCTCCAAAGTCTGTCGATGAAATCAAGCAGCCAGGTTTAATTGAGTGAACTGCACTTCGCCCATTGCCTGCAATGCCCTCTTTTAACCTAAGCTGATTTATAGAAACTGTAATTAGTGAGATAATTTTAGCTGTGATGGACAGAATTGAAAAGTGTCCTTATCGCTTCCTCACTGATTTACTAGTTGGTTAATGCTGAGCCCAGGAAAGGCTTCGACCCTGTTGCATGATCAACTAGGCTGACCTCAGACAAGGCTGCTGCAGCTCCAGGAGACAGATTCTCCTTGTGGAACCCAGGAAGGCTGATCTCCTTCTCAACATGAACGTTCTTTCCGCTGGCTGTTTTCTTGCTCCTAACTCTCAGAACTAACACACAGTAACTTGTTTATATATTTTTTTTCTTATTTGAGGGGATAGGTCAGAAATCCCTGACTAATATGAAATGTTCAGAGAAAAGACCTGTGTTGTCCAGCAGCCTGCAATGAGTAACATGGTTGTGGCCACAGGTGTAGCATCCCAAACAGGCTGCACACAGCACGGTGGCAGTGATCTCACGCGGCCACGGGGCCTCCTGGGAAACTGACATGGGTAGGGCGTTCTTCTCCAGAGCAGGAGCTTGCGGGCTTGTTGGGGCTGGTGAGGAGGAATGCGGTTTCAGAAGCCCACACCGCCAGGTGGAGGGCTCAGTGCAGACAGCCTTGGGGCCAGTGTGCGTCTGAATCACACAGGGCAGTGTTTGACCAGCCTCATGGTGATGGTGCCCGCTTTAATCATGTCCCAAACAAATTATCCAGCGAGGCCAAGAGACACTTCTTTCCAGATGGGATATGGCCAACCCTCCTTTGAAAATCCTCAAAGTGCAAACCATGGCACCAGAAAAAGAAAACTACCCTTCTCCAAGAAACGGGGGGGCCCTACGCGCTTGGCACGTCCCCCTCTGCGGGGAAGACTCGGCATTCTGGAGTTAGATTCCCAGCTGTTGTTTCATCTGAAGATGTTCAGACCACTACGGAGGCCAGACGGCTGGGACATTAGAGGGTGTACATGTTCATCACTGTTTCGTACTTGAGAAATAAATACTTAAATCTGAAACCAAGTGGATCACTTTCTACTGAAGTGGGTGTTGAGTACCCCGACCCGGTCCTAAGCATAACCCCAGCTCGCATGATTCCCATCACACTCAGAACCTTCAAAGAGGTTGCCCCCACTCCACTGGTGCAGGGCCTCAGGAGCGTGGTGGTGCTTCATCTATTTTGGGGTTGTTTTTGTTTCGAGTCAGCTTTGGTCACAAGAGGATTCCCGATGTGAATGGGCTGAAGTGGAGAACTGGGCCCTCTGCCTTTGGGTTGATGAGACCACCTGTATTTGTTTTGGTTCTTGCCTTTGTGGTAACTGGACATAGATATACATGTGAGAGGATGAAAACTTAACCCTTTTCTTTACTGCAATTAAAGTTCTGAAAATATTGTAGACCTTCATGGTTTATTTTTGTCTTTATAGAAGATGTTTATGTGTCGTTTCCTTTTAAAAAGATGGAAAATAGGTCAGGCATGGTGACTCGCACCTGTAATCTGAGCACTTTGGGAGGCTGAGGTGGGAGGATCACTTGAGCCCAGGAGTTGGAGACCAGTATAGGCAATGTGGAGATACCCCCATGGTCTCTACAAAAAATGCAAAATTCAGCCAGGTCTGGTGGCATGCACATGTAGTCCCAGCTACTCAGGAGGCTAAGATGGGAGGATTGCTTGAGTCTCGGAGGTGGAGGCTGCAGTGAGCTATGATTGCACCACTGCACTCCAGCCTGAGTGACAGAAAAAGACCCTGTCTCAAAATAGATGGAAAATGTTTTCTGCAACACTGGAGTGTGTGGTAAAGAATGTACTTTACATTTGTTCAGGGATTGACAGTTCAGAATCATTTTCTTGGGTACATCCTTCTCTGATCCCCTCTACACTCTTATGAGGTAGAGGGATGGGGCCACTGTCACCTTGTTATATAGTAATGGTTATGTATTGCAGTAAAAGCTGCAGTGGCTTTTACTGTGTCCAGCACTGTTTTTTTTATCATCTGCATTTTATTTAATCTTGTCCCAGCATCTATGAGGTTGGCATTATTGCTGCCATTTTGCGAAAGATAGAATTGGTTCTTGGACTCCAAGTCCAGTGCTCTTTCTACACTACTTGACTATATCCCTTAATAAGGACAAACCAGGAGGTCTGAATTCAAATTCATGCCTGGTGGTCACCAGCGAGCAATGTCCCATTCTTTCCAAAGTGAGAAAATTGTAGCTGGCTTGTGGTTAAAATGGAGTGGTTAAAGTCTAACATTATAATTCCTCGTAATACGTGAAAATTACCTGGGTTAGTGGGTGTGGTGGCCACACCTGTAATCCCAGCACTTTGGGAGGCCAAGGTGGGAGGATCCAGCTTGGACAACAGAGTAAGACCCCCATCTGTACAGAAATAAAAATAAAAAATTAGCTGGGCATGGTGGCACACACCTGTATTTCCAGCTACTTGGAAGGCTGAGGCAGGAGGATCACTTGAGCCTGGCAGGTTGAGGCTGCAGTGAGCTGTGTTCGCACCAGTATACTCTGGCCTGGGTGAGACTGTGAGACCCTCTCTCAAAAAAAAAAAAAAAATTATCTGGGGTTTTGCAAATACCAATGATTAATCATGGTAAATATATCAACACATTAAAAATACTCATAAGCATATAATGAAACAAAATGTTTTTTGAAGATCTTCAACAACAATAGTAGTAATAATAATGATCTCCATTTAGCAGACAAACATTAAAAAGGTGCCTAGTCTGTGTCAGAAACTGTTCTACATGCTAGAGATGCAACCTCTGCCCTCATGGAGTTTTATGTTGTCTTGGGGGAGACAGTCATTAAATAAGTAGGAAGGAAGTAATTTCTTTTTTTTTTTTTTTTTTTTTTGAGATGGAGCCTTGCTCTGTTGCCCAGGCTTGTGTGCAGTGGCGTGATCTCAGCTCACTGCAACCTCCACCTCCAGAGTTCAAGCAATTCTCCTGCCTTAGCCTCCCCGAGTAGCTTGGATTACAGGCGCCTGCTACCATGCCCGGCTAATTTTTTGTAATTTTAGTAAAGACAGGGTTTCACCATGTTGGCCAGACTGGTCTTGAACTCCTGACCTCAAGTGATCCACCTGTCTCGGCCTCCCAAAGTGTTGGGATTACAGGCGTGAGCCACTGCACCTGGCCGACAGGCTGTAATTTCAGACGGTGGTAAGTACTAGATGAAACTTAAGTCTGGGGAGGGGATAGAGGGGCTGGGGTAGGATGGTGATACTTCACAGTGTGGTCTAAGGCCTGTGTGGTGAGGAGATTCAATGTCATCTCAAGTAATCCTCCATGACAAAGGTTGGCAAGCCGCAGCCCATGGGCCAATCCAGTCCATTGCCTATTTTGTCAATAAAGTTTTATTGGAGCACAGCCATACCCATTTATTTATGTATTGTCTGTGGTGGTTTTCCTTCTATAATGGCAGAGTTGAATAGTTGCAATGGAGACTGTATGGCCCACAAAACAAATTATTTACTATCTGTTCTTTCACAGAAAATGTTTGCCAACACCTGGTCTAAAGTTTATTAGAGTCTAAACCAGAAATGGAGACGATTGCTAATAAGTGACGAAGCCAGAATTTACACCTGTCTGTCAAATGTCTCATTTCCTTTCCCTGTGGTCTTAGCACAGTGCTAGGCCCCCTGTTGATGACTCAGAGGGTCTGGAGGTGGGGAGTGGAGGGTGGGCTAGAAGGTTGGATATAGAAGAGCATGATATGGTGCCTGATCTTAAGAAGTGCTATTTTGGTGACATATCTACATGTGCAGGAAATGGTTTCAGAATCATATAAAACAAGATGACAAGAATGCTAAATTATGTGGTGTTAAGTAGGATACCAAGAGGGAAGACAACTTCAAACCCAGAAGGCTTCCTGGAGGAAGTGAGAATCACAAGGAGGTTAGGCTTTGGCCATGCAGAGCACAGATACGGAAACAGGTATGGTGGCAACAAGAATGTTGCCCTGTGCAGACCAGACAGGAGCTGCTGGTCGTCACACCCAACACTGCCTTCCTCCATTCATCCAACACTTGCCAATCCCCCACTGGTTGCTGAGTCAGTCACAAACATGAATAAAATGTCCGTCCTCAGGTGTGTGAATTAGGCTGATCCAAAAGCTAAATGACTGTGTAGAGGTGGAGGGGTGAGGAACCCCCTGAGATCTGTGGTTGGGCAGAGGAGGGGTTCTAAGCAGGCTTCTGGCAGTGGATCACTGCAGCCGGGCAGTTTGGGCAGGGGTACAAGGGCCAAGTCTTTTGGAAAGAGGGAACCTCTTGAGCAGAGACTTGGCGGTGGCAAAGTTGGCTGTGAGGAAGAAGCCCTGGGGAGGGACTTGGCTGGGCAGAGACTGGAACGAATTGAGGGCAGGAACTTGGGAATCCACAGTCTGGCACTGTGTAGGTGCTCAGTTCTCTGTTTTAAAGCCAACTCTTTGTTTCGAAGTATTCAAACCTACAGAATAGGTTTGCCTCCCCTTCCAGACTCCTGAAGATGCTCAGGGAGATGGCCATGGCTTCACGGCCACTGTCTTCTGGCCAAGAGAGGCCTGCAGGTTGTAATCTGTCAACATCTGCTTGGCATCCTCCCCAAGGGATGGATCAGAGGCCAGAAAAATATATCGCTCAGAGCCTTCTGAAGAGGTGGGCAGTTTTGGAGTTTTTTGTTTCCTTGCTTGTGTTTGGAAGGCATTTTAAGATGCAGTGATTTGGGGCCTGGCAGTGATCCATCAAGGTAATTTTTCCAGCTGCCTGTGATTCTTGGGTAGTTAACATGCCCAGGACACCTGATGCTCCATGTTCCTCTCCAACCTTAGAACCAATCCTTCCCCATGGGAACCGGCCTGGGTGTGTGTGCAGCATCTTACGCCTTATAGAACCCCCTTCACAGCTACTAACTCCCCTGTCCCTACAATGACCATGAGATGTCAGCATGGCAGGAACTGTTCTCCCCATTTTACTGAGGAGGGAAGTGGATCAGAGAAGTCAATCTGCTTTCCTAAGGTCACACAGCCACAAGGGGAAGAGCAGAAGAACAGTTTTCCAGGCCTTGGAACTTTCTATTTGTATCCAGCCCTGTCTACACTCAGGGGTGTAGCTGCTTTTCCTGGATATGGCCATATATTGGTTTCAGCATTAGATGTTGGCTCAAACTCAAGCTGGTGACTAAATCCTTCGAGTGCCACTTCCTCCAGGCAGTTTTCATGGTCTGCATTAGCCTTTCTCAGGTCCCAGAGATTTTGGCCTGGTTTCGTGAACATGCTTAGAGTTCACTCATGCCCACACTGCCATGATGTACCCTTCTCCAAATAAGCCAAGCTTCATTTCTGCCAGTGACTATGAGGTTCTAAAGCCTCAAGAGTGCAGATCTGCCCCAAATATCTCTTGCTGATTTGCTCCCCACATATTTTACAGATTTCCATGGCATTCCCATAGAACTTTGCTCTTTTCATGTCAAGAGGGATTATCTCCATTTAAAACCTCTGGTAGTCCAGGCGCAGTGGCTCACGCCTGTAATCCCAGGAATTTGGGAGGCCGAGGCAGGTGAATCACTTGAGGGCAAGAGAGACCAGCCTGGGAAACATGGTGAAACCTGGTCTCTACTTAAAATACAAACATTGGCTGGAAGCTGTGGCACTCGCCTGTAATCCCGGCTACTCAGGAGGCTGAGGCATGAGAACTGCTTGAACTTGGGAGGCAGAGATTGCAGTAAGCTGAGATCGCCCCACTGCACTCAGCTTAGGTGACAGAGCAAGACTCCATCAAAAGAAAAAAAAGATAAAAAAAAAAAACCTCTGATGAAAGACAAGCCTGGAGTTATATTAACTCACAGCATGGATCTATTTTTAAGCTGCTTCCTCCCAGGGAATGGGGCACAGGTCAGTGTGGATACTGAAGACAGAGTGTACATCAAGCTTTTTGCAGCCTGTGAGTGATTTTCACACACAGTCTCTCATTGGGGTAGCCTCCCTTTGGGGCAAGCGTTCTTCCTGTCACACGCAGGATGGGAGTGGCCTTGTAAAGCTAAATGCTGTGAGTGAGCACAGGGTGTGGGGTGGGCGGGTGGTGAGCAGTCCCCAGGCCGACTGTAGTGGTCTTGCAGCCCTGAGTCTCGCTGACTAGACCTCTGGCCGGAGAGGGGGCGGGGCCAGGAGCAGTGGCCTGACTCTGCTTGCCCTAGCCTAGCTTAGCTAGGCTTAGCTGTCAAGCCCAAGGGAGTTGCTTTTCTGGTTGGTGGGAGCCAAACCCTTCTCTGAGCTCAGCAGCCAGGCAGGGAGAATGGAGCTGCTTCTCTGAGCATGAAGTGGAAAGAACAGGAAAAATTTCCCTCCACCAGACCCTCTGCTCCTTCTGAGGGCTTTAACGGCAACTCTCAGGTCCCAAATGGGGCTGGGCATGGGGTCAGGGAGGTGTGGAGTGCGTCTGTAGCTGCGGATCAGCCCCCGCTCCCCTTCCATTTCTGATTATTGCAAAGTTAGGGTTTGAATTAGGACTAAGCATAGGGCTGGGGAGGAACAGGGCAGAAGAGAGAATTGTATTAGCTGTCAGAAGTTAGGCCTCCAACCACCTTCCGGCTCAGGGAAACTTGACCACTACACTCAATAGCTCCGGGCCTCAGTTTCCCCATTTGTTGAAAAGAGTCATCAGCCACAGGTAGTGGCTCATGCCTGCAATCTGAATGCTTTGGGAGGCTGAGGCAGGAGTATCGCTTGAGACCAGGAGTTTCAGACCAGCCTGGGCAACATTGTGAGACCCCTGTCTACAAAAGAATTTAAAAAAATAAAAATAAAAGCTGGGCATGGTGGCTCATGACTGTAATCCCAGTACTTTGGGAGGCTGAGGCAGGTGGATCACCTGAGGTCAGGAGTTCAAGATCAGCCTGGCCAACATGGTGAAATCCCATCTCTACCAAAAATACAAAAATTAGCTAGGCGTGGTGGCGAGCGCCTGTAATCCCAGCTACTTGGGAGGCTGAGGCAGGAGAATCACTTGAACTTGGGAGGCAGAGGTTGCAGTGAGCTGAGATTGCACTATTGCATTCCAGCCTGGGCAACAAGAGCAAAACTGTCAAAAAAAAAAAAAAAAAGTCTTGAGTCCTACCTTGTCTGCTTTGTCCACCTGTCAGGGTCGCTGGGTGGCTCACGTGATGCAGGGGATGTTAGCATGCTGGGCCACTGGTCCCAGGCTTGAGTGTTGGTGTCGCAGTGGCACGAGGACTTTGGACTGTATTTGACAGCGACCCTTTCAGCTCTGACATTCTTTATTGACTCCCCCACATGTAGGTTTCTTCGTGGGATAGGTGTGTCTGTTTCTACCCGGCCTAGTCAGAGACCTGGCCTGAGAAAACCTGCCCACCATGCCCTAGGCACCTGCCCTGCAGTGCAGGCCACGGAGCCGGTCACTTCTCAGAAGGCCTTTGTAGGTCCTTTAGCAGGTGCCCTTTGGGGAAACATAGGGTGTCCAGAAGCATTGGGCCCTCACTTCTGTCCTCCTGTAGTGGGTTGGATTGCGTCCCTCAAAAATATATGTTCAAGGCTTAACACCCGGGTCCTGTGACTGTAACTTTATTCTGAAAAAGGGTCTTGGCCAGGCATGGTGGCTCACACCTATAATCCCAGCACTTTGGGAGGCCGAAGGGGGTGGATCACTTGAGGTCAGGTGTTCGAAACCAGCCTGGCCAACATGGTAAAACCCCACCTCTACTAAAAATTCAGAAAAAATTAGCCAGGCATGGCGGCGTGCGCCTGTAGTCCCAGCTAATCTGGAGGCTGAGGCAGAAGAATCACTTGAACCTGGGAGGCAGAGGTTGCAGTGAGCTGAGATCATGCTACTGCACTCCAGCCTGGGTGACAGAGTGAGAATCCATCTCAAAAAAAGAAAGAAAAGAGGAAAAAGGGGCTTTGTATCTTTGCAGATGTAATTAAGTTCAGGATCTCCAGATGACATCATCCTGGATTTGAGGGGGCCCTCAATCCAATGACTGGTGTCCTCATCAGAGAAAGATAGAGGGAGATTTGAAGCAGAGAAAGTAAGAAGACACACAGGGGAGAAGGTCACGTGAGATGGAGGCAGACAGTGGCGTGATGGGGCCACCAGCCGAGGACTGTCAGAAGCCACAGGTACCTAGAAAAGGCAGGCGCTGCATCCTCTCTTCCCCTCTGGAGGTGGCTCAGCCCTGGCCACACCTTGCTTTTGGGTTTCGGAAATGTGGGATAATAAGTCTGCGTTGATGGTCATTTGTTACAGCAGCCCTAGGTGACTAATACACCTGTTTGCCCTGAAACGTATGCTTGGAGTATGGCTGTGATGGTTATTGCTGAGTGTCAACTTGATTGGATTGAAGGATACAAAGTATTGATGCTGGATGTGTCTGTGAGGGTGTTACCAAAGGAGATTAACGTTTGAGTCAGTGGGCTGGGAAAGGCAGATCCATCCTTAATCTGGGTGGACACCACCTAATCAGCTGCCAGTGTGGCTAGAATATAAGCAGGCAGAAAAATGTGAAAAGAGAGGCTGGCCTAGCCTCCCACCTACATTTTTCTCCCTTGCTGGATGCTTCCTGCCCTTGAACATCGGACTCCAAGTTCTTCAGTTTTGGGACTCGAACTGGCTCTCCTTGCTCCTCAGCTTGCAGACGGCCTGTTGTGGGACCTTGTGATCGTGCGAGTTAATACTTAATAAACTCCCGCTTAATATATTCCATCAGTTCTGTCCCTCTGGAGAACCCTGACTAATACAATGTCTCATTCTACACTTGTTCATAATGACACCTAAGTAAGGTGATTGAGGCTTGTTCACCCCTGTTCCCCTGCTCAAGCACTTCAGTATTCCATTGAATATTAGGATGTGTAAGGAGGAGCAAGGAAACACTGATCACTGATCACTCTTTTGAAGCTTTTGTTTTCCTTCTGGAAACGTGACGGTAACATTTAGAAGAAAAACACCGAAAATGCTTTGCAGCTCAAAGAGTTGAGTGTGTGATGCTCAAGAGGGGAGAAGAAAGGCCAGTGCCCAGGCAGACTGAGCGGGGCCTGCCCCTGAACAAGCCTCATGATTTCCTGCCTCTGAGCATCCTTCCATGCTGTTCCCTCTGTCAAGGATGCCTCTTTTCCCTGTAGTTCTGACTTTTGAAATCCTACCTGTCTTCTAGGGGCTCCTCAAGAGGCATCATGACATAGACATCAGCTCCAGATTCAGAGACTCGGAGACTCGGTGTTCTGGTCCTGTGTGTGAGCTTGAGTAAGATTCCTTCCCACTCTGGGCCTTGGTTTCCCTATCTGTAACTACAGTTCAATTGAATGGTTGTTTGTTTGTTTGTTTATTTGTTTGTTTTGAGATGGAGTCTTGCTCTGTCACCCAGGCTGGAGTGCAGTGGTGCGATTTCGGCTCACTGCAACCTCCACCTCCCAGGTTCAAACAATTCTCCTGCCTCAGCCTCCTGAGTAGCTGGGATTACAGGTGCCTGCTACCATGCCAGCTAATTTTTGTATTTTTAGTAGAGATGGTATTTCACCATGTTGGCCAGGCTAGTCTTAAACTCCTTACCTCAAGTGATCTGCCCTCCTCGGCCTCCTAAAGTGCTGGAATTGCAGGCTTGAGCCACCGCGCCTGGCCTCAGCAGGTATTTATGAAGCACATACTATACATTAGGTAGGGCCTTGGATGTTGGGGATTAAAGTTAAATATACAGACCAGTTACATAACTGTAACGTCTAATCTCAGGTCGTAAGAAGAGATTTGTGGAGTGAATGCATCGGTGAGTCAGTGAGTGAGTAAATGCCTTTCATTGTCATTTTTCCTCTCGTCGGGTCTTCCTGTGGAGTGGTGTGCTGGAGCTTTCTGTGTCCATGCCAGTCTCTCCCTCTACTTGAGCACTCTAGAGGCAGCACCAACTGCAGAATAAGAAGACAGGCCAGGAGGGGCTATGAATGGTGCAGAATTTGGATTTTTGCAGAACAATTCAGATCACAGGATGCGAGCAGGTGTCTGTACCTTCTTAGGTCACCAGGGGACCTACAGGCATTATGATTCTTCTGCTGAGACTCTTGAACATCCATTGAGATAAAATCCTATCATTGTGAACCCCAAAGAGTTACTTGGTTTTTCTGGCTGTGCTGGGCTCTGAGTACATCAGCTCCCACTTGTAGTTCCTACGTCGCGGGTTTTGTTGTGGGACCTGGCGGCCTGATGCATCATCCTACTGTTGTTGGAGTCAAACTAACTCAGTTCTCATCTGGCACCACCAGGTGTAAGCTTCATGACCTCGGACCACTCACCTAACTTTTCTGAGCTTCATTCCCTTCGTCTGGAAAGAGATCATCAGGCAGTGCACTTCCTCCAGTGTCTACAAGGGACGGGTCCTCAAAAAACAGAAGCTGTTGTTCTTAGGAACGTTGTGTGATGCTGTTCTTTGCTGTTTATGATTTCATTTGTTCAGTCTAAGACTGGGCATTGAACTACTAGGAGATGGAGAGTTGAATCAGTTTCCTCAGGCTTCTCTAACAAATGACCACAAACTGGGTGACTTCAAACAACAGAAATTTATTCTTACACAGTTCCGGAGGCCTGAAGTCCAAAATCAAAGGTCTCAGCAGCGCCATGCTTTCTCTGGAGGCGCTCAGGAAGATCCCATTCCTTGCTTCTTCCACCATCTGGTGGATCCAGGCGTTCCTAAGCTTGTGACTTCATCACTCCAATCTTGCTTCTGTTTCATGTGGCCTTGTTCCCTGTGTCTCTCTCTGTCTTGAATGTACCTTTTCTTTTTCCTTTTTTCTTTTTTTTTTCTTTTTAAGACAGACTCTTGCTCTGTCGCCCAGTCTGGAGTGCATTGGCGCGACCTTGGCTCACTGCAACCTCCACCTCCTGGGTTCAAGCAATTCTCCTGCCTCAGCCTTCTGAGTGCCTGGGATTACAGGCACCTGCCACCATGCCCAGTTAATTTTTTGTACTTTTAGTAGAGACGGGGTTTCACCATGTTCGCCAGGCTGGTCTCAAACTCCTGACCTCAAGTGATCTGCCCGTCTCTGCCTCCCAAAGTACTGGGATTACAGGCATAAGCCACTGTGCCCAGTCAAACATACCTTTTCTACTCGAAGAACATTTGCCATTGGATTTAGGGTCTACCCAGGTAATCCAGAATGATCTCATTTTGAGGTCTTTAGTTACATCAGCAAAGACCCTTTCCCCAAATAAGGCCCCATTCATGGACACCTGGGGTTGAGATATGGACACAGCGTTTTGAGAGTCACCATTCAACTCACTCCAGGAGGTACAGAAAATGAGGAATTGCTGTGAACCCATTTCTCGGCAGAGTATGAATTGTTTCTCTTACCTGCTCATCATGCTAAGAGTATCTGGAGCAGGCAAGTCCTCTTGGAAGTTACACTGAGGCTTGACCTACCTGTACCTGTGACGCACCTGCACGCCATCCCTAGCATGCACAGGGCAGATTGCAAGTGCCAGGGAGTTGAAAACCCTGGAAGCAGCAAGGGAGACAGATGGGACCAAAGGCTGCCTGTATCAGTCTGCTCAGGCTGCCATAACAAAATGTCACACACAGGGTGGTTGAAACAGAAACACTTATTTTCTCACAGTTCTGGAGGCTGAAAGTCCAAGTTCATGGTGCCATCAAAACTGGTTTCTGGTGTGGCCTCTCTCGTTGGCTTGCAGATGGTTGCTGCCATCTTCCACCGTATCTCACACAGCTTCCTCTCTCTTGGAGTTTCTTCTCCTTCTCCTTCTCCTTCTCTTTTTTTTTTTTTTTTTTTTTTTTTTTTGAGATGGAGTCTTGCTCTGTTGACCAGGCTGGAGGGCAATGGCGAGATCTCAGCTCACTGCAACCTCTGCCCCCTGGGTTCAAGCGATTCTCCTGCCTCAGCCTCTCAAGTAGCTGGGATTACAGGCATGTGCCACAATGCCTGGCTAATTTTTGTATTTTTAGTAGAGACAGGATTTCGCCATATTGGCGAGGGTGGTCTTGAACTCTTGACATCAGGTGATTCACCACCTCGGCCTCGCAAAGTGCTGGGATTACAGGTGTGCGTTACGGCGCCCAACCTATCTCTTTCTCTTCTTGTAAGGACCACAGTCCGATCGGACTGGAGCCCCACCCTTATGACCTCATGTAACCTTAATCACCTCTTTGAAGCCCTTCTGTCCAAATTCAGTCACATTGGAGGTTGGGGCTTCACCATATGAATTTGAAAAGGACATACTTCCATCCATAATACCTCTTTTGATTAGCTTCGCCAGTGGAACCAACATTTTGAGAAATTTGACCTACCAGGTGGTGGAATTCTTTTTTTTAAATTTGAGTTGGAGTCTTGCTCTGTTGCCCAGGCTGGAGTGCAGTGGTGCGATCTCCACTCACTGCAACCTCCACCTCCTGGGTTCAAGCGATTCTCCTGCCTCAGCCTCCCGAGTAGCTGGGATTACAGGCACATGCCACCACACCCGCCTAATTTTTTATATTTATGGTAGAGACGGGGTTTCACCATGTTAGCCAGGATGGTCTCCATCTCCTGACCTTGTGATCCGCCCACCTCAGCCTCTCAAAGTGCTGGGATTACGGGTGTGAAGGTGGTGGAATTCTTAAGTCATTCCTAATTTTCCCTGTTTTATTAACCAACAGCACCCACCTGAGCTTCCACCATCTACAGACACTTCATGCGACTCTTTGTGGGACTCTACCTAGTGATGCTACTAATATCAGCCACCACATATAGAGCGTTGAATACGATGCTGACACGGTGCTGGACATTTTATATTCAATCTGTCCAGGCCTCACTGCACCCCCAACCTATAAGCAGGGACAATTTTTTGTTCCTCATCCATGAGGAGCTTGAGGCACAGAGAGCAGAGGAGTCTTAGCTAGAAGCATCAGGGAGGCATTGCAAAAGCACTTCTGACTCCAGGGACTGTGTTTCTTCCCTTCCCCATCATTTCTCACCTCTCTGGGTGGAGGGAAGGGCCTTGAACACTCAACTTGGGCACCGCTACCCTGCCTTTAATTCCCCCAAAAGTCTGCTCTTCCCCATCCTGCAAATCTCTCTGCCTCTGTCTGGAAAGTTACAGGCCTGGCCGATAAACTGCTGTCTTCTCTTTAATCATCCACAGGCCAGCTCCACAGGGATGTCCGCTGGCCTTCTCAGTGCCTGCTTAGGGAAAAAACCTTCCCCACACGTAGCAACGGTTTCCAGGCCGGGCTGCTCTGAGGGCTTCCAAGTAGAGGGATCATTTGGATAGCGACCAGCTTCTCCGTGGGATGGAGGTGACCGCCAGCCAGCATGAAGGGTGAGCGTGTCTCTTTGCAATGAAGGCTGATCGACCTCAAGGATGTCGCACTGTTTTAGTGCCTGGGGCATTCACATCACTGCCCGGGAAGATGGGATGTGTTTGTCTTTTAGGAAGAGCGGTTCGTTTTCAGAGCAGAGGGAAAGAGATCGGACCTGCTGTGGCCTCTTCCTCACACTTGCCCCAGTAGCATCTCTTGCCAGATTGATAGAACATGCTCCAGCTTGCTTTTGGTTTTGTTTAGATCCTCATTGGAAATGAACGATCTGCAATCATTTCAGCCCCATTCAATTAAATGGTTGAGGTTGTCTCTATTTTTTATCATCCTTAGGGGTTGGTCTGCATTTGGTCAAAATTATGTGACTGTCGACAGACGGCAGTAAAAGTGCTTTCGCAGGCAGGGTGGGGTGGTGGGAAGAGCTTGTGTCTGGAGGTAGAGACCAGCGGCGGCTTGGCTCTGCTTCCCGTGGCCCCACCAACCTGGTGACACAGGCGAACCGTCTAATCTCTCAGAGACACAGTTGTATCAAGTATAAAACAGATCTAATAACTCATGCCCCTTTGTTCTCTCTAGGGCAAATTACGGCAATCTTGGAAGCATGAAAGCAACTTTCTTCCTCTTTTCCTTCAGCGAGGGAGGGATGAGCAGACTCTTCAAATGAATTGGATGTGAAGTGGCAGAATATGATGTTACTAACAGTCCATATTTTTGCCTGTAGAATATTGCATCTGAGTATTCTTTTTATAGATCCATGATGGAACACCGGGGAGGCCAAGTACGAACTATATGAAAATGTTTTGCATTCTCGGAAAAAAAAGAAAACAAACCACAACCTGGACTACTCAGCAAGTAGGAGACGTTTTCCCATTCAACACTTCTGATGATGGGGGAACTAGGTAAAATCCAAACGGAGGCCCAGGGAGGAGAGACGCATGTCCAGGATGCAGCATCTCATAGTCACTGACCACGTCTGTGGGGCGGGGGCCCGTTCAGCACAGACAGTCCAGGCAAGGGGTCTCCCGGGAGAGCCCAGAGCATCGGGAGGTGGGGAAGTATGTTTGAGCAGATGTGGCTGAGGGTCCTGCCTGAGAAGAAGTCCTAAACTTCAGGTCAGGTGGGTGAGGAGAGGTCATGATTAGAACCAATGCCTTGGCTGGGCATGGTGGCTCAGCACTTTGGGAGGCTGAGGCAGGTGGATCACCTGAGGTCAGGAGTTCAAAACCAACCTGGCCAACATGGTGAAACGTTGTCTCTATTAAAAATACAAAAATTAGCCAGGCATGGTGGCAGGCGCCTGTAATCCCAACTACTTGGGAGGCTGAGGCACAAGAATTACTTGAACCTGGGAGGTGGAGGTTGCAGTGAGCCGAGATCACGCCACTGCACTCCAGCCTGGATGACAGAGCAAGACTGTGTCTCAAAAAAACAAAACAAAACAAAACAAAACCCAGTGCCTTCAGTCTCAGGGCCAAGCTGACCAAAATAGCCTTGGAAGCTGGATATGGGGGCACTGGGACGAATGGTTCAGGACGATGCTATGTGCGAGGTGTTGGGGGTGTCGGGAGCCTGCCCGTACTTACCAATGCCAGCTGCGAAGCAGGGACAGGCCTGCAGGACAGGTAATTCCAGCCCCCAGAGGCACTCAGAGAGTGAATGACGGAGCCTGAATCGGCCCTGGGGCCCAGATCCACAGAAGACTGTGCCCCAGAGGCCGTGGGAACAGTGCTAATTTTAGCCGACACTGGGACTAAGGTCCAGTGTGAAATGTGACCGTTTCTCATCTTGACCATTCGTTGGTGACTATTCCCTCCCACAGGGTTGCCAACCCCTGCTCCGATTCCACATCACTCTCAGGGCCCTGCGTCCATCATGCCTTTGCTTCCTTTTCTCTTTTTGAATTTTTCTCCCTTCCTCATCTCCCTTGCTTTATTCCTGTGTTTTCCCATGCCTTGCCCTTACCTCCTCCAACACGTTTGCCCTTTACTAGGTGCTGGGGACACGAAGATGAGCAGGACAGAGCCCTTGGCTCAAGGAGCCTCCAGTCAGGGAGGCGAACAGTCCCGGAGACACGAACCCCAAGACAGTGACAGGTACTGAGAGAGAACTGTCAGTGCAGGGTTCGGTGGAGGATAAAGTCAGGTGTGGAGCCTTCCCTGGTAGCCCCCCTGGCCTGCCTCAGTTTTCACATCTGTGCAATGAGCCCACTGACAGCAGCTGCTCCATGGGGTGCCCAGAATTAAACAGGGTGCTGCATAGCAACAGAGCCCTAGCTCAGGACCCTGCAGGACACACTCCTGGCCCATGCTAGCAGTTCTGTTGTGGCTGTGGTTATTATTCTACCTGGGAATGGGATAGGCAAGGGATTAGGAAAGAACTCAGAATTAATAAAGGTTATAGAGAGTCATGCCCAAAAGCCTTTAGAAGGTGGCCACACAGAGGGTGTCAGGTGGAGCCCAAAGGAGCTAGGGTCTGGGAGGGATTGGGGGCAGCTCTGGGGCAGACAATAGAGGGGTGAACCAGAGGGGTTGGGGCAGCAGGGCTGGATTAGCGGGACTTTGGTGGGACAGTGCTCATTAATGGTCCCATCCCTGGCTTTTCTTCCTCTTAGAATGATATTCCCAGTGCCCTCATTGAGACAAAGATGTCACTGGATCAGGCTAATGAAGTTGATGTTGCCTTAAGTTAGTGAGGGCTCCATTCATGGCTTAGTTTGCTCCCAGGATGGATACACACAGCTGTGTGACTCCCTCCAGGAAGGCTCCTGACTTTTTAAGACTGACTTGCGAAACAGAAAGTGCTGAGGGGTTAAAAAATAGATATTTATCTGTATAGCTGAAACGATCCCATACCTAAAGCGTAAGTATTCATTCCGTTCCACACTTTTTGTTTTCTTTCCTTTAGAGATTACATGAGTCATAGGTGCCTGTGTAAATTTTTTGAGACAGAGTCTTTCTCTGTTGCCCAGGCTGGAGTACAGTGGCACGATCTCAGCTCACTGCAGTCTTGACCTCCGAAGCTCAAGTAATTCTCCCATCTCAGTCTCCTAAGTAACAGGGACCACAAGCATGCAGCAGCACACCTGGCTAATTTTTTTATTTTTTATAGAGATGAGGTCTTACTAGTATGTTGCCCAGGCTGGTTTCAAACTCCTGGAGGCAAGTGATCTTCCTGCCTCAGCCTTCCGAAGTGCTAGGATTGCAGTCATCAGCCACCATGCCCAGTGCCTATGTAAAATTTTCAAACCAACAGCAGGGTGTGGTGGCTCATGCCTGTAACACCAGCACTTTGGGAAGTTGAGGTGGGAAGATCACTTGAGCTCAGAAGTTCGAGACCAACCT
>NW_012104253.1:9956246-9965558 GCF_000951045.1 Mandrillus leucophaeus
AGCATTTTCTCTCTGTGTCTCTAGATGTGTATGTTTTTGTGAACAAATTCATCATGAACAACTCATGACTATCTCTCCCTGTCATTGCATGTGGATCAACTTCTTGACTTTAGTGGGCGCTTCAACCTTTATTTATTTAACCATTTCCTTGTTGCTGATTGGGAAGCCATTTCTGGTTTTTCAATGTCACAGTTAATGCTCAGAGAGCATCACTGTGCTGGGATCCTATTTGCCTTAAGTCAGAAACCTGCAGGGGGAGCTCCTGGCCGGTGTCTCTTCTCCAACTGCAGCTGTCAGTCTTGATTTGCGCTGGGCTAAAGGGCAAACAGGGCAATGGTGTCTCATTTTTATTTATATTTTTCTCACTGATAGAGAGGTGGAACATAGTTTTTTACTACTTGTTGGCATTTCTTCCCACTTGCGTGAATTGCCTTCTCTATTTTTCTTTTCCTATTTTGAGATAAGGTCTCACTCTGTCACCCAGATGGAATACAACTGCGCAATCATGGCTCACTGCAGCCTTCTCCTCCCGGCTCAAGCAATCCTCCCACCTTGGCCTCCGGAGTAGCTGGGACTATAGGTGTGTGCTACCACCCCTGGCTAATGTTTTATATTTTGTAGAGACAAGGTGTTGCTATGTTGCCCAGGCTTGTCTTGGACTCCTGGGCTCAAGCGATCCACCACTTCAGTCTCCCAAAGTGTTGGGATTATAGGTGTGAACCACTGTACCAGGCACCTCCCCTGTTTTTCTATGAGATGGCTGGCCCTTTTCTTACTATCAGAGCTTTGAGTAAGCCGGGCCAGTGAACCCTTTTTCTCTTATATATGCTACAAATATTTTCTCTTAAAACGTCATTTGTATTATTTGTATTTTAACTTTGTTGATGGTCTTTAGCTATACAGATCATTTCATTTTTATGGAGTAAAATTTGTCAATCTTTTTTTCTTTTTTTTTTTTTTAGATGGAGTCACGCTCTGTCCCCAGGCTGGAGTGCAGTGGTGTGATCTCAGCTCACTGCGACCTCCACCTCCCAGGTTCAGGCGATTCTCCTGCCTCAGCCTCTGGAGTAGTTGGGATCATAGGCGTGGCTGCCACGCCTAGCTAATTTTTATATTTTTTGTAGAGATGGGGTTTTGCCATGTTGACCAGGCTGGTATTGAACTCCTGACCTCAAGTGACCGCTTCGGCCTCCCAAAGTGCTGGGATTACAAGGGTGAGCCACCGCGCCCTCAATCTACTTCTTCATGGCTTCTGGATTGTGTCCTGCTTGGAAGAGCCTGCTCCTCCCCACACTTATGACTCCAGTCCTGTGTGGTTTCTTCTAGTACTTTGAGAGTTGGATTTATTACATTCAGCTTTTTAATGCATCTGGAACTTATTTTAGTATCTAGGGTGAGGTAAGAGTTTATTTCATATTTTTCAATCTGATAACTGCTATTGACTGTATTTTTATTTATATTGCTATTTTCAATGCAATATGTTTATATTTGCTGTTTGTTATTATAGTAATAATTATTTATATTGCTGTTTTTTGCTATTTTCTTTCTTTCTTTCTTTCTTTTTTTTCGAGACAGATCCTTTCTCTGTCGCTCAGGCTGGAGTGTAGTGGCAATATCTCAGCTCACTGCAACCTGTGCCTCCAGGGTTTAAGCAATTCTCCTGCCTCAGCTTCCCAAGTAGCTGGGACTATAATCGTGTGCCACCACGCCCAGCTAATTTTGTATTTTTAGTAGAGGCGGGGTTTTACCATGTTGGCCAGACTGCTCTCGAACTCCTGACCTCATGATCTGCCCACCTTGGCCTCCCAAAGTGCTGGGATTACAGGCGTGAGTCACCACGCCCGGCCCCCCCTGTTGTTTTTTTTTTTTTTAGATGGAATTTTGCTCTGTCGCCTAGGCTGGAATGTAGTGGTGCAATCTCTGCTCACTGCAACCTCCACCTTCTGGGTTCAAGCAATTCTCCTGCCTCAGCCTCTCTAGTAGCTGGGATTACAGGCATGTACCACCCTGCCTGGCTAATTTTTGTATTTTATTAGAGACGGAGATTCACCATGTTGGCCAGGCTGGCCTTGAACTCCTGACCTCATGTGATCCATCCACTTCATCCTCCCAAGGGGCGGGATTACAGGTGTGGGCTACCACATCTGGCCTATATTGTGATTTTCAATGCTATTTACTATATAATCTTCCACCTTCCCACCACTTACTCATAATACAGCATTTTCTCTACCTTTCTATGGCAGTCTATCTGTCTATCTATCTATCTATCTATCTATCTATCTATCTATCTATCTATCTATCTATCTATCCTACCCTTACTGTTGTGTTTCATTGGTTTATCTGTTCTTATTCCAGTAGCATATTGTGTAATGCTACTACCCTAGTTGTATCGCACCTCTTAATATCTGGTAGCACTTTTCCTCCACTATTAGTTTCTTTCAAATTTTTAGTGGCTACTTCTGTTTTACAGTTTCTCAGATAAATAAACATCTATTGGTATTTTTAGTGGAGTCACACTTACTTTATAGATTAATTCACAGAGAGTGTACATCTTTACAATATTGAATCCCACCATTAAAGAATAAGATGTTTATCAGTTAGCACTTACTGTGTGACAAGTCACCCCAAAATTCGGTGACTTAAACCACTTTTATTGGTAATAGCACAAATCCGTGTGTTGGCTAGAGATTGGCTGATTTGGGCTGGGCGGGGCCTGGTAACCCTGCTTCAAGCTCTGGATGGATCTGTTTATGCTTCGTTCTTCAGTGAGATGAGGGCTCAGGTCCGCCCCCCTTGTCTTCCTTTTGAGCAACATGCCTGCGGTAAGCTCCTCTACCAGTAGTGGCAGAGAGGCGGGAAGACAAACAGAAGTCTGTTAGGGCTGAGGTTCTAATTGGCACATTGTCATTTCTGCCCATATTATATTGGCCAAAGCAGGTCACACAGTTATGCTCCAAGTTAAGGGATGGGCGAATACATTCTGCCCACAAGGAGGCCCAGGTAAGGGAATGGATGCAGAGAGGGATGAAAAAATGGGGCCAGTGATGAAACTGACATCACGGTATATCTTTGTGTTTAGCTACTCCTTTTTGTTTTGTTTTGCTTTGTTTGAGACGGAGACTCGCTCTGTTGCCAGGCTGGAGTGCAGTGGTCCAGTCTTGGCTCACTGCAACCTCTGCCTTCTGGGTCCAAGCGATCCTCCTGCCTTAGCCTCCCAAGTAGCTGGGATTACAGGCATGTGCCACAATGTCTGGCTAATGTTTTGTATTTTTAGTAGAGATGGACTTTCACCATGTTGGCCAGGCTGGTCTTGAACTCCTGACCTTGTGATCCGCCCACCTTGGCCTCCCAAAGTGCTGGGATTACAGGTATGAGCCACCGCACCCAGCCCCCTTTTTTTTTTTTTTTTTTTTTTTTTTAGCGAAGTTTTATAAGCATAGATATTGCACATTACTCAGGCCTATTCCTAGATATTGTACAATTCTTTTTTTTTTTTTTTTTTTTTTTTTTGAGACAGAGTCTCGTTCTGTTGCCCAGGCTAGAGTGAAGTGGCATGGTCTCAGCTCACTGCAACCTCCGCCTCCTGGGATTCTCAGTCTCCTGAGTAGCTGGGATTACAGGCATGTGCCACCACACCCGGCTAACTTTTTTGTATTTTTAGTAGAGAGAGAGGGTTTCACCATGTTAGCCAGGATGGTTTTGATCTCCAGAGCTCGTGATCCGCCCACCTTGCCCTCCCAAAGTGCTGGGATTACAGGCATGAGCCACTGCACCCGGCCACCTTTTTTTTGAGACGGAGTCTTGCTCTGTCACCCAGGCTGCAATGCAGTGGCGTGATCTCAACTCACTGCAACCTCCGCCTCCTGGGTTCAAAGGATTCTCCTGTCTCAGCCTCCTGAGTAGCTGGGATACAGGCGCTTGCTACCACGCCCAGAAAATTTTTGTATTTTCAGTAGAGACGGGGTTTCACCACGTTTGCCATGATGGGATCTGTCTCTTGACCTCGTGATCTGTCTGCTTCGGCCTCCCAAAGTGCTGGAACTATAGGTGTGAACCGTTGCACCTGGGCAATATTGTACAATTCTTATTGCTGCTGTTAATGGGATTTTTCCCCATTGCATATTTAAATAATTTTTGACATACAGATAAACATTGGCTTTTGGTTACTTATATTATACCCAACTATCTTACAAAACTCTGTCACTGGTTCAACTTGCATTTCAGTTGACCGTGTGAATTTACTAGGTGGACCATCATATAATCTAAAAACTGTAATTTTGTCTTTTTTTTTTTTTTTCTCTGTCACCAAGGCTGGAGTGTAGTGGCACCATCTAGGCTCACTGCAACCTCTGTCTCCCGGGCTCAAGGGATCCTCCAGCTTCAGCCTCCCTAGTAGCTAGGACTACAGACATGTGCCACCATGTCCAGCTAGTTTTTGTATATTTCGTAGAGATGAGATTTCGCCATGTTGCCCAAGCTGGTCTTGAATTGCTGGGCTCAAGCAATCATCCCACCTCAGCCTCCCAAAGTGCTGGGATTATAGGAGTGAGCCACTGAGCCCAGCCTAATTTTGCCTTTTGTTTTTCAATACTTGCTTCTCTTATTTTTCCCCTTATTTTATTGCATTCACTAGGTCCTCTAGCACTTAGTGGATATGATAGTGTTGATAGCATGAATCCTTGTTTCCTTCTTTAAGGGAATTGCTTCTGGGTTTCACCAATAAATACTTTATCTGCTATTTATTTTTTCACTAAAGATAATAGTAAATAGCCAGGTGCGGTGTCTTATGCCAGTAATCCCGGCATTTGGGGAGGCCGTGGTGGGCAGATCACCTGAGGTCAGGAGTTTGAGACCAGCCTGGCCAACATGGTAAAACCCTACCTCTAAAAAAATACAAAAACTAGCCGGGTGTGGTGACACACACCTGTAATCCCAGCTACTTGGGAGCCTGAGGCAGGAGAATTGCTTGCAACTGGGAGGTGGAGGTTGCAGTGAGCTGAGATCACACCACTGCACTCCAGCCTGGCTGACAGAGCAAGACTCTGACTCCAAAAAATTAAAAAAAGGTAAATACTTGAAATGAAGTTAGACCTCCTTCTAGAATATTAAAGAGTGATGTTTGGGGGTCAGTGTCGGGAAGGTACATCTGCGAATGAACATACTATTCATTTGCATTTTGGCCTCAAGTAGCAGATGTTAACTCACTCTAGCTTTAATAAAACAACAACAATGGCATTTATTACAAGGATGTAGGCAGGGACATAGGTAAGTTTGATAAAGAGCGTAGGAGGCCACTTAGACTCTCTCTTCATCTCTCATCTCATCTTTGTTCCTTCCTGTGCCTCTTGTTACTTTTTAATGTTCCTGGAGACCAGTGTTCTCTGTTCCCCAAGCCATAGGGGAAACACATGTTTACCCAGCCACAAGACAAAGTGTCTCTCCTTTCTTTGTGTCTCATCAGTCTTTCTCCATGATTGATGAGAATTCCAGATTCTAACAGAGTGAGCTCTGATCTCCCCTACTCGAGTCAGACTGCTTCATGGCAGTCTAAAGCACCTATGGTCAGGGATAGGTGCCTTATTCCACATGGCTGGGAGGAGTCCTTTCTCTGGACCTGGGGCAGGTAAGGGAGGCTGTTTTGGACTCCACAAGATATCCCTTGTGTAAAGAGCACCCTCAGCTCAATGGCAGGAGACTGTAGAGCTGAAAGACCTTGAGACTAGCCCTGACTCTGCCATGGAATCTCTCTTTGACCTTGGATACCAACAGCCTCTAGCCCTCAGTTTCCCCCCCCGCTTTTTTTTTTTTTTTTTGAGATGGAGTCTCACCCTATCCCAGGCTGGAGTGTAGTGGCATGATCTCAGCTCACTGCAACCTCCGCCTCCTGGGTTCAAGCAATTCTCCTGCCTCAACCTCCAGAGTAGCTGGGATTACAGGCGGGTGCCTCCGCCTTCTGGGTTCAAGCGATTCTCCTGCCTCAGCCTCCCAAGTAGCTGGGATTACAGGCACGTGCCACAATGTCTGGCTAATTTTTTGTACTTTTAGTAGAGATGGACTTTCACCATGTTGGCCAGGCTGGTCTTGAACTCCTGACCTTGTGATCCGCCCACCTCCAGCCTACAGAACTAACATGCACGGGAACCCTACACCCCAGGATTCTCATGCACAATGAAGTTTGGTGAGTTCCGTCCCTGGGGAAGGACATGAGTCATTGGAGAAGTGTGGACTCTTAGATGATGAGACGCGTAAGCTCCTCGAGGAGATGGCTTGTCTGTTTCAGTCACTGCTTTATCCTGAGCCCTGTAACTGTTGACGGAATAAGTGTGGGCTTCTGCCCTTTGCTGAGAAACAGGCCCGGGATCTGGAGCTCCGGAGAAGGATTAGCATTCCTGCTGGGCTGCTTGCTGACTGTGAAATCTTGAACTAGCCCTTCTGGGGCTCAGTATTTCTGTCTGCAAAATGGGAAAAGTAACAACTGCCTTGGAGGGTTGTTGTGGGGGAAAAAAGCAAGACAATAATGCAGCTGAGATCAGCTAGCACAGGACTGGATGTTGAATGAATATATGCAACGTGCAGTGTGTGTGTGTAGACAGAGTCTCGCTCTGTTGCCCAGACTGGAGTGCAGTGGTGTGATCATGGCTCACTGTAGCCTTAAACTCCTGGGCTTAAGCATTCTCCTGGCTCAGCCTCCCTAATAACTGGGACTACAGTGTGAGACATTGCGCCAGCCCAATGCGTTTCTCTAAAAATGCTTTAAAATGTCTAGTTATTTCTGTTCCCAAGGGTATATGTACATCTGTGTCTGTGTTTAGTGTTTGTTTCTGTCTTTGTGGGCGTGTCTGTGTGTATGTGGTGTGTATATGTGTGTGTGTGTGCATGTGTCTGTGTGTAGTGTGTGTGTGGTATGTGGGTGTGTGTGTGTATGCATGTGTCTGTGTTTGTGGGTCTGTGTGTGTGTGTGTGTGTGCGCACGCACATACGGGTGAAAGGAGTGGTGGAAGGCCAGGAGGTAGGAACCCCTGAGTCGAGTTTGGGGCACCTAGATTTTAAACCCACATCTCTAGGGTGACCTTTGAGTCCAGCTGCCTCTTTTGGGATTATGCCCTGAGATATTTTTCCTATTTCTGGATTTCTTTCCCTTTCTGGTTATCTTCTGTGTGCGGGGCTGCACACAGGGTCCCTATTTTTCCAGAGCTGGGGGCTCAATGATGGGATTTTCCCTGTTTGTTCAACAGCCACACCCAATTAATCTAGATAAATTTGTAAATTTCTTCATCTATATGGAAAATCCTTCAGAGAAACAAGAATTCCTGTGATGGAGCCCACACTGGAACAACAGCAGCGACTACTCCCAGCTCTTTCTTTAGAAAACAGTTTCCTGGCACACGGACACCCAGCCCATCTCAGACCGTTTTTAGCACAGCCAAGTGCAGTGGTAAGTGCTTGGCCCAGAGCGACCACAAAGTGAGTCCTTAACTTCTGCACTGCACACCTTCTCCTCCCTTAGAGAGTCAAGGTCAAGATGAACAGTCAGATCAGGCCTGTGTGACCCTCCTTTAAGGCTCAGAGCTCAGCATCAGTTTCCTGGGACTGCTGCAACCAAGTCCCACAGACTAGGGGCATCGTAAGCAACAGCAACTTGATCTCTCACAGTCTGGAGGCTGGAAGCCAGAGATCAAGGTGTCAGCAGGGCTGTGCTTGTTCTGGTGGCTCTAGGGGAAGATGCTTCCTTGCCTTATCTGTGTGCTGTGGTGTTCCTTAGCTCACAGCTGCATCACCACAGTCTCTGCCTCTGTCTTCACGTGGTATCTTCTCCCAGTATGTGTCCCTCTCTCTTCTAACATTTATTTTATTATTATTTTTTTTTTGAGACAGAGTCACTCTCTCTCTCTCAGGTTGGAGTGCATTTGTGTGATCTCAACTCACTGCAACTTCCACCTCTCTGGGGTTGAAGCAATTTTCATGCCTCAGCCACTGGAGTAGCTGGAATTACAGGCATATACCACCATGCTTGGGTAATTTTTGTATTTTTAGTAGAGATGGGGTTTCTTCACATTGACCAGGCTGTTCTCAAACTCCTGTCCTCAAGAGATCCACCTGCCTGAGCTTCCCAAAGTGCTGGGATTACTAGGTATAAGCCACTGTGCCTGGCCTCTCTGCTTCTTCTCTTAAGGATGCCATTCATACTGGATAGGGGCTATCCTACTCTAGTATGACCTCGTCTTAAGTGATCTAAATCACTCCAACATCACAGTTTAAAATAACATGTAATTATTTCTCATAGTTCTGGGGGTTAACTGGGCTCAGCTGGGCGGTTTTCACTGTCTCTCACACACTGTTGCTATTCGATGGTGGCTGGAGTTGGAATCACCTGAAGGGTGCCCACTCACGTGTTTGGCTTTTGGGCTGGAAAGGCTCAAATATCTGGATCTGGGCAGATGGGGCTCCTTAAGTATTTCTATCTTTGTGTAGACTCTACATGGTTTCTCCAGCATGGTGCCTTCAAGGTAGCTGGAGTCCTCACAGTAGTTCAGGGCTCCCAAAGCACATGACCCTAAGGAGAGAGAATCAGGTAGAATCTGTATCACATTTTATGACTGAATCTCCCCTAAAAATCAAGCAGGGTCACTTCCAAGAGAGTCACTAAGGCCAGCCCATATTCAAGGGGAGGGCAATGAGACCCCACCTTTCGAATAGAGGTACATCAAAGAGTTAGACAAGTTTTAAAATCTCCAAGGGATCTGCTGGGCATGGTGGCTTACACCTGTAATCCCGGCACGTTGGGAGGCTGAGGCAGGTGGATCGCTTGAGGCCAGAAGTTTGAGACCAGCCTGGTCAACATGCTGAAACTTGTCTCTACTAATTTCTGTATTTTGTACAAAAATTGGTAGTCACAGCCACTCAGGAGGCTGAGGCATGAGAATCACTTGAACCTGGGAGGCAGAAGCTGCAGTGAGCCGAGATTGCACCACTGCACTCCAGCCTGGGTGCAGAGCGAGACTCCATCTAAAAAAAAAAAAAAAAATTCATGGGATGGACAGTAATACTCGCTCTTCTTTATTTTTTACTTAAAAAGATAATAAGAGGCCAGGCACAGTGGCTCATGCCTGTAATCCCAGCACTTTGGTAGACCAAGGCAGGCAGATCACGAGGTCAGGCGTTCTAGACAAGCCTGGCCAACATGGTGAAACCCTGTCTCTATTAAAGATACAAAAAATTAGCTGGGCATGGTGGCATGTGCCTGTAATCCCAGCTACTTGGGAGGCTGAGGCAGGAGAATCACTTGAACCCAGGAGGAGGAGGTTGCAGTGA
>NW_012104253.1:9965608-9979572 GCF_000951045.1 Mandrillus leucophaeus
AAAAAAAAAAAAAAAAAAAAAGAAGGAAAGAAACAAGAATGCCTCTCAAATATTTGCATGTCTAAGCATTAGGTATATTAATTTTTTTGTTTGTTTGTTTTCCTGTGCCAGCTCACCTGAAAAGCATTAGGTATAAATTAATTAAACTATTGTTGAAACTCTGAAGATGTTGATCTGTGTTAGTGTGTTAGAGTTTTTTTACTTTTTTAAAAAGGAAAGCCAGCATTAGAAAAGTAGTTGGATCTTAGTCCTCAGGAAGTCAGCACAAAAAACTGTATGTGACAACTGTTAGCTCATTGGGGTCGTCTCATTACGTAAGAAAAGGTTTATTTTCATTACAGATATTTAGAGGAGTAATCTGATATGAAATTGCTGGGACAACAACATAGATTACTTTTTAAAAAAACCTTACCTCAAGACTTTCCCTTTTCTTTGCATGATAAAAGAGAATTATTATTATTGAGAGAACAAAGAGTAGGTGCTTAATACATGTTTGCTGAATTGACTTGCTGCAAAACTGCATCAGTGAATTCCAGTGTATAGTTAGGCATAACCGTTGCAAGACACCATTCAAAGGCTACCCCTAGTCACAGCTCTTATTAACATACATTAATACAATCAAGACTGAACGTTTTTGCTTTTGCGGAAAGCTGCGCTGAGAGCAATTGTGGTGGATTAATCAGGGTGCGGGCAGAGATGTAGAAACGCTGAGTGTTGCACAGGATTGACGACAGACATCAGGCCTCGCACGATGATGGGAACCAGCTTAACAGTCTGTCAGTGTGCTGTCCCTGAGTCTGTCGTGGGTCTAAGGCCAGTCAGGCTGGCAGTGGGTAAGCAAAGATGAATGTGAGATTGGGGAGAGCAGAGTCTGCCAGGAGGAGACACCGCACCCCACGAGGAGGTCTCGTTGGATCCCACGCTGGCCTCTCATCCCCTTCAGCCCATGACTGTGCTGCCCTGGGTGAGCTGCAGGAGAGCTGGGTGCTTCCCTCCAGGAGCACTTGACCTGGGTAAACATGGACAGGTTCACACACATGACCCTGACCAGGGATTTGGGACCTGAAGGAGGAGATGGGGCAGGAGCTCGGGGTCTGTGGGCTTCAAGGCTGCTACCTCAACCAAGCGAGCCAGCTGCCCCAGGACTACTGTACGAAACCCATCAGGCCTGCCCCCACACCCAACATGGGATGGGGAGGACAATTTTCAGATTGGATGGACAGAGTCTGCTTCCTATGCAGGGAAGAAGGTGCCCGAGTATGTTGCTGGTGGGCACGCAGATTGTTACAACCTTCTGGGGAAGTAACCTGGCAAAATGCTTTAAAATTACAGAACATCCCTTTAACCCAGAATTTCATAGCTGGCAATCCTTATCACACAAGTAATGTAAGGATAGATGCTCAGTGTTGAATAAATTATGGAAAATTCTTAATAGTTTATAACAATTCATGAATAATTGTAATAATAATGGATAATTCTTAAACATGAAAATAATAAGTTAGCCCTATATCTAGAGACCTGGGGAAGTCTAAAAACAAACTGAGATACAATGTGTATGATATAAAATCATTTTTCCTAAAACAAGGACAATATTATTTGGAAATGTATATATACATGTGTGTGTATATGTGTGTGTGTGTGTGTGTGTATATATATATATGTGTGTGTGTCATCTATTTAGAAGTACTTTTAAGGCCAGGCGTGGTGGCTCACACCTGTAATCCCAGCACTTTGGGAGGCAGAGGCAGGTACATCACCTGAGGTCAGGAGTTCGAGGCTAGCTTGGCCAACCTGGCAAAACCCCGACTCCACTAAAAATACAAAAAATTACCCAGACGTGGTGGCAGATGCCTGTAATCCCAGCACTCAGGAGGCTGAGGCAGGAGAATCGCTTGAACCCAGGAGGCAGAGGTTGCAATGAGCAGAGATCACGCCATTGCACTCCAGCTTGGGCAACAAAAGGAAGACTCCGTCTCAAAAAAAAAAAAAAAAAAAAAAGAAGTACTTTTAAAAGCATGAAGAAAAATTTGGAGAGGAGAAATATAAATACTAGGTTGTAAAAATTGGTTATGTTGGGGGCTAGGGAGTGAAGGTGACAAAGAGAAAAAGGCAAATATTGGACTAGAATAACAACAAATCTCGTATTAATTAATGAAGATGATCTCAAAGAGGCCTTTACTTAAGACTAAATAGGTGTGTTTATATGTAACTTATCTATTAATACTTTGTGTTGAAATGTGTTTTGAATGATATTAATGTAACTACTGTATCCTTCTTATGGTTACTTTGTATATGGTAAATTTTCTACTACCATTTACTTTTAGTCTATCTGTCTTTATAACTAAAGTACATCTCTTTTATCCATTCTGACTATTCTACCTTTTAATTAGAGTGTTTAGGCCATTAACATTTAATGTGATTATTGATATTACTGGATTTAAATCTACCACTTAATTATTTATTTTTGTTTGTCCCTTTGTTATTTTTAACTTTTTTAAAAAAAATAATGTTAAATTTACTGGTTAGATGCAGTGGCTCAAGCCTATAATCCCAGCACTTTGGGAGGCTAAGGCAGGCGGATCACCTGCGGTCAGGAATTCAAGACCAGCCTGGCCAACATGGTGAAATCTTGTCTTTACTAAAAAAATACAAAAATTAGCCAGGTGTGGTGGTGGGAACCTGTAATCCCACCTACTCCAGAGGCTGAGGCAGGAGAATTGCTTGAACCTAGGAGGCAGAGGTTGTAGTAAGCTGAGATTGCACCACTGCACCCTAGCTTGGGCAACAGAGCGAGACTCTGTCAAAAAAAAAAAAAAATTATAGAGAAGTTGCAAATATAATTGCTATAAATTAAATGTTTCTGTTCCCCCAAAATTCACATTGTGGAAGCCAAGATAATGAGATTTGGAGGTGGGGTCTTTGGGAAGTGATTAAGTCATAAAGGTAGACCCCTCAGGAATAGGATTTGTGCCCTTATAAAAAGAGGAGGAAACCTGGGATCTCTGTCTCTGTCTCTCTCTGTCTCTCTCTCTGTCTCTCTGTCTCTCTCTCTGTCTCTCTCTCTGTCTCTCTCTCTGTCTCTCTTTCTCACTCTCAACTGCCATGTAGGATACAGGAGAAAATGGCCATCTGCAAATCATAAAATGGGCCCTCCCCAGAACCGACTGTGCTGGCATCCTGATCTCAGACTTTCAAGCCTCCAGAACCATGAGAATTAAACATCCGTTGTTGAGGCCAGTCAGTCTGTGGTATCCTTTTATAGCAGCCAGAGCCAATTAAAGTCATAGTACAGAGAGTCCCATGTACTCCTCACTCAGTTTCCCCCACTGTTAGCACCTTATATTATACCGTGCCATTGTACATTTGTCACAAATAAAAAACCAACATTGGTACGTTATTATTGGTACATAACTAAACCCCACACTTTATTTGGATTTCATCACTTTTTCTATCCTCTTTCCAGTCCAGGTTACCATATTGCGTATTTAATCATATCTCCCCTGTCTCCTCTGGTCTAAGATGGTTGCTTAGTCTTTCCTTTGTTTTTTCTGACCTTGACAGTCTTGAGGAGTACTGGCCAGGTGTCCTGTAGAATATTCCCCAAATGGATGTTTTTCTCATGATTAGACTGGGGTTATAGATTTTAGGAAAGGAAACCATGGAAGTGAAGTGTCCTTATCTTCTCATTTGGGGAGGTTCATGATATTAACATGACCCATCACTGGTGATGTTAACGTTCGTCTCATGGTTAAGGTAGTGTTTGCCAGGTTGCTCCATGGTAAAGTTACTCTCTCTCTCTTTTCATACTCTTCCACTATCTGGAAGCAAGCCACTAAATCTAGCTCGACCTGAAGGTGGAGGGAAGGGAGTGGGAATTAAGCTCTACTTCATAGAAAGGGAGTATTTACACATATTTTTTGAAATTCTTTTTAAGGAAGACTTGTTTCTTGTCCCTGTTTATTTGCATATGTATTAAATCATTTATTTATATAAGTGAGGACTCACATATGTGTGTTTTACATTTTGGGTTATATTTCCGTATTATTTATTTTGTGGTTCCAATTGTTCCATCTCTGCTCATTGGAAGCCCTTTGTAGTTGGCTCTTATATCCCTTTGATTTACCCTAATCTAAGGTATGATCAGATCTACTCTGAACTTTTCAACTTTTCAGTTGTAGGAGGCAGTGAGATTTGTCTCCCCCTTTTCATTGCTTCAGCTAATTTTGTATTTTTTTTAGTAAAGACAAGATTTCACCATGTTGGCCAGGCTGGTCTTGAATTCCTGACCTCAGGTGATCTGCCTGCCTCAGCCTCCCAAAGTGCTGGGATTACAGGCGTGAGCCACTGCACCTGGCCAGTAAATATCTGCCATTGCATAAGCAAAAAAAGACCTGATTAACAGATATAATATATAACAAAATCAGGTAAATAGATTATTTCACTTTGAGCTTCCTGGAAGCCAAAGCAAAAAGGGAAATAGTATGGATTATATAACACTTGTCTGATTAAAGGAAACATACCAAACTATTAATTTAATCCCTGATTCAAATGTGACAAATATAAAGATCTTTACTCATGAGGATATTAAGTAGCATAAGGATTTTTCTAATGATACCACAACATTCTGATTTAGAAGCAAAGGATGTTATTATTTTGGTGGCTTTTAATAAAAAGGCATTTCTGTAAGAAGTTCCTGTGGCCTAGGAACCAGCTTTTCATATTCTAACCAGATACAGACAGACAGCTTAGGGAACCAGAGAATGGAATGCATAGTCTTTGTCTCAGACTATTTTTTTCAGGATCCTTGGGTATTTGATGGATAGCAGTCAAATGATCTTTTAAAAAATAACACACTCTTGGCCAGGCATGGTGGCTCACGCCTGTAATCCCAGCACTTTGGGAGGCGGAGGCAGGTGGATCACCTAAGGTTGGGAGTTCGAGACCAGCCTGACCAACATGCAGAAACCCCGTTTCTACTAAAAATACAAAATTAGCTGGGCATGGTAGCACATGCCTGTAATCCCAGCTACTCAGGAGGCTGAGGCAGGAGAATCGCTTGAACCTGTGAGGCAGAGTTTGAGGTGAGTTTGACGCCACTGCATTCCAGCCTGGGCAACAAGAGTGAAATTCCGTCTCAAAACAAAACAAAACAACAAAAAAAAAACACTCTCAACAGATGCATACAGTATTACTGAAAGGGTACTGATCTATTATTATAAGCCAGAATTACAATTCTAGCATTTGATCTGGAGATTTAATTTTGCAATTTCCACTGATGCTAGTGAATTTCACATCAATTTCTTTACCTATCAGTCCAGCAAAGCTCCTTTTAACTTGTCAGCAGAGCTTAAGGGGATTCCTCCTGAAGAAAGTGTGCTTTAACACACAATGGATAACAGGTTTGGAATGCAAGGAGGTAGTGAGCCCGAGGAAAATCTCCTCCCAGAGAGCTGCTTTTATTCCCATTGCCTTTTTCCTTCCCTGTAACTTCAGATTTTTGGTACCTCCTGCTTGCAGACTGTATGTGACTGCTGAGCATTCTATCCACAGCCCCTCTGGATCTCCATCAGAGCTCCAAGCTTGCATTCCATTTGCATTAGGAGCCCACCTTGCAGCCGGCTGGCCTGCCTCCTGACTCCAGATGTCATCTTCAGAAAGCTTTACCTTCCAGTGGCTGAGTTAATCCTCTTACCAAGGGTTTGGCTGCTTTTTAACTTCTAGAGGTATTTTCCTGCCACTGGCCAGCTTTTTTCTTTTTCTTTCTTTCTATCTTTTTTTTTTTTTTTTTTTTTTGTCATTGAGTTTCTGTGGTGCTGTAGGATTTAAAGTGGGATAGATTAGCCTGAGCAAAAGACTTCAAGTCAGGCAGATCCAGTAGAACAAAGGAATTTCAGTCCCCAGAGAAGCTGGTGGCTTGGAAGAAACTTCAAACAGTATCCAGAACCCAGACCATGGAGGAGCAATTAGTTTGAAAAACTCAGAGGCCTGGTGTTAGGCAGTGTGACCCAAACAGCAACCATCCATACATTCCACATCAGCCTAACACCTATACCATGGTTTACTTGATATTTCCCTTTATTTATTTATTTTGGAGACAGAGTTTTGTTCTTGTTGCCCAGGCTGGAGTGCAATGATGCAGCCTCGGCTCACTGCAACCTCGGCCCCTTGTGTTCAAGTGATTCTCCTCCCTCAGCCTCTCAAGTAGCTGGTATTACAGGTGCCTGCCATCACATCCAGCTAATTTTTGTAGTTTTAGTACAGATGGGGTTTCAACATGTTGGCCAGGCTGGTCTTGAACTCCTGACCTCAGGTGATCTATCCTTCTTAGCCCCCCAAAGTGCTGGGATTACAGGCGTTAGCCACTATGACTGGCCTACTTGATATTTCTTTAAATCATTTCATGTTTTGAAGCTTAAATGCTTTTACATAAAAATAAAACATTCTGGGCCTGACCAGCCAGGGCTCCAGGGCCTTCCAGCTCCCTGGGGCTTTGGCTGTGGAGCTATAGGCCTTCAGAGACTAGGTATGGACCCAGCCACTCACGCTGAGTGCCTCTCCTTAGAGCCCAAAGGAGATCCAGAGAGGACAAACGGAAGGACTAGGTCAGCAGGGCCCAGGCAGAGGCCCTGTCGCATCCTCTTCCACACCCTGCCTTGCAGGCTGCCTCAGAGAACACCCACACACACCGTACTCCCAGCCTCAGGGACCAGTGGGGATGACAGATTGCTATACAGCAGGTAAACATGCAGTAATGAAGGACAGTCGGTTCTAGAAGTTAGCCCATGGAAAAGACATGGGCCTCACCTACCAAATGTAAAAAAAGAGTTGGCAAATACATCTCCCTGATACCCCTCTCTCAAGTCCACTAGAATTTCTAGAATGTGGAGTGAGGCAGGGTGTTGCAGAATGGAAACCACAACTGGTTCCAGCCTGGGGGACCGTTTGCGAAGGTTACCTTTGCCTTGTTGGTCCTCGAGTATTTTCACAGGTGAACAGCCAACTTCAGCAATAGTCCTTGGAGTCTGTAGTATGATCTTTTCAGATTGGGAAGCGTTTAGATGGTACTAAGTTCTCATCAGGGCAAAATAAAGTGCGCCCTCAGAGGGATTTAGCTTCTTCCATTTCTTCCTGCATCATTTGTTCATTCATAGAGAACAAATATGAGATTGAATAGTCCTGAACTCTGAAACATTTTTTTGTCCTGGAAGTGCTTTTGTGGCCAACAATGTACATAGCATTTGCGGATGAAGTGAGCTCTGGTGGTGGTGTCTGGTGGAAGTTCAAAGCCTTTAATTGTGATCCCAGCATTTCCCAGCCCCTGGAATTGGGGAGCTGTGGCTTTGAGGATTAGTCACCTCAACTGAGTCCCTTTCCATATTTGCTCGTGCAACTGGGAGAAAGGACTGAATTCACAGAAGCCTTGCAAAGAAGGACATTGCTATCTTTTCGAAATTAACAGGCAATGCCGTTTTTTTGTACTTAGAAGGAGACTTTGCAAAGATGGGTTAAGTTTGGAAGGACGGTTGTGTGCAGACTCGTTTTTGTAACTCTGAGGAGCAAAAATGCCTAAATCTAGCTGCATGCTTCTTTTCCAGAACATGACACCCTGCCCCTTTATTTGTTGAAATGGTTGAAACTCTTCACCATCAAAAAGGCTCAATTTCTTTTGCCACTGTAACAGACTGAAAGCCTGTGATGATGGGCAGTGATGTTGACTTGGGCAGAATGGAGCCAATGAATAGCTCCAGTCCGCAGGGCCGGGGAGGGGGTGCTGAGGTCTCACCCTATGTGGGGAGAGAGTGGCATGGGGGTGTGGAGGGCTAGGAAGTGACTGCCTCCCGATTGTTGGGATGCCCTGAGTTTCTCAGTCCAGTGTTCAGTATGCTCTTCTCTGTCTTTATTTTTGTGACTTTTTGGCAGCACAGACCCTCTGGAAAACATTCGTTTATGGTGACCTTATAATAATGCAACGTGATATTTTTCATGATGGAATGCTTGGACCCTATTTGCCCAGTTAAACTTTACTGTATTTTGTAATAGAGAATCTCAAAATCGGCCGGGCGCAGTGGCTCACACCTGGCAATCCCAGCATTTGGGAGGCCAAGGAGTGTAGATCACCTGAGGTCAGGAGTTTGAGACCAGCCTGGCCAACATGGTGAAACCCCATCTCTACTAAAAATACCAAAATTAGCCAGGCATGGTGGCGGGTGCCTGTAATCCCAGCTACTCAAGAGGCTGAAACAGGAGAATAGCTTGAACTGGCGGGGGTGGAGGTTGCAGTGAGCCGAGATTGCGCCACTGCACTCTGGCCTAGGTGAAAAGAGAGAAACTGTCTCAAAAAAACAAACAAAAAAAGAAAAAAAGAAAAAATCTCAAAATGCAGGGATGTATGGGAGGTGTGGTTAAACCTGAAGTCCCAGAAGCCCTGAATCCTAAAATGTATGTTCAAAGAGGCACATTCTGAAATTTACAGATGAGGAAGAGGGATGAAAAGGAATCTATTTTTACATCACTACAGTAAATGGAAAGCAAGCGTCACTGGCATATGGAGATGAAAACAGCCACAGAGAAAACACCAGTGATGATGAATATGATGGATGAGAACATAGCACAGTGGCATTACTCCATTCTAGCTCATCTTTTTATTTGGGGAGGGTTCTTGCCTTCAGGACTGCATTGTCTGTGTTAAAAAGAATGGACTTTATTCTAGAGGTTATCAGAAGTATCAGAATTATATGAGTTGAACAAGAAGAACCTTTGGCTCTGTCATTCAAAGCCAGTTAACACCCTTTCCCATGTCCCAGCACGTTGGGGGACTAGGTACTAGAAAGAGACCAGACTGTCTATAGGTTATCCTGGGCTGCAACCGCAGTTTTGCCCTTTCTTAGCCATGGGGCCCTGGGCAAGTTCCTTGCTGTCTCCTTTTTCCCATCTTTAGAAGCTGTGACACTAATCTCTACCTTTGAGATCTGTTGTAAGGATTGGAGATCCCTTTCGACATGGCAGAATGTGCCTTGCATGGTGCCTAGCCAGCATACAGCCAGTCTTCAGTACGTAGCTTTGATTACAAAAGATCAGGAAGTCCGTGGCTAGACAAAGAGCTCCCAGTCTGAGTTTAAACTGAGGAGCATGGTATTTCTCTGCATTATGTATGTATTATAAGAATCACAGAAAGGTCTGGGGGCAGTGGCTCATACCTGTAATCCCAGCAATTTGGGAGGCCAACTTGGAAGGATCGCTTGAGGCGAAGAGTTCAAGACTAGCCTGGGCAACAGAGTGAGACCCTGTCTCTATGAAAAATATATTTAAAAAATTTAGTCAGACATGGTGGTGTAAGTCTGTGTTCCAAGCTACTTAGGAGGCTGAAGTGGGAGGATTGTGTGGTGGCTCACACCTGCAATCCCAGTACTTTGGGAGGCCAAGGCGGGCAGATCACCAGAGGTCAGCAGTTTGACACCAACCTGGCCAACACGGTGAAACCGAATCTCCACTAAAAACACATAAATGAGGCTGGTGTGATGGCGGGTACCTGTAATCCCACTACTCGGGAGCCTGTGTGGTGAGTGGAGATCATGCCACTGCACTCCAGCCTGGAGGCAGAGCAAAACTCCATCTAAAAAAAGAAAAGAAAAGAAAAAAGTCCCAGAGGAGAAGCTAAAAATGAACAAAGATAATGAATATTTCTCCTGGCTCTCCAGACAATTGCCAAATTGCTCTCATTTCATCGGTTTGGCAAACATGCAGTGCTTCATATTGCGGTTCTGCCCCAGAGTGACAAAACAGACCGTTCACAGCACTGTGTCCACATCCATTTCACTGCATCTGGATCACACTGAGTGTTATACTGTGTTTGTCTTTTTTTCCTGGTTAAGTAGCACCCCTTTCTTTGTACTGGAGGTCTCCCTTGGATGTGATTAATGGGTTTACATCCTAGCAGCATTAGGAACCTCCAAGGCAGGCACAAGCTGCAAGTCAGTCCTCCTACCCAAACTTCAGTGTTGCCATCTATAAAGTGAAAGGCTTGGAATAGATGCCCATTGACACATGGGTAGCCATCCTGGAAAGAAGGTGTCATTGTTATAACCATTTTTCTGATGAGGAAACTGAGGTTTGGCAACACTGGGCAGCTTGCCTGAGCTTGTATGAGTGGTTAAGTGCTGGCTCTGTCTGAATCGTGGTTATTTTCCATGCTGCATGAGCTGTACTGAGAGGTGCTTTGGGGAGGGTATCTTGTCTGGCGTATGTACAAGTCCTGCAGAGATTAACAAGGAAGAGGCCAATTTTATCTCCAGGATAGAAAAGATTTTTTTTTTGTTTTCAGTTTTTGTGTCTGCATGATACCGGCACTGCCGAGCCCCCACACCCCCACCAGCTACATCCCCCAACCACCTACTTCCTGAAGGACTTCTTGGCCTGATAAAAATAATCAGGGGCCCTTAGCTGGGATGCACTGGTGTTACATGAGTAGGCCCTGGGTCCTAGACCGCCAGGTCCTTGTCAGTGCCCCGGCTTTCCGTCCTTTCTCTAGCCCTGGATCTGCCCTGCTGTCTTCATGGGTTTTGCAAATCAATGTACCCTTTCCTTAACTTTAACAAGTTGACTCTGAATTTCTTTGAGATATTTACCTTCTCTTGTTTTAAAATGAAACCAGAGTCGAGGAGAGCTTCCATTCTAAATGCTGACTGTGGCAAATCACCACTAGTTAGAGTCACCTCTAGAAATTTATCAAGGAAGTTTCTTCTTTCAGTAGTAACTCATGGTTTTCAGGATTCATAGACTTGGAGAGATGGAAGGAGCTAGAGAGCCCATGTAGCTGAAGAACTGTAAATTCAAACATCTACAGGAGCCAGAAATGATACAAGTGAGTGAAGTGGGGCAATAAGGAGTGGTAGGGACTGTGGTATGCTGGGGCACTGGACCGCACATGTTCCATGTGTAGGGCACAGCACTGCTCAGATCCCCCATGTTGTTACCGTGAACAAAATAGACCCAATACTGCCCAATTTTTCATTTTTCTTTTCTTTTCTCCTCTTTTTTTTTTTTTTTTTTTTGAGACAGAGTCTTGCTCTTGTCGCCCAGGCTGGAGTACAATGGTGCGATCTTGGCTCACTGCAACCTCCATCTCCAAGTTCAAGTGATTCTCCTGCCTCAGTCTCCTGAGTAGCTGGGATTACAGGCACCCGCCACCACGCCTAGCTAATCTTTTGCATTTTTAGTAGAGTCGGGGTTTCATCATGTGGGCCAGGCTGGTCTTGAACTCCTGACCTCAGGTGATCCACCCACCTCAGCCTCCCAAAGTGCTGGGATTACAGACGTGAGCCATTGTGCCTGGCCTAATCTTTTATTTTTCAGGAGATGCTAGAACTCCTAATTTTTAGAAATCTGTGCATTTGAAAACGTGAACATTATTTAATGGAATCATTTTACCCCCTAAAAATACACATAAGATTTGAATTCTGAGAGGAAAAATGTGCAGGCCAAACAAATGTCTCGTGTTGATAACTCCGGTGTGGATAAGGGTTTACACGTTTTGCTTGAGTGGTAGTCTCTATTTTACGGATATGGGAGCTGAAAACCAGAGAGAGAAAATGGTAATTATTGAGCATTCTCTGCCAACAGTTCAGGGGCCTTCAGAGAGAAAAAGCTGTAATGCCAAAGTACGGCATTTCAAAGTCATGGGAGAGCAAATTTGGGTGCAATAAGGGCTAAGTGTAAAAGTGAGCATTTGTTGGTCACCGGCTACATTCCAGGCACTATGCAGAAATATATCTCTTATAGTCCTCACAGCTAAATAATTCATCCACTTCACAGATGAGGAAACCAAGGTTTAAGGATGATAAATCAGAATAAAGGGTGGGTCAGTGTTCAAGAGTCCATGCTCCTACTACTGGTAGCTATCTTTTTTTTTTTTTTTGGAGACAGGGTTTCACTCCCATCATGCAGGTGGAAGTGCAGTGGCAGTATCATGGGTCATTGCAGCCGCCACCTCCCGGGCTCAGATGATCTTCCTACCTCATTCTTTTTATTTTTTGTAGTGACAAGGTCTTACCATATTTGCCCAGGCTGGTCTCAAACTCCTGGGCGAAAGCAATTCGCCCACCTTGGCCTCCAAAAATGCTGGGATTATAGGCATGGGCCAACGTGCCTGGCCAGTTAGCTGTCTTCTTGGGGAATGAGCCTCCTGCCCTTGGATGTGTCCATACAGAGGCTGTATTGGTGGAATGAGCCTTGTATTGGGTGGGAAGCAGGACCAGATGCCACTCAAGGCTTTTGTTGTTGTTGTTTGTGCTCTTGTTTTTTGAGATGGAGTCTCACTCTGTCACCCAGGATGGAGTGCAGTGGCCCAATCTTGGCTCACTGCAACCTCCACCTCCCAAGTTCAAGTGATTCTCCTGCTTTAGGCTCCCAAGTAGCTGGGATTACAGGCATGCACCACCACACGTGACTAATTTTTGTATTTTTAGTAGAGACAGTGTTTCACTGTGTTAGCCAGGCTGATCTCAAACTGCTGACCTCAAGTAGTCCTTGGCCTCCCGAAGTGCTGGAATTACAGGTGTGAGCCACTGTACCCAGCCTCCAGGTGTTTTTAAGACTGGGCTAACCTTGACACTGGACATTTTGAGCTGGATATTTCTTTGTGCTGGACTGCATAATTCTTTGTTTCTGTATATTGTAGGCTGTTTAGTGCTATGTCTGGTTCTCTCCAGGGACTCCCCACATCTCTAGATCCTGTAGTACCTCTTCTCTCCCCTGAGTCATAAGGGCCAAGTACGTCTGGAAACTGTCAAATTCTCCTGTAGAGCAAAATTGCCCCCAGTTGGGAACCACTTCTTTAAGATTTGGGATTTTTATGAATCTATATTAGTGATTTTTTTTAATATCTCTTCCGACAGTGCTGAGCGAAAAAAGTAAGAAATAGGAGTCTTATCACTCAATACTACCTATGTAAATTAAAAGACTTGTGTGCAAATAGGATGCATACAAGGGACACACAACACGTGCATTCGAATGGTTGCCCATGGGAAAGGGGAATGGGGGGAATGAGGATAAAATGCAAGAAATGCAGTACACAAATCAAAAGAGATGTCTTGAGTGGACCAATGGTGAGAGTGAGCTACGCAATGAATACAGGGTGCGATGAACCAATACTTTTCCCCAAAGTTAATTTTTTTTTTTTAAGAAAATAAAGTCCTCTGCCATTGTTGAGAAAGGATGGCCAGATTCCCCAGCACTCTTGTCATTTACAAGACCTTGTTTCCCCATCCACACTGGAGGCTTCATCCTGATTTTTTATCTTCCTGCCACAGTTCCTTCCGCACCATGGCTGTTGTCATCTTGAATGTTCCAGCCTTGCATGCCACGCCGAAAATCAAGTCCCATGTCTGCATAGTATGTCCCCTGGACATATTGTCATGAACAAGCCCAGGAACTTTAGGATAATATAATAGCTCTGGGACTTCTAGATGGAAACAAGAAAAAGTTCCCATCTCACATCCCTGCCAACATTTGCAAACTGTAAATAGGAGTATTTGAGGTGAAAAATAGGGAATGGTTACGTAGCCACCATGGAAATCTTTGGCCTGGGAGACATTTGGAATAACGGGGTGGCACAAAGAACCCTGAGACATACTTGCACCGATATTTTTAATCTCTTGTCACCACCAAGCACCTCTAGATTTTGTGTGCTGCAGCACTATCAAGCTGCTGAAGTTGGAAGCCAGAATTAATAGTGATAATAATAGTGGCTGCTATTCACTGATCATCTACTTAGTGCCAGGTGCTGGGTACAAGGACCTTCGCATAGGTTCTTGCTAATGACTTTTCATGTAGGGAAGAAGTTTGGATCTCAATTTTTTTCCTTTTAATTTATTTATTTTCTTCTTTTTTTAAATATACATATTTTTGAAACAGGGTATAGCTTGTCACCTAGGCTGGAACGCAGTGGGATCATGCATTCCACTGAA
>NW_012104253.1:9981767-9984668 GCF_000951045.1 Mandrillus leucophaeus
CCCAAGTTCAAGTGATTCTCCTGCTTTAGGCTCCCAAGTAGCTGGGATTACAGGCATGCACCACCACACGTGACTAATTTTTGTATTTTTAGTAGAGACAGTGTTTCACTGTGTTAGCCAGGCTGATCTCAAACTGCTGACCTCAAGTAGTCCTTGGCCTCCCGAAGTGCTGGAATTACAGGTGTGAGCCACTGTACCCAGCCTCCAGGTGTTTTTAAGACTGGGCTAACCTTGACACTGGACATTTTGAGCTGGATATTTCTTTGTGCTGGACTGCATAATTCTTTGTTTCTGTATATTGTAGGCTGTTTAGTGCTATGTCTGGTTCTCTCCAGGGACTCCCCACATCTCTAGATCCTGTAGTACCTCTTCTCTCCCCTGAGTCATAAGGGCCAAGTACGTCTGGAAACTGTCAAATTCTCCTGTAGAGCAAAATTGCCCCCAGTTGGGAACCACTTCTTTAAGATTTGGGATTTTTATGAATCTATATTAGTGATTTTTTTTAATATCTCTTCCGACAGTGCTGAGCGAAAAAAGTAAGAAATAGGAGTCTTATCACTCAATACTACCTATGTAAATTAAAAGACTTGTGTGCAAATAGGATGCATACAAGGGACACACAACACGTGCATTCGAATGGTTGCCCATGGGAAAGGGGAATGGGGGGAATGAGGATAAAATGCAAGAAATGCAGTACACAAATCAAAAGAGATGTCTTGAGTGGACCAATGGTGAGAGTGAGCTACGCAATGAATACAGGGTGCGATGAACCAATACTTTTCCCCAAAGTTAATTTTTTTTTTTTAAGAAAATAAAGTCCTCTGCCATTGTTGAGAAAGGATGGCCAGATTCCCCAGCACTCTTGTCATTTACAAGACCTTGTTTCCCCATCCACACTGGAGGCTTCATCCTGATTTTTTATCTTCCTGCCACAGTTCCTTCCGCACCATGGCTGTTGTCATCTTGAATGTTCCAGCCTTGCATGCCACGCCGAAAATCAAGTCCCATGTCTGCATAGTATGTCCCCTGGACATATTGTCATGAACAAGCCCAGGAACTTTAGGATAATATAATAGCTCTGGGACTTCTAGATGGAAACAAGAAAAAGTTCCCATCTCACATCCCTGCCAACATTTGCAAACTGTAAATAGGAGTATTTGAGGTGAAAAATAGGGAATGGTTACGTAGCCACCATGGAAATCTTTGGCCTGGGAGACATTTGGAATAACGGGGTGGCACAAAGAACCCTGAGACATACTTGCACCGATATTTTTAATCTCTTGTCACCACCAAGCACCTCTAGATTTTGTGTGCTGCAGCACTATCAAGCTGCTGAAGTTGGAAGCCAGAATTAATAGTGATAATAATAGTGGCTGCTATTCACTGATCATCTACTTAGTGCCAGGTGCTGGGTACAAGGACCTTCGCATAGGTTCTTGCTAATGACTTTTCATGTAGGGAAGAAGTTTGGATCTCAATTTTTTTCCTTTTAATTTATTTATTTTCTTCTTTTTTTAAATATACATATTTTTGAAACAGGGTATAGCTTGTCACCTAGGCTGGAACGCAGTGGGATCATGCATTCCACTGAAATAATCCTCCCACCTCAGTCACCACACCCCCAACCTCCAGTAGCTGGGACCACAGGTGTGCACCACCACACTCAGCTAAATTTTATTTAATTTAATTTTTGTAGGGACAGAGGTTCCACTATGTTACCCAGGCTGGTCTCAAACTCCTGGAATCAAGCAGTCCTCCTGCCTTGACTTCCCAAAGTGCTGGGATTACAGGTATGAGCCACCACACCCAGCTGGATTCCAATCTGATGTGAGAGATGGAGAAATAGATTCCTCAACTCTAATTTAAAGAGCCTCTATAATCTGCCTTCCCTGGGCCACCTATTCCCTGTGGGGAGGGCGATGGTCTCCTCAGCTACAGGAAACCCTCCTCCAATTCCTAAAGCAGAATGCTGTGTGCCCTCAGGCAATGCACTCCACCTCTCTGAGCCACAGACTTCTTGCCTTTCAAAAGCGCAGAAGTCGCCTGCCCTGTCCACGTTAGTAGGCTGTTAGGAGGACCACCTGGGGTCGTGCAGAGTGTTCTCTGAATAAAGGAAGCGTCGAGAATTTATTTTCAGGCTTCGTGGTATCACATGGGCAGCAGGTTCACTTCCACACATCATTAATTTTCTTTTCTTTTGAGACGGAGTCTCGCTTTTGTTGCCCAGGCTTGAGTGCAATGGCGCGATCTCGGCTCACCGCAACCTCTGCCTCCCAGGTTCAAGCAATTCTCCCGTATCAGCCTCACAAGTAGCTGGGATGACAGGCATGTGCCACCATGCCTGGCTAATTTTGTATTTTTACTAGAGACAGGGTTTCTCCATGTTGGTCAGTCTTGTCTCGAACTCCCAACCTCAGGTGATCCGCCTGCCTCGGCCCCTCAAACTGTTAGGAATACAGGCAGGAGCCACCAAACCCGTCCTAATCTCATTAATTTTAAGTTGCCTTCTCCTACCTTTTAATGCCCCCTTCTGTTGCCTTTGACATATGACAAGTTTACTACCACATATACACTATTTATAATTATTATAATAATGACCACCATCTTTCCAATATGCACTAAATATATATATACTGTTAGGCAACTTGTGTGCATAATCTAAGCATTCCAAGTGTGTGCGTGTGTGTGTGTGTGCGCGTGTGTGTGTGTGTGTGTGTGAATGTGTTTGCAGTGATACAGCAGTAGAAGCTGTTGCCCAGGGTTTATGGGTAGTTCATGACTCTGTTCTTCCTTCTATCTGGGCTGTCTCTGTCCTTCCCCTGGTGTCTCCAGGGTAGCTGCTGCTGGGAGTCAACAGAACATGGTTTTGGGTTCAAGAGACACCTGAGTTTGAGTCCTTGC
>NW_012104253.1:9984718-9987649 GCF_000951045.1 Mandrillus leucophaeus
GCATGTGCCACCATGCCTGGCTAATTTTGTATTTTTACTAGAGACAGGGTTTCTCCATGTTGGTCAGGCTTGTCTTGAACTCCCAACCTCAGGTGATCCGCCTGCCTCGGCCCCTCAAAATGTTAGGAATACAGGCAGGAGCCACCAAGCCCGTCCTAATCTCATTAATTGTAAGTTGCCTCCTCCTACCTTTTAATGCCCCCTTCTGTTGCCTTTGACATATGACAATTTTACTACCACATATACACTATTCATAATTATTATAATAATGACCACCATCTTTCCAATATGCACTAAATATACATATACTGTTAGGCAACTTGTGTGCATAATCTAAGCATTCCAAGTGTGTGTGTGTGTGTGTGCGCGCGTGTGTGTGTGTGTGTGTGAATGTGTTTGCAGTGATACAGCAGTAGAAGCTGTTGCCCAGGGTTTATGGGTAGTTCATGACTCTGTTCTTCCTTCTATCTGGGCTATCTCTGTCCTTCCCCTGGTGTCTCCAGGGTAGCTGCTGTTGGGAGTCAACAGAACATGGTTTTGGGTTCAAGAGACACCTGAGTTTGAGTCCTTGCTCTGCCAACAACCAGCTGTAGGACTCTGGCAAGTCACATAACCACGTGGCTCAGAGTCCTTGGCCTAAGTTGAGGACGTCAATATCCGCCTCCCAAGGCCCAAGTGAAAGTGACATGAGACTGCGCTGGTAAAGTGTCTGTTGCATGCCAGGCACTCCATGGATGCTACCCGCCTCCTGTGGGTGTGAAACCTTGTGTGTCTCCCCTTCCAGTACAGTTGCTCACTGATCTTTCAGAAAGAGAAACAGAAAAACACCTGAGAATGAAAACAATTTTTTTAGATCTTTTGATGGTTAATTTTGTTTTCAACTTGGCTGGGTCATGGCATCTAGAAATTTGATCAAACATTATTCTGGGTGTTTCTGTGAAGATGTTTTTTGGGGGGTGAGATTAGCATTTAAATGGATGGACTTTCAGTAAAGCAGATCATATTCCATAATGTGGGTGGGCCTCATCCAAGCAGTTGAAGGCTTGAATAGAACAAAAGGCTGACCTGCCCTGAGCAAGAAGGAATTCTGCCAGCAAATGGCTTTGGACTTGAACTGCAGCATCAGCTCTTCCCTGGGTCTCCAGCCTGCCAGCCTCCCATCTCAGACTCTGGACTCATGAAACATCCACTGTTCTGTTAGCCCAGTGGTCCCCAACCTTTTTGGTACCAGGGACCGGTTTCACAGAAGACAATTTTTCCACTGATAGGAGTGAGGGGATGTTTTCGGGATGATTCAAGCACATTACATTTATTGTGCATTTTATTTCTATTATTGGTACAATGTAATATATTACTATATATCATATATTATAATACATAATATGTTATATATAACATATATTATAATACATATTATATTATATTATAATACGTGTTATATATCATATATTATAGTACATAATATGTTACATATCATATATGATATGTGTTATATGTCTTATATGATATGTTATATATCATATAATACACAATATAGGTTATATATCACATATTATAATACATAATATATGGTTATATATCATATGTAACATATATAAATGTTTAATATATAAATGTATATATTATGATATATGGTATAATACATGACATATATAACATATATTATATCTCATGCATTACAATATATATAAAGAAATAATTATACAACTCACCATAATGTAGAGTCAGTGGGAGCCCTGAGCTTGTTTTCCTGCAACTAGATGGTTCCATCTGGGGGTGATGGGAGACAGTGACAGATCATCACGCATTAGACTCTAATAAGGAGCATGAAACCTAGATCCATCACATGTGCAGTTTACAGTCGGGTTTGTGCTCCTATGAGAATCTAATGCCGCCAGTGATCTGACAGGTGGGGCTCAGCTTCACTTTCTTGCCTGCTGCTCACCTTCTGCTGTGCGGCCCAATTCCTAATAGGCCATGGACTGGTACTGGTCTGTGACTTGGGGGCTGGGGATCCCTGTGTTAACCAATATCTTAAAATAAGTCTCTCAGTCGGGCGCGTGGACTCACGCCTGTAATCCCAGCACTTTGGGAGGCCGAGGCCAGGAGTTTGAGACCAGCCTGGCCAACATGGCAAAACTCCGTCTCTACTGAAAATACAAAAATAAGCTGGGCGTGGTGGCGGGCGCCTATAATCCCAGCTACTTGGGAGGCTGAGGCAGGAGAATTGCTTGAACCTGGGAGGCAAAGGTTGCTGTGAGCTTAGATTGCACCATTGCACTCCAGCCTGGGAGACAGAGTGAGACTCCGTCTCAAACGAAATAAATAAATAAATCTCTCAATCTCTCTAATACACACACACACACACACACACACCCCTTGTTGGTTCTGTTTCTCTGGAGAATCCTAATACAGATCCCAAATCAAAAACTCTGTGTCACCTGGCACCTCTCTCAGAAGAATCAGCCTTGAAACTGATGTGGGGGGACAGGATTGTTTTGGGCACCTTAGAAGGCAGAGGAAAGGCACAGCATCAGGGCCTCTGAGCCACTTTGCAGGGTAGCGAGCTCTGTTTCCTGATCATGAGAAACTGGCCACAGGGCAGGAGACATCATGGGATTTCCCCTGTTTGTCTGAATAATGAAGTGTTGCCGTCGCCTGCATAGCTGAATATGAACAAAATATGTGTTCCGTGCTCTATCCACCATTTGGAGAAAGAGAAAAAACCACTTGGATTATTTTAATGTACGCTCTCATGAAAGTATGTGCTGTGTTCGTTGGCTTCTTCCCTACCCTAAAGCCTTGCTAATTACCAAAAGCTATGGCCTTCTAGTTTTGCATTTAGGTTGCTGCAGGAGCACAGGCATTAAATTTCCAGGCTTTTACATTCTGGAGTTTTCCTTTCTTTCTGTTTTTTTTTTTTTTTTTTTT
>NW_012104253.1:9989054-10002055 GCF_000951045.1 Mandrillus leucophaeus
GAGAATCACTACTTTTCACTAATAAGAAAAGTGGGCCAGGCACGGTGGCTCATGCCTGGAATCCCAGCACTTTGAGAGGCTGAGGTGGGCGGATCACCTGAGGTCAGGAGCTTGAGACCAGCCTGGCCAACATGGTGAAACTACCCGTCTCTACTAAAAATATAAAACTTAGCTGGGCCTGGTGGTGCACGCCTGTAATCCCAGCTGCTCAAGAAGCTGAGGCAGGAGAATCGCTTGAACCCATGAGGCGGAGGTTGCAGTGAGCTGAGATCACGCCATTGCACTCTAGGCCGGATGACAAAAGTGGAACTCTGTCTCAAAAAACCAAAACACAGAAAAGTAATAATTATTCATTCATTCACCAGCATTCCAGGGGCACCTCCTGGGTGCTGGTGCTGTGCTTGCTTTGGCAGGAAGAATAGAAGAACAGGGTATTCTTCCTGCCCTTGGGCCGCTCTTGGGAGTATCAGAGGAACCAAGTGAGATTGATAGGTGGGCTGGGAGGTGCTGAAACACATCAGACCCTTGATTTCCGAGAAGCAGCAGCGACTAACTCATGAGGAGAGCTGGGAAGAGTTCTCAGAGGTGTGCACTTTGAAACGGAGTCTTCCAAGTTTTTAAGGTTGAGAACAAAGAGAGGGTCCTTGGTGTGCAAACAAACATAGAGCGGTGAAAGGGAACCCCATAGTCTGCCTCACTGCAAAGCCCTGAGGGCTGGACATAGTCTCCCTTTGTAACAAGTAAAATAGATGAGCATTAAGTTCCCTGGAATCACGGAAATATTAATTTCTTCTTGAATCTCCTGAAAGATCCGTTTCTTCTGTCGGCACTAACAATAACATACGACGTGAAACGCCACCGGCTCTGGCACCGTGTCCAGCCCCATGAAGTCCAATTAGAAAACGAGCGTTGATTTCAGATTTATCAGATTCGAGTTTTGACTTGTGTCCAGGGGAAAACAGGGAGACAGTGTTATTCCAGGCTTGTATTTCACCTTCTGGAGGAAGGGAAGGAAAGACACACGTCGTTTTGATGGGATCCAGAGCCTGGCTTCGAGAGAGGCACCCTATTTTATAACAGAGCTGCTGTCTAGAAATAGTCCTGCCCTGTGGATGCTGTTTAGTTTCTGGCCGGACATGCCAGAGATGTGAAATAGAATGCAGTCACTGGGCCGACGGCAGCTTTTCCAAGGTGGGGGCGACCTGCCTGCCACAGGGCGAAATGGTCTTGGTGATGTGTGTATTCCCAAACTGGCATTTGGAGGCTAGGAGGGATGAACACTTAAGAAACTTGAAAATTAGCCACAGTCTGCACTTTGCCTAAGAGGAATGGTGACTGCCCTTCCTGGTACACATGAAGACAGGCCTGGAAGCATTCACGTTGGGGGCAGCTGGGATGACTTGGAGCTCTCCCCTTTCTTTGGACTATTGGGCCCCTCCTGGGCCTTCCTTCCAGACTGTTAATAACACATCAGTCCCCTCCCCACACCCCCACCCCTCCACAAGCAGTGCTGTGTGGTAGAGGGAGCACAGATTTGGGGATAGCATCCTAGTTCTCCCCTCCTTACGTTCTGAGGAATGTGGTACAATTTTCTGTTTTCCTTTTCTTTTCTTTTCTCCTTCCTTCCTTCCTTCCTTCCTTCCTTCCTTCCTTCCTTCCTTCCTTCCTTCCTTCCTTCCTTCCTTTTTCTTTCTTTCTTTTCTTTCTTTTTTTGATGATGTCTTGCTCTGTCACCCAGGCTGGAGTGCAGTGGCTTGATCTTGACTCACTGCAACCTCTGCCTCCTGGGTTCAAGTGATTCTCCTGCCTCAGCCTCCTGAGTAGCTGGGATCGCAGACACACACCACCACACCTGGCTAATTTTTGTATTTTTAGTAGAGACGGGATTTCATCATGTTGGCCAGGCTGGTCTTGAACGCCTGACCTCAGGTGATCTGCTCACCTTGGCCAAAGTGCTAGGATTACAGGCATAAGCCACTTCGCCTGGCAATTTTTGTACTTTTTAGTAGAGACAGGGTTCCGCCCCTGTTGACCAACCTCAAACGATCCATCCGCCTGCCTCAGCCTCCCATAGTGCTGGGATTACAGGTGTGAGCCATCACACCTAGCCGTGGTATGATTTTCTTAACCTCATTGAGTCCCTCATCATCACCCCATGGGGTGAGTGCCGAGAGAGGCAGGGTTGTGCTGGTTCAAATCCCGTTTCTGCCACTCAAGTCTGTTGCTTTCAGAAAATGATTTGACTCTGTAGCAGTGGCAGTATAGAAACAGGTACTGCTCTGTACGCTTTTCATGTCTTGATCTATTTGACCTTGGCAGCAACCTTGGTGGTGGGCAGGGTGCAGTGTGATTACTCAGTCAGTAGCAGCCTCCGCGATGGTCATTCTTTAGGACTATGACTACCGTGAGCTTTTCCAGTGAGGGGCTGAGACCCCGCTGATGCCTTAGAGGTGCTCATGGAGTAGGAAGTGGTATCAGTATTTATGGAGCTATGATTAAGCTCCTCTACGATGCTTGCGACTATGGTTGGAGGGACCTGGACCAGGCGGAAAAGGGACCAGGCGGAAATGGGACCAGGCAGAAATGGGACCAGGCAGAAATGGGCCCAGGCATTCTGCATGGTTAGGAGCCCAGCCTCAAGGTTCTCTAGAGCAGGCGTGGGACTTGCCCAAGGTCACACAGTGAATGGTGGTGGAATGAGGAGTAGCTTCGGGTCACCTTCCCCTGTCCCAGGTGGCGTTGGAAAGCAGAGGAAGTTTCTTTTGATCCACAGCCCCACGTTCCTTTTGTAAAAAGGTGATTTGGACAGACCCCCTCTGCATTCCTTCTTGGGATGGGGATTGGGGATTGTCACTGTGGAAGGCTGGGCTCCAGCCCTCCCAGTCCCCCACCCACTGTGGCACAAGCAGCCCCGAGGAAGCAAGCCCAGCCCAGAACCCAACTGCCTCCCGCACCATCTGAAACATGAAAATAATTTAATACTTGAAAACGCAGCCCTCATTATCTCTCCGAGAAACAGGATCTGTCTACAAACCTGAGAAGTTCAGATTACCAAGTTTCCAGGCTGTTTTACCAACCTCATCCAAAAACAATCCTGGTTTTATAACTCAATAAAAAAAGGGCCCGTGCTTTATTAAGCGAGTAGTGCAGGCAAGCGGAGGGGCAGACCAGGGAAAATGACCAGTCCCCAGGAGTGGGGTGGGGGGGGAGGGGAGGAGGCGAACGCCAGGCAGTGGGGCAGAAAGGAGACACTGCAGGCCAGAACCCTTGTCTGGGGAGAAAAATCTGCAGAAACACCTACTTCCACATGTTTGGTAGGGTTTACCCTCAGCACAGGCCTGAGGGGCAGCAGGTAACCCTCCTCTCTATTTGACAGATGGGAAAATCCAGACGGGGCAGGGGCAGGCACTGTTGTGCAGGCCTCTTGACCAAGGTGGGCAGTGGAGGCGACACTCACCTTGCCGGTGGTGCGGGGCTGCCTCCTCCTGGCAGGGGCGCCCACCTGCTCTCATTCACACACAGGTGCCCCATGGCTGCCCACCCGCTTCGCCTCCTCTGCTAGGGCAGCAAGTTTTTCTGCAGGTTTTCCATGGATTCCCCAGGTCTGGATCTGAGGAGGCCCCCAGCACCTCTGTCTCGCGCTTGGATGGTTTTTCCTGCAGGCCGATTCCCCTGGTGAGTGTGTGGGTGGTAGAATCTACAACTGTAGGAAGTGCAGCCTGCTGCTGCCTGTTTTCTCAGGGCATCGTGGGAAACGCCTCTTTCTCTTGCAGAGTTTGGTGAAGATTAAATGGGGCGAGTGTAGCAAGGGGAGGGTCTTCTACACTGGTGGTGAGTGTGGAAATTGGTTCTACCTCACCGACTTGGTGATTCAGATCAACAATAATGCTTATGCCTTTTGACTCAGCAATTCCACCTGCTGGATGGATCCTGGGGAGTACTTTGAACAAGTGGCAAAGATACATGAATGAGGAGGTTCGAGGCTGCCCTGTGTATAGGAGCGAAAAATGGCCAATTTACAGCCATTGAGAGAGATTCGGTTCAGCAAAGTACTCCTCTCCAATAGAATTAGCTGCACCCATTGAAGAGAACCAGGCAGATCTACATTCAGTGACTTGGAGTGAAGTCTAAATTTTTAAAAAAACATTCATACAGATGCAGGAGATTTTGAAGCGTTATGGAGGGTATTATTCAATGTCTGTAAAATCTTTATAATACACACTTTTGTATATATTTTTCTTGATATACATAGATAAATCTGGAGGTATACAACAAATGGTTAATTAACAGCATTTATTCCTTTGGTCCATAAGCATGTGGCACATATCTGCAGTGTGCTGAATTTGTTTTCTCAAGTTTGATCTTTTTTTTTTTTTTCTTGTTGAGACAGAGTCTCACTCTGTCGCCCAGGCTGGAGTGCAATGATGTGATCTTGGCTCACTGCAACCTCTGCCTCCCAAGTTCAAGAGATTCTCCTGCCTCGGCCTCCTGAGTAGCTGGGATTATAGGCGCACACCACCACGCCTGGGTAATTTTTATATTTTTAGTAGAGACAGGGTTTCACCATGTTGGTCAGGCTGGTTTCGAACTCCTGACCTTATGATCCACCTGCCTCAGCCTCTCAAAGTGCTGGGATTGCAGGCATGAGCCTGACTTGTTTTTAAACGTACCTGACTTTAATTTATAATCAAAATGAAAGGTATGCCACCCCGTAATCCCAGCACTTTGGGAGGCCCATGTGGAGGCTTACTTGAACCCAAGAGTTTGAGACTAGCCTGGCCAATATAGTGAGACTCCGTCTCTCCAAAAAAAAAAAAAAACAAAATTAGCCAGGTGTGGTTGCGCATGCCTGTAGTCCAGCTACTCAAGAGGCTGAGCCTAGGTGGTCGAGGCTATGGTGATCCATGATTGCACCACTGCACTCCAGCCTGAGCAACAGACCGAGACCTTGTCTCAAAAAAACAAAAAAACCACACACACCCCCCTAAAACAAAAGAAAGGTATCCCCGTTTGGAAAGAAAGAAAAAGAAAAACAAGAGAGAGATCAAAGAAAAAGCATTTAGAACAGTGACCATACATAGTAAGTGCTCAGTAAATAAAGTTCTGTTCACAGTCTCCTGAAACCATCACTATCAGCCAGCAACTTAGAAATGTATGTGTTTGTGTCATACTGAAAGTCCACAGGTTCAGCTCAGCACTACTTAGCCAAATTAAAATGGAAGTATATAGGCAAAGCAAACCCTACTGGCAAAAAATGAAAAGAGAAAACCTGACTATACAGGTATATCAAATCCGTATTACAGCATGCTGGTCTGGAACCCATAAATTGGAAACATGCCAAGTTGCCTTGTATTGGCCTAAAAATCAACACATTTTTAACACATTGAGTTGGAAGTCGAGCCATCTTCATGAAACTCCTGAGAATGAGGAGGTGCGCACCGCATTAGGGAGCTGGGTGAGCGAGCAGGCGGCTGCCGGATGCTCTCAGGCACATGTGTGGACTAGCACTTCAAGGCAAAGACATCACAAAAGACTTGCCTAGTACCAATTCCCTCCCCAATCATACGAGGCAAATGTCAAACAGATGTCCTCAAAGGGTGGAAAAATGACATGAAAGGCACATTTAGAATGTATAGAGCAGAAAAACCAAAAACCAGTGGAAATTAGGACTCCGATGAGCACAAAGCTTGCCATTAATGCATTTTTTTTGTTTCCACTATAGCACTTGCAAATTGATTTCCTGATCCCTGGGCACCCATCTGGAGATCTGCGGAGGGACATGGCCCTAGTTTGATAAAGTGATGGGTCTCAGCCAGGCATCTGTAGCCCTTCAGGGTCTGGCAGTAACCCCTTTGTCTAGCCCTGACACCCACCCAAGCACCCTCTAGCATCCCATCTTTGATCTCCACACAATATTTCCATCCTCAATTCTCTCCTTAAAATTGCCACCCTCGATGCACCGGCCTCCACTCTCAAACACTCCTGCCGTACATCCCTTCACCATCCAACACATCCCTTCACCATCCAACATTTCCATCCTCCACCCACCCGTTTGCCAACATGCTCTTTTTTAATCCCCCTACTACCCAACATTCCCATTCTGTTTTTTTTTTTTTTTTTGAGACATAGTCTCACTCTGTCACCCAGGCCGGCGTGCAGTGGCAAGATCTCGCCTCGCTACAACCTCTACCTCCTGGGTTCAAGCAATTCTCTTGCCTCAGCCTCCCGAATGGCTGGGATTACAGGCATGCGCCACCACGCTCGGCTAATTTTTGTATTTTTAGTAGAGACAGGGTTTTGCCATGTTGGCCAGGCCGGCCTTGAACCCCTGACCTCAGGTGATCCGCCTACCTCAGCCTCCCAAAGTGCTAGGATTACAGGCGTGAGCCACTGCACACGGCCACTTCCCATTTTTGATCCCCTTCTTCCCTCTCTCATGTTTCCATTGTTTTTTCTGTGCCCCTTCACTCTCATTTTTCCATCCCTGAACTTTCCATTCTCCCCTTCTCTTTAATGTTCCCATCCATTACAGCCCAGCCTTTAAGGTCCTGCAGGATGGGCCCTTCACATCCTGTTTTGTCCACGCTAAGTTACACTTATGCCCATTCCTGAATGCTCTGTGCATTTGCAATGTTGGGCCTTCTCTCTGGTACGCTCTCATTGGCTCTGACAACCCCTACTCCACCTTCACCACCCAGGAGAAAGCCGCCTCCTCCCAAGGGCTCTCTATTCCAGCACTGCCTGAAGCACGTTGCCTTCACCATCAGGTCTGGCTTCCTCAGACTGGAGCCCCTAGAGGCTGAGCCGGTAGTTATTTTAGCTTTGGCCAGATTCAGTGATGATTTTTGACAGGGGTTTCCTTCCTTTAAGGTACATAGGATGCATTTCATAGAATGAGTAGTGAATGAATGAATGAGACAGGTTCTCTTCCGGACATGCTTTCCATTCTCTCCCACCCCACAAAAGAACACCTTTCGGTGGCAGAGATAAAGGCATTGCACAAAGGGACAAACCATTATTTCCCTAGACCTACTATGTACCACCCTCTCCGCGGGCACTTAACAGACATTATCTTATTTGATTCTCCCATTATCGTTTTATAGATGTGAAAGTAGAGGCTCAGAGAGACAAAACGCTTTGAAGTCACACAGCTTTTTATCAGGACCCAGGACGCTGGGGTTGGGGCATGGAGGTGGGGAGAGTAGAACCCTGGGCTGGATGTGTCAGAAGTAGAAGCAAAGGATGGTCTGCAGGTTGGTGCTCAGGAGAAAGCCGGCTGACATGGAGTGATGTTCATTGTAAATTCATTATTGTTTTTGTGAGCAAATGCCTGCTTATCTCCCAAAACCGGGATTCCCGGAATCCTTGAATTTGATGTGATTTTCCTAGTAACAGCCTGATAATCTCCCAGTGAAGTTCTATCCCCACCAACACCCAAAGATGTAGGTCCCTGTTTCAGATGGGGAAACTGAGACATGAAAGAGTTAAATTCAACACTTCGGTTCCCCAGTGGCCATGGATGGTTAAGCCAGGATGTGGACCTGGGGCACCTGACTCCCAGCCCATCTGCCTCCAACTGTCCGGCACAGTCTTTATTTCTCTCGTCCAGTTTGGTGACCCTGGCCCTGGTCAAAGCTGGAAGTCACAGCTTGGTCTGATGGTTCATGTGATCCTTCCCTTGGAATGGGAATCAGATAGACCTGGGTTCAAATGCCCACCAGGGTCACAGCGTCTTTCAGATTTCAGTTGTCAGAAAGAGGATAAGCATGTGAACCAATGTATGCATCAACAGGATCATGGCAAGCAGCAATGCGTGCTACAAAGGCATTTTATCCCAAGCAACCCAAGCGATGACCTGATGAGTAGCAGGTGTCACCACCGTGCCTGCCAAGGGTCACCAGTGTGCCACTCTGCAAGACTAGCTCATAGGCAGGCTGATTCAAAAACCTGTCTTTGTGGATCGCTCTTCCAGGGCTTCTCCTGGCAAGTACTGTATCAGTGGTGTGTGTCCAGGAGAACGAACCACACGAGGCATTGCAGGGAGGGGACTGATGTGCAGAGTGACTCCCCAGGTGACGAAAGACCAAACAATGCTGAGCTCACCTAGAGGCCAACTCAGGAAGGGGTGGCCACAGAAGGGGAAGAAGACACAAGAGGACTGAGCACGGGGGTCTGTGAAGCCAGGAACTTGGAGGAGGGGCTTGTGGAGTTGGGGAGCCCCAAGATGGGGTGGGGCTATGTTGCTGAGGGGTAGAAATGAAAATGCCAGTGCTGTGGAATTGGGGTGAAGGACTAGTGCCAGGGGGTGCCAATAGGAGCAGTGGGCGGGGGGAAGGAGGCGGTGCTGCTCTCTTCCTCCTGCTGTCCACTCTCCTGCTAGTGCCCCCTGTTGGCAGATCACAGCAGGAAGCCAGCTGGCTCAGGGGTCTAGGGAATGACATTTGCAACCTCGGCCCCAGATGATGCAAAGTGCTTCGTACCTGATAGGCCCTCACTGAACAGTGGCTATTGTTCCTTTAAATTGAAAGGGGCCCATGTACTTTGGGAGGCCAAGGTGGGAGGATCATCTGAGGTCAGGGGTTCGAGACTAGCCCGGCCAACATGGCGAAACCCTGCCTCTACTAAAAACACAAAAATTAGCCGGGCATGGTGGCAGGTGCCTGTAATCCCAGCTACTTGTGAGGCTGAGGTAGGAGAATCGCTTGAACCTGGAAGGCAGAGGCTGCAGCAGTGAGCTGAGATGGCACCACCGCACTCCAGTCTGGGCGACAAGAGTGAGACTCCATCTCAAAAAAAAAAAAAAGAAAAAAAAAGGGGGGGCCCAAGTAAAGTAGCATGCTATGTACGGGATTTTATAGCTGGGAAAAGTTGCTTTGAGGGCACAGATGAATTTATCTCTTGTCCAGTGCTAGACTAGGACAAGAGGTAAGTTGATCTGTGCCCTCATTTACTTGATAATCAATTTGCCATGGGCTGCGCAACTCACTTAAATGTTTCTGGGCCTAAGATTACTCATCTGTGAAACGGGCTCAATAATACCAGCTGTCAAGGTTGCTGTGAAAAAAAGTGCTGAGACAAATTACAAGGGACACCCTTGTTACTGAGAACAATGACCACGAATGGGCTGTGGTTTTTGGCAACGTAAAGTGCAATGTAATTAATTAATTACCTAACAAACCTTTCATAGCACTTTCTATATGCCATCTTCTAAGTGCTTTCCCAGAACTGACTCACTGAACTCTCGTAACAGCCCTGAAGTAGGTATACTGCTGTTATGCCCATTTTCCGGGTGAGAAAACTGAGTGTATGAAACTTGCCCAAGTCCACATGGTAAGTAGAAGGCAGATTCAGGATTGCAACCAAGGATGCCTGGCTTCAGATCTCCCATTTTTAATATTTTTTTAACAGATTTTTTTTTTTTCAAAATAGAGTCTCGCTATGTTGGCCAGGTTGGTCTTGAATTCTTGGCCTCAAACAATCCTCCCTCCTTGGCCTCCCAAAGTGCTAATATTACAGGTGTGAGCCACTGCAAGTAGTCCAGAGTTCCTGTCTTTTTTATTTTTATTTATTTTTATTTTTTTTAGACAGAGCTTCGCTCTTGTTGTCCAGGCTTGGAGTGCAGTGGTGCGATCTCAGCTCTCTGCAACCTCCTGCCCCTGAGTTTAAGCGATTCTCCTGCCTCAACCTCCCTAGTAACTGGTATTATAGGCACATACCACCATGCCCAGCTAATTTTTGTATTTTTAGTAGAGATGGGGTTTTGCCATGTTGGTCAGGCTGGTCTCAAACTCCTGACCTCAGGGTATCCACCCACCTCGGTCTCCCAAAGTTCTGGGATTAGAGGCTTGAGCCACTGCGCCTGGCCCAGAGTTCCTGTCTTAACCATGATGACATGCTCTGAAGAACAGGGACAATGGGGCTCAACACTTCTGTGTAGCAGGATTTGGGGGGTAGTTGGGCTGGAAGCATGGTGTTTGCAGGGGCTTGGACCTTCCTTTGTATCACTTTAAAAAGACTGTGAAAGGTCCATACCGAAGAGTGGAGGCATCAGCAGGGGCGTCTAAGGGAGACTCTGGCTAGTTCTTGCCACCCACTTCCACTCGGTGTTAGTGCTAATGAAGGGTCTGGAGGAAGGGGCTAGAAGGGACAACTCAGGGAAAAGAGCTCTATGGAGGGATCTCGGTATCCCTTCCCCTGCTCAGTGGGGCCCACAGACCAGCAGCAGCAGCCTCACCCAGAGGCTTGGAAAGAATGCGGGATCTCAGACCCTGGACCAGACCCATTGCCTTGGGTCTGCCCTAGACCATGGTCCCAGGGGATGGATTGCACCCTGGGATGGGGAACGGCTGTCCTGCAGTGAGTACATGAGTGCCTGGTGGGTGGGGGTGGGGGGTGGGGGTGGGAGGTGCAGGGCAGTGTCTCAAGTTGAGTCTGGGAGAAGGTGATCTCTGCTTTTGTACCACCTCCTTGGAGAGGACTTCTCTGACCACCTTCTTCAAGGCCCACCCTCCTTTTATTTCCTTCTTTTCACTTCTTGTGCACACACACACACTCGCTCACTCACTCACCCTGTGAGGGCAGGGACATTGATTGACAACTTTGTTCAGCATGGACTCCCCAGGTTCTAACACAATGTAGAATGCAGTGAAATCCTTGATGTTATTTTTTTATTTTTATCTTTAAATGTTTTTGAAACAGAGTGTCTATCACCCAGGCTGGAGTGCAGGGGTGCGATCTCAGCTCACTGCAACCTCTGCCACTCGGGTTTAAGAGATTCTCGTGCCTCAGTCTCCTGAGTAACTGGGACTACAGGGATGCACCGACACACCTGGCCAATTTTTGTATTTTTAGTAGAGATGGGGTTTTGCCATGTTGGCCAGGCTGGTTTCGAACTCCTGGCCTAAAGTAATTTGCCCGCCTCGGCCTCCCAAAGTGCTGGGATTACAGATGTGAGCCACTGTACCTGGCCAAAATCCTTGATTAAATGTAAACTTTGGAATACATCAGAAATTTCTCCTTTGAGTTTGATGTGTCCTGGGCAGGGGCCCTGGTGATTGGCAGGACCCAGGAATTTGGATGCAGCCGGAAGGAAATGCTGGGAAAACGTATCTGAGCTGGAGTTGCTCAAGATGGCACCAATGGGCAAAAGTAGAAAGAAAAAAGAAATGCAAGTCCCTCTGAGGCTTGGTGGCATCAAGGAAAGGGGTCACAGGCCTACGTTCTAGGGTGCCACTTCCTTGCTGGGTGATCTGGAGCAATTGACTTAATCTGTCTGAGCCTCAGTCCTGGAAAGCGGAGATGATCACTTTCTGCTAGCATTTCTCTTTTGTTTCCCTTATCACCTACATTCAGATTCAGTTTCAAATAACATTTATTAAGTGCCTACTGCAGAATGTGTCCTGACTTAGATGCTGGGAGGATAGGGAGGAGTGGAACCAGATTGTGGCCTCAGGGAAGAAGTAGGTGAGTAGTAGAGGGAGGGGTAAAGTTGTGAAGCTGGTTTAAGATCTCACAGCAAGGTCATGGAGGACTTCCTGGAGGAGTGACCCATGCAGTTGAGTAAGCATTAGGCAGGATAATTGAGGGAACTGAGATCGGTGTAGTTGATGATGATGATAGTTGTTGATTAGAGAGCTAAACTTTACAGAATTCCTACTGTGTGCCAGGCAGCCAGGGCCAAGCACTTCATTATGTTATCTCATGTAAGCATACAACAACCCTAGAGGTTGGCACTGTTTTATCACCATTTATAGGTAAGGAGTTTTGTTTGTTTGTTTGTTTGTTTGTTTTGAGACGGAGTCTCGCTCTGTTGCCCAGGCTGGAGTGCAATAGCATGATCCCAGCTCACTGCAACCTCCGCCTCCCAGGTTCAAGTGATTCTCCTGCCTCAGCCTCCCAAGTAGCTGGAATTGCAGGTACCTGCCACCACGTCCGGCTAATTTTTGTATTTTTTGTACAGACGGGGTTTCATCATGTTGGCCAGGCTGGTCTTGAACTCCTGACCTCAGGTGATCCACCCACCTCGGCCTTCCAAAATGCTGAGATTACAGGTGTGAGTGATCCCGCCCAGCCTAGATAAGGGAATTAAAGCACAGATAGGTTAAGTAAAATGTTCAGGGCCACATAGCTAATTACAATAACCACAGGTATCATTCATCACATGCTTTTAATACACCAATTACAGGGTTAACTATTTCCAGCTCTTACATCATTTAATATTTGGCACCAGCCCCATGAGGTAGGTGCTGTCACTGGTCTTCGTTTATGATTCTTCTTTTTTTCTGAGACACGATCTCACTCTGTCACCCAGGCTGGAGTGCAGTGGCCCAATCCCAGCTCATTGCAGCCTTAACCTCCTGTGCTCTAGCGATCCTCTCACCTCAGCCCCTTGAGTAGCTGAGACCACAGGCACGCACTACCACATTTGGATAATTTTTAAATTTTTTTGTAGAGGCAGGGATCTCACTATGTTACCCAGACTGGTCTTAAACTCCTGAACTCAAGCAGTCCTCCAGCCTGGGCCTCCCAAATTGTTAAGATTATAGGCGTGAGCCACTGTACCCTACCAATCCTTTTTTTTTAAACGCAGTGGGAAAACGACATTGAAAAGTACAATGCTTCTCCATGATCACACAGCTAATGAGCAGGGAAGACAGAATTCAACGCAAGGTTCTATTGCCTAGAGCCACTGGCATTAATCACACTGCCATGCTCTGTTGGGACATCTGACTCTGTGCAGGGCACCTTCCCTGGACAGCACCCTACAGGCACAAGGTAGGTGCCCACTCATCTAAGAACCATTTATGAAGCGTCCGCTATGGGGAAACTGAGGGCAGCTTCCCTACTGTTCCCTCCTCACTGCACTGACTCTGCCATCTCTGGTGGACTGATTGACTTTCTTTCTCTTTCTTTCTTTCTTTCTTTCTTTCTTTCTTTCTTTCTTTCTTTCTTTCTTTCTTTCTTTCTTTCTTTCTTTCTTTCTTTCTTTCTTTCCTTCCTTC
>NW_012104253.1:10002135-10008898 GCF_000951045.1 Mandrillus leucophaeus
CCTTCCTTCCTCCCTCCCTCCCTCCCTCCCTTCCTTCCTTCTTTTCTTTCTTTCTCTCTCTCTCTTTCTCTCTCTCTTTCTTTTTCTTTCTTTCTTCCTGTTTATTATTATTATTATGTTTAAGATGAAGTTTCATGCTTGTCTCCCGGGCTGGAGTACAATGGCACGATCTCAGCTCATCTCTGCCTCCTGGGTTCAAGCGATTCTCCTGCCTCAACCTCCTGAGTAGCTGGGATTACAGGCATGTGCCACCATGCCTGGCTAATTTTTGTATTTTTAGTAGAGATGGGGTTTCGCCATGTTGGCCAGGCTGATCTTGAACTTCTGACCTCAGTTGATCCATCTACCTTGGCCTCCTAACTGCTGGGATTACAGGCATGAGCCCAGCCTGGATTGTCTTTTTTCTTTTCTTTTCTTTCTTTTTATCTTTTTTTCCTTTGGAGACAGTCTCACTCTGCCACCTAGGTGGGAGTGCAGTGGTTTGATCTCGGGTCACTGCAACATCCACCTCCCAGGGTCAAGCTATCCTCCTGCCTCCGCCTCCAGAGCAGCTGGGACCACAGGCACATGTGACCACAAGTGGCTGATTTTTGTATTTTTTGTAGAGATGGTCTCACTATGTTGCCCAGGCTGGTCAGGAACTCCAGTGAATTTCTGGCCTCACCATCAATGATAGGGGAGGCCCCTTCTCACAGCCTCCTGCTGTGTTCTTCCCAGCTGTCTGTGGATTCATTCATGAGAGTGGTCCTGAAGAGGAGCACCTGAGTGTTTCACAACCAAATGCTCAACAGATGTTTCTACACATCTGGAGAAATGCAATGAGGGGTGTACTGGGGTGATGATGCTGAAAGCTCCTAGAGTCGATAGCCTTTGGGGCTTGATTAGCAGAGACTCGCACTTTGCCACAGAACTGGCAAATAGAATGGCTCTGGCAACCAAGGCAGGATGATTTCCTTTCTAAGACTTTGAATCCTTTCAGTCAGGAAAAGCAAGCATTTCCCTGCCTGGTGGTGACCCAGCCAGAGCCCCAGGGAGCCTGGTGACCCTCTCACCGTCTGCTGTGAAGGTGAGACAAGAGGGAGTAGAAAGACATTAAAGATGGAGGTGATTGGTGCCATGCTCTTTGCTGGTATCCTTTGGCGAAGGCTCCTAACCTCTCTGAGCCTCAGTTTTCTCATCTGTAAAAGGGGGAAATGTCTCCTACCTTGAAGCATCCCGGGGGATTAAGTGAAACACTGTACATAAGGCGCACGGCATGGTGGCTCTCACACTCTTGCTCTTTGTTTTGGACTCACCCTTACCCTTTGGGATCCCCTTCCATCCACTGGAATCCCTCCTCCACCCCTCAGGATGCCTCCTCCACCCCCTTGGGATCCTTCCCCTGAGGCCCTGTGCCTGGAGAGGTTGCCACACGGACGTCACTACCCCAGCTCCTTTGCTCTGTGACTTCACAGAGCCTCCACTGGGCTCCCACCACAGTTTGTCCACGTGCCCCTGCAACACTGGGGTGGTGATGCCATCCCCTCACTAGTCCGCGATATATCTGTACCCCTTGCCTTGCCAACTCTGGGACCAGTCCCTGGGTTACACTCTCTCCAGATGCCAGCTGTGCAGGAGGCTGTCTCTTTCTTGCCAGACCTCTCAACGTGTTGTGTTCAATAATGCCAGTTTCTCTGCCTCTATTTCCAACTCCGCCACCAACAGCCTACGTGTGTGATCTGAGACAAGTCTCTTCTGCTAATTATGGACTCTTGAGAGCCCAGAGAGGGAAGAGTTTGTTCTCCCCTCTGCAGGATAAAAAAGTGAGAGGTAAACAGTCTGGCCTCTTCTCTCGGCAGCCCTTGACTCAATCTTGTCCCTGGGAGGAGGAGTCACTTAGCTGATGGTGACTTTGGGATGGGGAACTTTTCAGGACGGAAAGGGGGCTCGCGGCTGTGTGCGAATTTCACTCTGCACAGAAAGTCTTAGGGATTTGCATTTGGCCTCTGATCTAAGCCTAGCTCTCTAATCAGCTGTTCCAATAAAGCAGACACTGCCATCTGAAATGACACTGCTCCTGCACCTGCTTTTCGTGCTCCCAAACCCACGAGGGTGGGAGTCATGGGCTCCTCAATCCCCACCCCTTCCCCTCTCTGAGACTAATCACCTCCACAGATGGCAGGGCTGCAGCCAAATGCTCACCAGGTTCAGCTGGAAAGTTCTGCAAGTCCCTGAATGTTGGAATTCCCAGGGTGCGAGGGTGAGCTGATCATTGCTGAGAGCTCTGCAAGGCTGCTGGCCAGCTCTGCTCTTCTTCGGGTGGATGGCCCCACCCTCCAACTCCTAACCCAGTGCTTCTTAAACACCAGGTGCTTGATGCATGCTGAGGAGTTTCTCCCTGTGGTTCAGGTCCTGCAGAAAGTAGTTGCATGGGACTGGGAGTGGTGGCTCACGCCTGTAATCCCAATACTTTGGGAGGCCAAGGCAAGCAGATCACCTGAGGTCAGGAGTTCAAGACCAGCCTGGCCAACATGGCGAAACCTCATCTCTACGAAAAATACCAAAATTAGCTGGGCATGGTGGTGCGCACGTGTAATCCCAGCTACTTGGGAGGCTGAAGCATGAGAATCACTTGAACCCAGGAAGCGGAGGTTGCAGTGAGCCAAGACTGCACCACTGCACTCCAGCCTGGGAGACAGAGCGAGACTCCATCTCAAAGTAAAAAAAAGGTGGTGTGCGGGAGATAGGAGTGCCAGAGGTTTGTTGTAGGTCAGCTATGAAAGGCAAAGGGAGAGGAATCAGGGAGACACTCAGGCTGCTGTGGGCATCCAACAAGTCCTGGCCAGCTCTCTGGAGAGCTCAGAACAAAGATCGCTCGCTAAAGGAGTCCTGGATTCGGCATAAGTGGTGAGGCCCTAATACTGGAAATGCACAGCCTGGGCTGGAAAGAGGAGATGGGTCCAGAAGGCTCCAGAAGGCTCCAACAGCTGAAACTGTCAGCCAGCTGCCCTCCTTGCAGCTGAACAGTGGATTCCTTCTTTAAGAAAGATCTGAGGGGCACAGATCTGAGGGGCATGGATCCGAAGGGCACACCTCCATGACTGCCATAGCCCTTGAGCCATCTGCTGTGTGGCAGCTGGAGGAAGCACGTGGGTCACAGACCTTTGTGGTGACCCCGGTCCACAAGTTGTGGTTGTGGTCTTAGATAATCAAAGGTGGCAGAACTCTCAGAAATTAATCATTCAGCAGGCATCTTCTGGAAGCCCGCAGGGTCCAGTGCTGTTCTAGGCTCGGCAAGAGCAAATTCAGTGAACAAAACGAAGTCTCTGCCCAGATCTTCCCGGACAGGGGCTGGGAAACGTGGGAGGGCCGGAGTAACTATTTTAGGTGTCTGTCCCTGGTATTCAACTCTGCCGTTGTAACAGGCAGTGTTTGATTTGGCGCAAGAGCTGTAGGTTTCTGACCCCTCATCTGGGATGACATCCACCTGTTGACAGAGACAGAGTGTGAGGCCCAGAGAGGGTGGGGATTAGACCAAGATCACACAGCAGGTGGTGGTGGAGCCAGCTGAAGAAGTCAGGAGCGTGGCCCTACCCTGGCACTGTTTCTGATGCTTACATATGTTTTTTCAGTGTGCTTCTGGTGAACAGGTGAGGTACGAGTGAGGGTGGTGCCCTCAGGAGTGAGCAGCGGGGGCGGGGAGGGAAGAAGGGATGAGTCGTGGTGACAGAGTCACCCACCGTGCCAGGTCCTGTCTGCACACTCTCTCCTGCAATCCTGCCACTTACCCTGTGGGGTGTGCAGCAGCATCCCATTAACGGAGGAGGACACTCTGGCTTGGCGAGCGCTCTGACACCAGCCCCCTCGGTTACAGTGCGGGAACCCCAGGCTTTCTGTCAACTACAAGGGCTGGGCTGCCATTGCCAACTTCAGTTGTTCACCACCATGTTGACAAACATCACATCTAATCCACTCCTTCCTGGTTGTCTGACCTGAATCACTCTTCCTCAGCTTCCCCATCTGTGAAATGGGTAGACCAACAGTACCTCCCCTATTGGGCTGTGATGAGGATTAAATGAGTTAGTACTGGTGAAGAGCTCAGGGCCCAGAAGAAGCATCCTATAATTGTGTATTCAATAGAAGAAACGGCAGGCTTAGCTCCAGGGGAGATAAGACCTAAACCCAGAAGATGAGTCACCCAGAGCGTGTGGGCCCTTCACGTACAGGAGCGAGTCATCACAGCCACCACACAGCAGAGGATCAGAGAGGCCAGCGATGTGCTCCTCAACAGTCAGAACCCGCCCCTGGAACCCTGCCCCCAAGTCCTCAGGGAAGAGGGAAGGTCCCCTCCCCATGATCCCTCCTGGGCATGAGACACTGGAGCCCTGCTTTGATCCCTGGGAATCGGGTAAACCAAGCTATGCCATCATCAGGCTCAGAGCTGCATAGCACATGACATATGGCCACAGTGGGGACAGAGCGCTGTCTGTCCCCCGTCTGGGTCAAGTACAGTCTAAGCAGGAGCTGTGGGGCTCAGTAGAGCTCACCCACCCAGAGGCCTGTAAGAGCCACACTCAGGCGTGGTCCAGAGCTGCAGGGTCCCCTAGCTCTTGTTTATTTAATAATGTTAAATTAAATTTAAATTAAATAAAATTTTAAAATTAAATACATTTTATGTCCACAGTTACTAATCATTTCTGTTAACACCATATCCTCTTTTCACTTTAATAAATTTCCTTCAAAGGCCGGGCGCGGTGGCTCACGCTTGTAATCCCAGCACTTTGGGAGGCCGAGGCGGGCGGATCACAAGGTCAGGAGATCGAAACCACGGTGAAACCCCGCCTCTACTAAACATACAAAAAAATTAGCCGGGCGCAGTGGCGGGCGCCTGTAGTCCCAGCTACTCAGGAGGCTGAGGCAGGAGAATGGCGAGAACCCGGGAGGCGGAGCTTGTAGTGAGCCGAGATCCGGCCACTGCACCCCAGCCTGGGCGGCAGAGTGAGACTCCGTCTCAAAAAAAAAAAAAAAAATTTCCTTCAAAAGGAAACCATATACTGTGTGTAAACAGACAACCATACCCCTTGCTGTGAACAGAAAAGAAGCTTTGAAAAAGCATTCTTAAACATAGACACCGGCTGGGCGCAGTGGCCTGTAATCCCAGTACTTTCAGAAGCTGAGGCAGGCGGATAACAAGGTCAGGAGTTCGAGACCAGCCTGGCCGACATAGTGAAACCCCATCTCTACTAAAAATACAAAAAATTAGCCAGGTGTGGTGGCGGGTGCCTTAGTCCCAGCTACTCGGGAGGCTGAGGCAGGATACTCTTGTGAATCTGGGCAGTGGAGATTGCAGTGAGCTGAGATGGCACCACTGCACTCCAGCATGGGCGACAGAGCAAGACTCTGTCTCAAGAAATAAACCAACCAAAACTCCATGGACACCATGACATTTTATTCTGTGTACTTGAGTCTTTTGTCTGCGGGAGGATGTGGCCCTGAGACACCCTCAGTTGGAAAATGGGGCATCCACTTCACTGAATCAGGGTCACCGTCATCTCCTTATTGTTCATCCTATACCTGTGTCCTGGCTCATCAAAGAGCCAGGCATGGCTTTAAAAGCAGGCAGGAAAAAGTCTTTTGTGACCTGTGAAGGTGGTTACACACACACACACACACACACACACCCTCCCCCTCATTTGCACACTCTCTCCCACCCTCCTGTACTCTCTCCCAGCCCTAGGTTGTTGCAGGGCCCCAAGTCCTTTCGAAGCCCACCTCGAGGGCAGATGGCTCCATTTTCATACTAAGCCCCAGCAGAAACCAGCATTTGGGTTGCTGTGATGTAAAAAGAAGCAGAAACGTCCTGAGTCCTGATTGTTTTGTCTTCCTTTTCCCTTCTCTCGCTTTTAAAGAAGGCTTTTAAGTGCTGGCCCTCAGCCTGCTGACTGCCTTACTGCAAAGCTATTTAGAAACTTCCTGTTCCACATACTAATTAACAGTCTATGAATTTTAACTTCCACCCAGGGCCATGTAGCTGTAACGTTCTGCAGGGGCCTGCATTTGCCATTCGAAGTCCTTGGTGTGTTCTCTCCTTCCTTCTAACCTGGACGCACAGTGGGGACCTCAGCAGGGATTATCAGTGACTCAGGTAGCACTGTGGCTTAGGCCAAAGAACTGGAATTGGATCCTTCATCAAGGCCCATCTGAACACAATTCCCCAACCACAGCTGCATGCCAGAGCGTCTTTGCAGGAGCCCAGCCTTTGCCCCCAGGAGGCCCCAGTCTTGAGGGAGGGTGGGGAGGTAAATAAGCAGCAGTAATAGTGGGGATCTTTACAACAACCCCAGTGGGGCCAGGGCTCTTTTACAGACAAAGAAACCAAGGGCCAGAGTGGTCAAGTCACTTGCTCGAGGATACACAGGTAGTAACTTGCAGAGCTGGGATTCGAGTCAAGGCAGTTGTATTAGTCCACTTTCATGCTGCTAAGAAAACATACCTGAAGCCAGGTGCGGTGGCTCACATCTATAATCCCAGCACTTTGGGAGGCTGAGGCAGGTGGTTTACCTGAGGTCAGGAGTTCGAGACTAGCCTGGCCAACATAGTGAAACGTTGTCTCTACTAATAATACAAAAAAATTAGCCAGGCATGGTGGCGCACGCCTGTAATCTCAGCTACTTGTGAGGCTGAGGCAGGAGAATCACTTGAACCCAGGAGCAGAGGTTACAGTGAGCCGAGATGGCGCCATTGCACTCCAACCTGGGCAACGAGAGTAAAACTCTGTCTCAAA
>NW_012104253.1:10008948-10038777 GCF_000951045.1 Mandrillus leucophaeus
GGATATATTCCAAGTCCCAGTGGATACCTAAAACTCTAAAAAAAAAAAAAAAAAAAAAAAAAAGACATGCCTGAGATTGGGAAGAAAGATGGATGGTGGCAGGCAAAGAGAGAGCTTGTGCAGAAAAACTATTTTTAAAACCATCAGATCTCGTGAGAGCCGTTCACTATCAAGAGAACAGCAGGGGAAAGACCCACCTGCTGATTTCATCACCTCCCACTGGGTCCCTCCCGCAACACATGGAAATTACGGAGCCTACAAGATGAGATTTGGGTGGGGACACAGAGCCAAACCATATCAACAGTTGATGTCCTGGGCTTTTTTTTTTTTTTTTTTCCTATGAAATTTTTTTGGTCTTATTGATTTGTAGGGAGTCTTTCCATATTATGGAAATTGTATCTGTGATAAGAGTTGCAAATATTTTTCCCTGCTTTTTGCTTGACTTTTTACTTCAAAATTTATTTATGAGAATTGGACAATCTTTTATGTTGTTGGAGTTTATGCCATGCTTAGAGAAAGGAGTCCTGCATCCTGAGATTATATACAAAACGTTGTGCTTTCTTTTGATGTTTTTAGAGCTTTCTTGTATCTAAATATTTGCCCCATTTGGAATTTATTTTAGCATATAGTATGAGGTGTGATTCCCACCTTAGTTTTTTCCTGGCGGCCACCCAGCTCCTCTAAGAGCACCCATGAGTGCTCCATCCTTCCCTGCGGCTGATGTGAAATCCACCATTGCTCCATCTACATCCCCAGGTGCATTTGTGAACCAGGGTTACCAGCGACGAAAACACAAACGCAAGACAGGAAGCAGTCCACAAATGAAGAGGCTTAAAGTTATGAAGAGGCCGGGCATGGTGGCTCACGCCTGTGAATCCCAGCACTTGGGGAAGCAGAGGCAGGTGGATCACTTGAGCTCAGGAGTTCAAGACTAGCTTGGGCAACAAAGCCAGACATTGTACCTACACAAAATAAAAATTAGCCAGCTGTGGTGGTGCACACCTGTGGTTCCAGCTACTCCAGAGGCCAAGGTGGGAAGATCAATTGAACACAGGAGGTGGAGGCTGCAGGGAGCCATGATTGTCCCACTGCACTCCAGCCTGGGCGACAGAGCGAGAGCTTGTCTCAAAAACAAAATGAAACAAAACAAAAATAAAGTTATCATGAAGAAAAATACATTTACAAAGTGATTTGGCAATATTAAATGGCTTTTAATGCACACACATGCCTTGCACACAAGAACAAGCATGTGCACATACAGTAAGAATAAGTGTGATGAGTCAGAGACGATCTTGTGGTAGTTTCTGGAGAGAGAAGCACCAACTGAGTCAGCAGTGACATAGCCTCCTTAATTAGGGGACCCAGAGCTCAGGGTGGAGGAGTAACCATGAATATCCAGTAATTGGTGGCCCTGGGATCCTAAAAAAATACACGGAGGATATTGTCCAAGGCTGACGTCATAACTCAGATGAGGCCTGCCCTGTTTCCTGAACTCTTTTGCCATCAATAGCAGCTAAAATCTGAAGGCCCCTGAGCTGGGGGTCTGGGCGTTCCGTTGTGCCAAGCCTGGGACAGACAGTGGACATCAGGGGATGGATGAGGCAGCCTCCCTGCCCCGCAAAGGAGCCTCCAGAGTAGACAGGGACAGGCAGACCCAGTATAGGGAGCTATCGAAAGGGGGCCAGCCCAGGCCATGTGTGTGTGCTTTGAGCAGTTGGGGTAGGAGGTGAAGAGAACTTCCAGGCATTCGAAGGGTGCCCACTCCACTGGATAGTCCTGAGGAATGCGGACGGCAGGGGCCAGAGAAACGCGGACGTGCAGAATCCAAACAGAGATGCAGAGGGGAAATGTGGCCTGCATGCCAAAGGAGGCCTTGCTCTTCTCCCAGTAAGGTATTCGCCGTGCTGTGGGGGAAAGGGGCTGGACACTAACACCGGGACTCTGGCCGGTGGATTCCCGCTGTATGCTGTGTGTGCACGTGTGTGCATGTTGCATCCCCTGCATACAGTCAGTCACCTCGCCGACCTCATCTGAACACACCCTAGAGCAGCAATCACCACGCTTCCTTCCAGCTCAAGCCGTCATGTACTCTCTTGTCCGGGGACGGCGGCCGAGCAGCGCAGGAGGAAGCCCCGGCGCTGCCATTGGATATGGTCCGGCCTCCCCTGCTCTTAGCTGTGTGGATCTGGGCAAGTCACGTTGCCTCCCCAACTATTTTCTCCTCCGCAGCATGGAGATGACAGTATGTACTTCTGCAGGGTCATTGTGGGACCAAAAGTGACAACCGTCAAATGCCTGGCAGGGGCTGAAGAGTTAATATTAGTGGTATTAATAATGCCAGACAGCTATGATTGTCGAATCAGTGTTCCACACATGGAGGTGTTTGCGTCGGCCCTCAGTTCGCCGCTCCCCGAGGAGAAGCTCTGCCGCTTCCCTGGGCAGGGGAGAGAAGGGCAGCAGGTCGTGGCCCTGCCCTCTGCAGCGCGGCCGCCTCTGGGAGGGCATCACGCTCTCGCCTCTCCTCGTCCATGCGCCTCCTCCCTCCATGTCCCCTCATTTGTCTCATGAGCTTCCTGCAGGTGAAGGATGGTGAAAGACCATTTCTGCAGCCCCCCGAGCCTGGGCTGAGAAGTCCCCCTTAGGTGACAGCTTCATCTGCTGGAAGTAAAATGCATTTTCTGTGTGGCCCCGGGCAGGTACACTGGTCCCCCCAGTCGGTGGACTGAGTTTTGGGATCCGATGGTCTCAGAGTTCCCTTCCAACGACGGTTCTGCAGCTGTTCCGTGGAGGAGAACGCCCCGCGTGCACTCCTGACATCCACGTGGCTTTTGTCTTAAAGCTGTTTTAGTGCCTTCTTCCAACCCCAAGCATAAAAGTGTCCGGAAGAACCACTCGCAAAGCTCGCTCTTGCATATCGCAGGGGAAACTAGTTACTCTGAACAATGTTTCACAGCGGGCGAGGCAGGCGGCGCGGCAGGGTGCAGACCTGGGAACTGGCTGCTTCTCTGCGTGGTCACTGCTGGAAGTGGAAATCCCAGGGTTTCTGGGAGAAGACAGTGGACCCAGGGTGGCTGTGTGGCCTCAGGCTGGCCGAAGGCCCTCTCTGAACTCGCTGTAAACGTGAGGGACTGGCCCCTAGGTGTTGCCCGGCTGGGAGATTCTATGTGAATGGGGCGGCACAGCAGAAAATCACCCTTTTCCCCGTTTGTGTCTGATAAGGCCCCCCACTCTCAATTCCATCCTTCTTCCTGGCTGACAAATGAGGTCAGGGAAGCTCAGGGAGCGTAGGTAATTTCAGATGCTTTAGGATGGAAGGCAGAGTGGAGCGTGTCTGTGGAAAATCTTCTAATCCGCTGCCAGAGCCTTCTCCTACCTGGTCTTTGCAGGAAGCCTGGTTGGAGGCCTGGTTTGTCTCCGCGGCCCCTCCCGCAGCCCCAGGCCTGCCGAACGGCCCAGGCTGGGGACGCTGCTCTGGCGCCGCCTCGTGGCGGATGCGGGGACGGCGCTTCCCTGGATCCAGCGCTGAGGACCCGACCAGCCGCGCCCAGGCTGGGTCCACACCTCGTGGCTCTTTCTGCTTTGTATTTGCGGAAGCCAACACCTAAACACTTTCCACCGTCTTCGCATGTGTGTTTCTTTATTGGCTCAGGAGGGCCTCTTTCTCTGCCTAATTTCCTGGGTGTTCGTATTTTAGTCTCTTTGCTTCCTCGCATTGAAACTCCACGCCTAGGTAGAAGAGCCCCGGGCAAGCCGAGCCGGGCAAGCCGAGTTGCGCCTTCCTTGCTGTTTTCTCATCTGCAAAACAGAAAAATAAAATCGGAGATTATGTAGAGCTTTTAAGCATAATGGCTAGGCAGGGATTTTAATGATGTGGCATTTAAAATATTGGCAAAGCTAAGATTTCATTGGATATGATGAAAATTATATTAGTTTGTTATTATTGTCACTAAAATTTAATATATTTATTAATTATATAACATAATATACTATATAGCATATAACAGTTATTATTATTGAGATGTATTCATTGTAGGAAATCCTCCAAAAAGCAAGAATTTCCCAGCGTCTTCATTCCTAATAGTCCCAGTGTAGAAACAACCCAAATGTCCATTAAGAGTGGAATGGATGAGTTAATAATGGTACATCCTTCTAATATAATAGCAGGCCGGGTGAGGTGGCTTGTGCCTGTAATCCCAACACTTCGGAAGATTGAGGCAGGCAGATCACCTGAGGCCAGGAGTTTGAGACCAGCTTGGACAACATGATGAAACCCCATCTCTACTAAAAATACAAAAATTAGCCAAGTGTGGTGGCGGGTGCCTGTAATCCCAGCTACCTGGGAGGCTGAGGCAGGAGAATCGCTTGAACCCCGGAAGTAGAGGTTACAGTGAACTGAAATGGCGCCACTGAACTCCAGCCTGGGTGACAGAGCAAGACCCCATCTCAAAAAGTAAGTAAGTAAGTAAGTAAGTAAATAAATAAATAAATAAATAAATAAATAAATAAATAAAATAGCAGGCAGCAACAAAAAACACAACCACAGACACAGGCAACAGCAGGAAGGAACCTCACAGCTATTATGTTGAGTGGAAGAAGCAAGATACCAATGATTTCTTTACAAAATTATAAAGGAAGCAACACTAATCTATGTTGATCGATGGTAGAACAGCAGTTGTCTTGGGCCGGGGGAGGGGTGGGAACCTGTGGAGGTGTTGAAATACTTCTGATCTGGATCTAGCTAGTGGCTAAAAACTTAGGGAGTTGTACGTTTAAGACTGTACATTTTACAGATTTGGGGGATGTTATATGTCAACAGAAAGTGAAAACAAAGTAGCAAAGAAAATAAAAGGAGGCCGGATGTGATGGCTCACGCCTGTAATCCCAGCACTTTGGGAGGCTGAGGCGGGCTGATCACGAGGTCAGGAGTTTGATACCAGCCTGGCCAATGCGGTGAAACCCCGTCTCTACTGCAAATACAAAAACTAGCCGGGTGTGGTGGTGCGAGCCTGTAATCCGAGCTACTTGGGAGGCTGAGGCAGGAGAATTGCTGGGACCCCGGAGGCGGAGATTGCAGTGAGTTGAGATCCCACCACTGCACTCTAGCCTGGGAGACAGAGTGAGACCCCTCAAAAAAAAAAAAAAAAAAAAAAAAAAAAGGAAATATGCCCACATGTTAATAAAAGGGGTTACTTCTAAGGGATTCTAGTTATGGGGAATTTTTCCATCTTTTTGTGTATTACTGTGCTTTAAAGAGTCAAAATCAGAAAAATCACCCTTAAAAGAGATTATCTCAAGACGTGTGGTAAGGAAGCACAAATAATGCATGTATATATGCTTTGCAAAGTGCAAAACATTTTAAGAACTGTCAGGTTTAAAAAAGAGGGCTGCGGTGGCTCACATCTGTAAATCCAGCACTTCGGGAGGCCTAAGCAAGAGGATTGCTTGAGTCCAGGAGTTCAAGAACAGCCTGGGCAACATAGTGAGACTCTGTCTCTATATTAAAAAAAAAGAATTGTCAGGTTCAATGTGTTTTAGAGAGATTTTTTTGTGTGTGTGGGCAGGGAGTGAATACTTGGTAAATGCAGGTAAGAGCTCACTGGGCCCCAGAGGGCATCTTCCACTTTCCCCAGTGGGGTGTGATGCCCATCTGATAGCTTAGAGGGTTCTCCCCGGTGGGGAGAAAACAGGACATTCAAGGCTCCTTGATCCCAGCCCCCTTTTCTTTCTTTTCTTTTTTTTTCCTTTTTTCTTTTTTTTATATGGAGTCTTGCTCTGTCGCCCAGGCTGGAGTGCAGTGGTGTAATCTTGGCTCGCTGCAACCCCTACCTCCCAGGCTCAAGCGATTCTTGTGCCTTAGCTTCCCGAGTAGCTGGGACTACAGGAGCTCACCACTACACCCAGCTAATTTTTTATTTTAATGGAGACGGGGTTTCACCATGTTGGCCAGGGTGGTCTCGAGGTCCTGACCTCAAGTGATCCACCTGCCTCAGCCTCCCAAAGTGCTGGGATTATAGGCGTGAACCACTGACCCTGGCCATCAGCCCCCTTCTCCTGTTCCCTTGCTGTGTGACCTCGAGGAAGTCACTTTCTGCTCTCCCCATCTGTGAGATGTTCCTCTCCGAGCTCCCGAGGCTGCAGCCTCCCTTTCAGCTGCAGTGCTGCTGATCACCTCCAGGGGGAGGATCACGTTTGGCTCCCTCCTAACCTGTCCCAGCCGTTCTGGGGTTCAGGCCAAAAGGGTGGGTCTGTGGGCAGGCTCTTGCCTGAGGGTCCCAGAAGCCCTGGCATAAGGGTCACCTCAGTTGTGGCAGGGGAGCTGAGGTGGCTTAGGGCGCGGGCGCTGAGTCAGACAGAACTGGGTGTAGGCCTCAGCTCACTGCCGACAGCCACATGGCCTCGGGAAGCCCCTCTCCTGCCAGGGCGTCAGTCTCCTCACCTGTAAAGTGGTGACGACCGCCCATCCTGCAGGGCAGTATGATGATGGAGCAAGCGTCCACCAGTGGGAGTCCAGCCCCTGCGGGCGCTCTGCAGCCGAGAAGACGCCCTCCCTCCTTAGGCTGCTCGGGTTCCCCTCAGCCTGGCTCAGTTCCAGAAATTCCAACCAGTGGCTCTGCTTCCATCTGCCCCCCAGTACTCAGTAGGTGCTCAATAAGTGCTTGCTGAATGTGCTCAGAATAAAAAGCTAGGAGAACGAGCAGAGCTACCGCCGCTGCTTTGTGTGGACCGAGAGGAGGGAGGAAGAGGAGCCCCAGGCACAGCGCAGGCACACGTCCTGAAAAGTGCTCTTGGCTTCCCTCGGACTCCTTCACGAGCCAGATAAAGGAATCAAACAGCAGCTCCCCAGGGCTCCTCAGGCAGAGGCCCCGGAGCTCACCCCTTTTCTCAGGTTTGAGGAGGCAGGGGCTTGAGGCATCTCCCATGGACTCACGTCTGTCTGCAACCTGCAGTGATGCCCTGGGCCTGGCCTTGTCCCAGGCCCCGGAAAGAGCCTGCTGCTGTGCTGCCATAGCCCGGGAGGTGCTGCTGTCCCAGCGGAGGATGAGCACAGACCTCCCAGGTGCCTGGGTCTCTCGGTGCATTATCTCCCTGAGTACTCACAACCCTGGGGGCAGTCTTAGCACTACCATTTTATAGCAGCAGAAATGGAAGCACAGACAGGTGAAGCAACCAGCCTAAATCACACAGCTCTGGTTCCAACCATGTAACTCCGGAGCCCATGCTTTCACCTGCCTTGCTTTGCTGGAGAACTCCTCTGGTAGAAGTTAGCTTCAATGGGCACAGACCGTGCTCTCTGAAACACTGGCCTGGACCCACTGGGAATGTGGGGGAAACCAGCTGGGCCCCCTTGTAGGCCTGGATGTCACCACCCTTGCTAGGGCTGCAGTATGGCTTTCACGGGTCCCTTCCTCCGTGAAACATTCGCATTTATCTTCTACAGTGTCATCGGGATGAAGACAAATGTAACCCAGGCTACATCACAGTCATCATTTTCTTCTGATTTTAAAAGAAATTGAAGACATTTTGAGGGGCATCTAAAAGTGGCATGGGCTCTCGGCGGAGGGTCTGCGGTGCCTGGTGAAGAAGTCGGCCTAGCATCAGGCACCCGGCTTGCGGTGAAGCCATGTGGACCCCTCCGTGTGCAGGCTCGGCGCTTGCGTGCTCTGCACATTTGTTCAGGGGTTGCGTGCATGTGCATCAGCCCCACCTCGTGGCTGAGCAAGCAGCCTGTGAACAGTGGAGGGCCGGCCTGGGCTGTGCATCAAGCAGCCTCTGAGCAGTGGAGGGCCGGCCTGGGCTGCGCATCAAGCAGCCTGTGAACAGTGGAGGGCCGGCCTGGGCTGCGCATCAAGCAGCCTGTGAACAGTGGAGGGCCGGCCTGGGCTGCGCATCAAGCAGCCTGTGAACAGTGGAGGGCCGGCCTGGGCTGCGCATCAAGCAGCCTGTGAACAGTGGAGGGCCGGCCTGGGCTGTGCGTCTGGCGGCATCTGCTGGTCTCCCGCCCTGTGCTGTCTTCAGACCTGCAGCCCTATAGTGGCAGCTGCTTGCACTTTCACCTGACAAAAGCCTGCTGGGGACGAGGCTTAGAGAGGAGGAACAGGAAGCAAGCACTCCGTCCTAGGGGGTCTGGGTGCCCAGAGCTGGGAGGGAGGCCTGGGGGTTGGAGTAGTCAGGCAGGCTTCCAGGAGGAGGCGGGTCTTGCTCCAGTGGGCAGCCAGCCACCAGAGGAGGCAGCAAGATCAATGAACACCTCCCCAGTTAGTGACGGTGGCAGGACACTGCCTGGGGTTGTTTCACCTTTCTGGAAATTAGGAACCACATTATGGAGAAATGCTCTCAACTCTGAACTTGTCCCCAAAGCAAGGCAGGCTGGGGGGCTGCTAATTCAGGTAGTGAGTTCCCCGTCATGGGACATTTACTCATCAGGGGTCCTGTAGTTCAGTTTCCCAACCTTGGCTGCATGTTAGAATCACCTGGAAAGGTTTCTAAACCCAGATGCTCAGGCCCCACCCTAAACCAATTGGATTGAAATGTAGGGGGTGGGGCCCAGGCCCCTCAAACCAGGTCCCCCAAAGTTGTTTGGTTTTTTTTTTTCTGAGACAGGGTCTTGCTTTGTCACCCAGGTCAGAGTGCAGTGGCATGATCATGGCTCACTGCAAACCCCACCCTCTGGGCTCAAGTCATCCACCCTTCAGTTTCCCAAGTGGCTGGGACTACAGGTGCGCATTAGCACACTCCTCTAACTTTGTATTTTTAATAGAGACAAGGTTTTACCATATTGTCCAGGCTGGTCTCGAACTCCTGAGCTCAAGTAATCAATCCATCTCAGCCACCCAAAGTGCTGAGATTACAGGCATGAGTCACTATGCCCAGCCCTTAGCAGTTTTTTGGTTTTTTTTATCCAGTGGAGTTTCGCTCTTGTTGCCCAGGCTGGAGTGCTATGGTGCGATCTTGGCTCACTGCAACCTCCGCCTCCTGGGTTCAAGTGATTCTTCTGCCTGAACCTCCCAAGTAGCTGGAATTACAGGCATGTGCCACCACGCCTGGCTAATTTTGTATTTTTAGTAGAGATGGGGTTTCTCCATATTGGTCAGGCTGGTCTCGAACTCCCGACCTCAGGTGATCTGCCCACCTCGACCTCCCAAGGTGCTGGGATGACAGGCATGAGCCACCGCACCTGACTGCCCTCAGCAGTTTTTCAAAGCTATAAAGGGACTAGGGCCTGGGCCCGGGGATGTGAGATCTCATGTTTGAAGGTGGTTAGGGGTGGCATTAGTTTGTCATCAGTGGACATCTGGAGCAGAGTGCTAGTTGCACCTGAGATCCACTGACCATCCTGACCATCACCTAGTGCCATCCCGTGTCCTCCCCACCCAGCCCACATTTCCAAGGGCCCGCTGGTATGTGTCTCCTTCCCTCCCCGGGCCCTACTCCACCATCCCTGCCTTTGTCTCTTTGAACCAGGCCCCTTCCCTTGTCAGAGGTCTTCAGGGCTGGGCTTTGTGTGAGCGCTCTGTGGAGTCCTGCCGGGCTTGGAACCTGCAGGGGCCAAAACGCCAGGAGGGAGGAGAGAGGTCCTGCAGAAACACTGGCCGCAGCTGGTAGTGAGGGTGCCAGCACCGGATTCCTTCTTGGGCCTTTGGCTTGGAGCTCCCTTAGGCTGTGTGTGTGTGTGTGCATGTGTGTGTGCATGTGTGTGCTTGAGTGCACAAGCCTGTGTGCATGCATGGGCAGCACTCGTCCAATTGTGTGTAAGTACTGGCTACATGTACACGTACGTGAATGCATGTGTATGTCATCGCTGGATCATCCAGGAGGCAGGCTGTGCCCGGAGCTCTAGCAAAACGGGGGCACTGAAATGAATGAACAAATAGATGAATGAAAAAATAAACAAACAAATACATACAGAAAAAACAACTTTAAGTTATAATCAGAAACATTCAGAAAAAAGCTACTTAAATTTCACCACCCACAAGTTTTTGTTTGTTTGTTTGGTTTTTTTTTAGAAGGACTCTCGCTCTGTCACCAGGCCGGAGTGAGGTGGCACAATCTCGGCTCACTGCAACCTCCACCTCCCGGGTTCAAGCAATTCTCCTGCCTCAGCCTCCTGAGTAGCTGGGACTGCCAGGACGCACCACCACACCTGCCTCATTTTTTTATTTTTAGTAGAGAGGGGGTTTCACCATGTTGGCCAGACGGGTCTCGAACTTCTGACCTCAGGTGATCTGCCTGCCTAGGCCTCCCAAAGTGCTGGGATTACAGGCATAAGGCCCTGCACCCAGAAAATTTTCTGATATTTACAAAATAACCTTTTCTTTTAAATTCCTTATGGGAGGCAAGGATACTTCAGAAGCTTTGCCATACCTCTAAAAAGTCATAATGTGATGCCGGCACACACAGGTGCTAGTGCAAGCATGCCCAAGCATGCAGTGAACACACGTGATGTATAGTCAGTCAGCGTGGGCTCTCAAATCTCTGCGTGCACTTGCATGGGGTGTGCACATGTGTGCACATGTGTGTAAATGTGGTACAGGCAGAGGCAAGGGCTCTTGTGTATTGCTGTGTGTGCCTGGACATGCAAGAGGGTGCTGATAGAATTTGCCTGTGGGTACATGCTTTTCTGCCTACAGAGAAGAAATCTTTTGTCACTCGCCATCTCTTAATTGCAACTGTAAAAGGCAGGAACTAAATTACTTAGGATGAAATACACATTTCTAAAGCTAAGTGTGTGTTCTTTAACTCTTCATGGCTTACGCTTGGGTGCCTCTTCCTTTGTCTCCAGCCTTATTGATGCATTGGTCCAAACACTGAGAACCATGAGCTCATACATAATCGTCAATAAAGCAAACTGTGGAAAGTGGGAATCAGCCATCTCACCACGCCAGAGAGCAGCCTTCCAGACTACTGGGACCGGGAAGATGTGAGACTTCTGGTTGGCCAATAAAGAATGAACATAACTGAGAGAGAAGGAGGAGGTTATTCCAGGAGGGCCGGGCACACAGGTGACTCTCCAGCTGGGAGGATCGCTGCTGTCTCAGTGTGAGAGCTGAGCTGTTCTTCCTCAACACTGACCTTTCAACTAGCTCCCTCTGCAAGGAGTCCCCCCTTCCCCTCTCCTTCTGGTGACAGCGTTCCTCTACCCTCATTTTAGGAGGCACTCAGACGTCTCCTCCTTCCAACAGTTTCTTGAATGCCTAAGTCTCAGTCCACCCCATTCCCAGTGTTTCCCTAAATTGTAGCATTTTTCATGCTAACATTGGAATTTTCTCTTTAATCGTTACTGGTCTGTCTCTTAGACAGAAAACTCTTTGTAACAGGGCACATCTTTGAGCTCCCTAACTCTGCAGCGTGACAGTGTCGTCTCTATGCTTGCTCGCGGAGTGAGGGTGCGGCTGTGTGCATGCTTCTGTGGGAAGCCTTTGAGGGGACTTCAAGCTTGTTGCCCCATTCCAGGGCACAGGCCCCAGGCAGACAGACCCATGCTGGTCCTTTAGCAAACTTGTTGGAATTCTCAAACCCTGGGAACACTTGGCCCCACCACTGTGGTCTTCAGCAGGCTAGGGGAGCTCAGGCTAAACAGTCATCCTCAGAATCTGGGGGACTCCTTTGTGGGCAGGCGTTTGGGGCCGGTGTGCTGGCCACCAGAGCAAGCCAGGCTGCTTCCGCCTGAGCCAGGTCTTCTTCCTCACCCCATCCTGCTTTCACCAGCCCCGTCAGCAGCCAGGCTCCTCTGAGGCTCTGTGTGGCTTGGGTTGTGTATCTGATAGGGTCCGAACGGAATCCAAGATGCAAGATTTGCGCAGGGGCTAGGGAAATCCCAAGAGGGAGGTCAGTGCCCAGGGGCTCACAGTAGTGAGGAGCAGTTACAAGGTAACACGAAGGGGTGAAGGGAGGGAGAAGTTACCAGAATACAGACAGCCACATGTGAGGGGCTGCAGCCAGCCCCCAAGGCTCCCACAGAGAGGGAGAAGTCACCCAATCTAGTTTTCCTCCCTTGACTTGCCCTGCCGGGCTCCCTACCGGCCAAACTCAACGGGAAGCTGGGGACTAGCACACATGGAGCAGAGGCGGCACTGGTCAGGGACAGCAGCTCTTGATGGGCTCACGGGAAATACTGAAGTCAACGCTAAGCATTGCCTTCCCTGGGGCTGGTGAAAGAAGAGGCCTGCAGACATGGAGTCCCCATGCAGAAGGTCCAAAGGTGGCAGGGTGGTGGCCTCCTGCACAGAACACTGTACACTGCCCAGGACCTAATCATTTACACGTGGGACCTCTGGGAGGGTGGGGTCACCTCAGCCCGAGTCCCAACTCGGAGTAGGGATGGGAGAGGTTGTGTAGGCCGAGCCCCCTCCAACCTGAGAGGAGAGCCAAGTGGCCAGGGCTCTGAGATACCAGTGGGACAACAGTGGCAGGTGCGTCTCTCCCAATATCAGAGCCCAGCCTGTTTTGAGTTCCCCAAATGGCACTGGTGACGAGAGCCCGCAGGAGGGTGACTGTCAGATGCACACAGGTGGTCGCAGGAGTGCGGTGCGGTCATTCGCCCTTCCTCCTGCACAGCAGTGACGGGGTCTCTTTGCACCTCCTGCTGGTCACTCTGCCTCCTGCAGCCAGATTTGGGTGAGGGGAGAGGAGGATGCCCCCTCCATGGCATACCCCAGGAGGTCCTGACTGCTAGCTATGGAGAGGGCCTTGAGACCCCCAGGCCCATCCAGTGCACCTGGCCAAGAGAGATGTGCCACCTTCTAAGTCACCTGGTTGGCAAGCAGCACAGCGGGACCAGGTGCCCTTGCCCTGACCTGGCTGAACCATCTCACACCCCACAACACTTCTTGCATCTTGGCTCTCTCAGCCACACCCTGTTCCCCAGCCAGAATGTGGGCAGAAGGCCGGAGCAGGTGCCAACTATGATTTCAAGGTGCCTGGACGCTGGAAGTTTCCAGTGTTTGTGTTTAGCCATCGTCTCACAAGGCTCCCATTAAAATAAAGCTTCCCCTATGTCCAGGCTCAGCAAACTTTCTGAAAAGGGCTCAATAGTAGCTTTTTAGACTCTGCAGGCCAGATGGACAGAGTCTGTGGCAACTACTTAATTCTGCCACTGCAGTGCAAAAGCAGCCCCAGGCAGGCTTCCCCGGGGAAGGAATGGCATGGCTGAGCTCCGACAGAACTTTATCTACATAAAGACATGTTGGGCTGGATGTGGCCCCCAGACCCAGTTTGTCCACCCCCGGCCTAGGTCGCGGGCATCTGTCCTTTTCCTTCCTAGCATCTCCAGTTCTGCTTCTTCTGGGCAAACAAGTCTCCCCCTAGGTAACTACCCTTCCCCATATGGAGTCCGTGGACTTCACTTGCCTTCTTGACTACAGTTAATCAGTGTGTTCCACTCTCCTCCACACCCCTCTGCTGGTCATTGGTTTAGCTATGGACTCCTGACCCAATGGGTGCCAGTGAGAGTTGGGGCCTTCCTTCAGTGCTTGGCAGAAGGATGCAATCTTTCTTGCCCTGAGGCTGTAAGATGTGCACCTCCTGCAGACATTTGGCTTCTTGAGAGGGAACCCTCGAACCGCCAGAGAGTGGCCACTGTGTGGCGCCAGAGGTGCAAGGCAGAGAGAAGAATGGACGACGCCTTCTATCTGATGACGTCATTTGAGCCTCTGGATCAAGCCTCACCTGAAGCCTGCTGATCTTTGGACTTTTCAGTTATGCGAGCCAATAAATTCCCCTTATAGTTTAAGCTATGTGACCTGGGTTTTCTATCATTCGTGGCCTTGCCTCCTAACTGATACATCATCCTTATGTTCTCTTGGGGCTGGTGCAGACCTGCCCTGCTGTGTGATGATGGTGAGGGGCTTCCATAGGTTTGAGATACTTTGCAGTTGCTTCCTCAATGGTGTCTCCGGCCTCCAAGCCTCCAACACACCCTGCTTTCCTGGGCAGCCTGTTACACATGGGCCCCTCCTAAGTCCCTGGGCCCTAAGCCAAAGCTCTGGTTTTTGCCTCCAACCAGGGTTGAGCTTTGCCATGAGTGTTGGGAAGCCTGGATCCTCCAGCCTATGAGCTCTAAATTCTGCAGCGGAAACATCTGGGCCCTCCGCTGGCCCCAGGGTGCACACCACTAAGTCTGCCATAAGTCACGACAGCATGTCGAGGGTTTTATTGCAGTTATGAATTATGGATATGGCCTGGGCTGTGCACTTCTCATTATTTTTTTCCTGCTGCAATTAAGCCACAAATCATACTTAAGAAATGGAAGGGTGACTGAATTAGTCAGGATTCGTTCATAATAGGCTGACCCTGGAAAAGTCATCCAGGAGGGGTCAGATATTTGCCAGGTCCCAAGAGCACAAACTGGGAGACAAACAGTGTCTCCTTGCCCAGGTTTCCAGGTTAATGGACTTTGTGCATCTGAGAGGTTCCCGCTATAATAGCCGCACAATTAACCCACTCGGTACCTTTAGCCAGCCTCAGCCGGAAAGCAGAGAGACCCTAAGGAGACTGGATGAGGATGGAGGCTAACTTGGTCCTGCTTCCTGGACTGACAGCTGTCAGGCTGAAAATCAGCTTTTTGATTTTGTGAGTGAGTAGATCTGAGGAATGAATGGAACCAGTCCCAAGAGCTGAGACTCTGGGATAAAAGGGTTTCTACCTTGCTGGAGTGAGTAGGTCTTCACCATTTTAAAATTAACTTTTTATTAAAGTATAATCTACACATAGTAAAAGTGCACATCTGATGACTTTCCAGTCTGTGTAACTGGCAGTCAGAGAGATGCGAAAGCTCGCTGCAAGGAAGAAGAGGAAGACAGGCTTTCAGCCCTGAGTGGTTCACATGGGGTCAAAGGGTACATAAATAGTGCTAACCCAAATGAAGCCAGGGTGTGGAGGCACCAGCACACTGCCCTGTAGGCAGGACACACCCACACTATCATCTACTGCTGACCATCGGGAACTAGCTCTTGCCTCCCGGGACCGGCTGAACTTTCTGGGCCCCTGGCAGTTGTGTAGGTCAGGTGACCTGATCTGGCCAATCAGTGTGAGTGGGTATAACCTGGGTCACTTCTGGGGGAAAGACTTAATGGCGGGTCTGAGACTCTCCAAAGCTCTCCCTCCCTCTGCACTGGTAATCAGCAACAGTCGAAAAGGGGGCCACGGATGGGGGAAAATGTGGAGCAGAGCCCTTGGCTGGCCTCAGGGGACAGACGAATGAGGGCTGTTTTCTTTTAAACCTCTGGGATTTTAGGGTTGATTGTTAGCGTGGCAGAACCATGCATATTTCTACTGACACACATCCTAGTTCTGCTCACCCTTGGGAACATGTTTTCTGATAACTGTGGGATCCAAGGCTGATCTTTGGGAGCAATAGATCATTCCATTTAGCAACTGCTGAAATCAATAAGATAAGTGGCAGCTGGTGTCTTTATCTTCCAGCCACCGCAATAAACATGGTGACGATCTACAATGCATCATCTCTGAGCCTGCCCCTCCCCATTCCCGTGACCTAGCCAGTGACATGCCCCTGTGCTGTCCCTTAGATCTGTTTCCTCTTCTCAATTCTTCATCCCCGCAGCCACTCCCTGGGGTGAGGCCTTGCTGAGGACTAACCTAGATGTTGCAGTGGCCAAGGTGGTGTCTGCCTCCAGCCTTGCCCTGACACCTGCCCTCAGTCCCTCCCCCGCATCACATCTTCCTAAAACACAAATCTGACCATGGCTACCCCACTCCATTTCCCTCCTTAAGATCCTCTTACGACTCTCTGGGCTTACCACAGGGCTTTTCAAGTGAGGCCGCGCACCCTTGTGGTAACAGACTGACTCTAAGGCCAGACAGTCTGTGTTTGATCTGAGCTCCACCACTTGTCACCTGTGTGTCATTGAGAAAGTTACTCACCCTCTCTGTGTCTCCGCTCCTTCATTTATAAAACTGAGGCTAATGCTAATAACAATGGATAATGATAACACCTACCTCACAGGTCATGGTGAATATGACATGCGTCAGTTAGTTAAGGTGCTTAAACAGTGTGTTTCAGTTACCTATTGCTGCAACTATAAAATACCCCAAAACATAGTGGTTTAAAGCAATGACAATTATTTTATTATTGTCCTTCACATTTCTGGGGATTGATGGGGCTCATCTGGGCAGTTCTCATTTGGTCAGAAGGTGGCTGGGGCTAGACTCATTCCTGGGCTTCCTTGCTTATCTGCCTGACGGATGATGCTGACTGTGTACTGGGGTCTTAGCTGAGCGTCCAGACCATAACACCAATACTTGGCCAAGACTCACTCAGCTACAGCACCCACGCTTGGCCAAGTCTTCCTTCTAGCATGGCGGCTGGGCTCGAAGACAGAGTCCCAAGAGAACCAGGCAGAAGTTGTATCCACTTTTATGACCTAGCTTTGGAAGTCATACAGCGTCACTTTCATAGCAGCCACGGACTCACAGCCCTCTTGGTGCAGGGGCTGTCAAGGTCACGTTGTAACCTGTGTGATGGAAGATTCTGCTGTGGCCACCTTGGATAATACAATGTCTGGCACAGTGCCTGACAAGTGACAAGTGCTCAATGAATGGTAGGGGTATTATTGTTGTTTGTTTTAGAAATGCAATCTGCATTTGAAAGCTCAGCAGTGTGTGAAAAAATTTAAGACAGAATAGCTGGGTGTAGGAAGGGGTTGCAAAAGCCCCCACCTCGGCCCTCAGGAAGCTCCATGAAATTGTCAGGTCTCTGCAGCACCCAACAGAAAGCCACTGGGCTCCAGGGTCAAGTCCAGACTCCTAGGGCTGCATATGGATGCTGGCACTTGGCTCCTGTCTGCATCTCTAGTTCTAGCTCTTGTTATATCCCCACTATACCAATCAGAACTCTTGGCTACAAGCAATAAAACCCACTCTTGTGAGTTTAGAGAGAAAAGGAGATCATTAAAGGGTGTTAGCAGCTCTCAGATCCTTCAGGAGAGCCAGGGGTACAGGCTTGGAATCTCTTGGGTAGGAGCAGTGGCCACATTCCAGCCCAGTGGAGGGCCTGGTGCCTCTGCTGCTAAATAGGATAGGAGGCTGGTGTGGGCAATGGTAGACATGGCGAGTTACCCCTGGGATTGCAGTCACCCTCGCAGGAGGGAGCCTGCAGGGCTAGTCCAAGAGCCTCCTCTGTCTTCACACCACTGGCTTCCAAAATGAAGCCTCCCTCGGCTGAGTCTGATTGGTGGACTCAAGGTCATGTGTACCTTAGCTCTAAGGGAAGCCAGGAACGAGCTGCCGGCTTCTACCTTGGGAAGGCTAGGGTTCCTAAGAGGGAAAACCTGAAATACGGGAAGTGTGTGCAAAGGCTCTGGGAAGTTAGGGGGCCGCACACAAATGTCCAGCATTTCCACGCTGGTCACTTTCTGGTCCTATGAAAGTTCTAACATCTCTTCGCTGGCCTGACTGCCTCTCGTGGTTCCTTCTTGGCCTTGTTTCCTGGTAATCTTGGGTCTTTTTCCCTCCTCAAAGCTCTGCACGCTTCCTCCTCCTGCCTCTCCTGTGTTTGTGCCCACCATCTCTATACAGACCTCCATCCCAGCATCCACAAAAGCCACCTGCTCTTATGTATTTTCACGTCTGTCCTTTCCCCAGACTGAGCCTCTAGGGCAGGCTACATCTTTTCCCTCTCTGAGTCCAGCACGCGTAGCCAGGAGCTGGCGCACAGTAGGTGCTCTGTGCATGTGGGCAGAGGAATGAATGGTGAAGTCCATGTCACAAGGTCTTGTGCTCCCACCTCAAAGCTGGGGGCCTGGAAGCGCTTACTAAATGTGAAATCGGAGGTTTCTAAGTGAGCCCACGTTTTTATGCTGATGTTCTTTTCAGTCTCCACAGAAAACAGTATTCCAGGAGCTCTTTCCACCTAGGATAGTACTTGGGGCTCAAACCAAAAGTAAATACCCTGAAAGGAAATGGGAGCTGCTTCCTGGCTCAATAATGGTCTCTCGATTGAGGGGTGACTCTGCTTTTCTGGCTAAACACATTTTCCTCCCGAAGGGTCAGAGAGTAGGTAAGAGACTCAAGCTCATCTGGTTTCCTCCTGATTCCTTCTGACCCCTCGAAGAGAAGGGCCATGCTGTTGGCAGGAACTAGGAGTGAATCTGGCACTCCAGGAGTGATTACAAGTGAGGCCTGGGATATTTGCGTAATGAACCGAGAGTGCTTTCCACTAAGCTGTCAGGCAGTTTCTCCAGTCGACATAGTCTTCACATTTAATGGCAGATGACAGTGTTTATATAAAAGAAAGGAGAACAAGGGAGGCATATGGACGCCCCCTCCCCGCACTCTTTCTCCCTTTCATTCCTTAGCTTCCACCTCCTTTAGCCTTCACTGCTGGGTACTGGGGTGGGCGGGGTCAGGCCTGAATTTGGGTTGATGCAGCAGATGTTCATGGTCTCCAAGGGCTAGTGATGCCTGCAAGCAGGAGACAGGGTCAGAGGACAAAGGTTGGCCTTAAAGATGGGGAAGAGGTGGCGTATGTGTGTGTATATAGATGTAGTTATTACTTGTCCTGTAATTACTCCAGGGATGCCTGTCTACACCCTCATCTCAAAAAGTAGCCCCTAGGCTAGGCACAGAGGCTGATGCCTATAATCCCAGCACTTTGGGAGGCCGAGGCGGGCAGATTACCTCAGGTCAGGAGTTTGAGACCAGCCTGGCCCACATGGCGAAACCCCATCTCTACAAAAAAATACAAAAATTAGCCGGGTGTGGTGCCAGGCACCTGTAATCCCAGCTACTCAGGAGGCCGAGGCAGGGAGAATTGCTTGATCTTGGGAGGTGGAGGTTGCAGTGAGATGAGATTGTACCACTGCACTCCAGCCTGGGCAACAGAGAGAGACTCATTCTCAAAAAAAGTACCGCCTAGTACAAGAACACCTAGAATTAAAAAAAAAATAGATGCTTTATAAGTATCCCTGCCCCACGTTCCCCGATCCTCCCCACAAACCACCGCTGACATTTTAGTGGTAATTTTACAAGACTTCTCTCCAAGCCTTTACGCTCTTCTATGAATAGGGCTGCAGGTTTTGCACAGGTGGGACTCGAGGATTCCATCCTAAAGCATCTGAATTTTCCCTCCCTCTGTCTCTACTACCCCAGCGATTCTCTACCTTTTCCGCCGTCCCTGAGCGCTGTCTCTAGCAGGTCCCATGGCTTAGCTTTTTCTAGTCACTCTTGGATAATAAAAAGTCCTCCGCCTACTGATAGTTAATTTATATATATGTGGTGGTAAGGTGAATGGGGTTTCTGTGGATGGATACAGGAATAAGAAGGTGAATCAGAGATCATAGCGGCCTGTCTGCAAGCCTTCGTGGGGAGTGTTCTCTAGAGACAGGCTTTGCATTTTGGAAAAAACGGAATATTCAGCAAAATTACAAGAAATTGCCATGGAAGGAAAGGAAGTCTCAAATGTCACAGGAATCTTAATTCGCAGGTCAATACCCAGATCATCTGAAACATCGCTATTTAACTGAAGAGGAACGACTCAGGAAGCAGCTTTGAAAAGTGAACCAGCCTTTGCCTGAAGAAGAGTGTAGCATGATCGGGTTTGTTTGAAGGTCAGTGTCGCTGTGACTAGCCCCAGCCAGAAGAACCATGCAGCACAACAGTGAACTCCTTAACCATCTCAAAGAAAAGTTCAAACCTCAAATCAGAGAGCCACAGAAGACGACGAACAGGTACAAGCTAAGCGTGCTAAGAAACAAGAATGTGAGAGGAGAAAACAAGAGGGAGAAGCAGCTCAGAGGCCCTGCAAAAAGAAAAAGTTGGGAGTGTTCACAGTATGGAGCCAAAGGCTGAGTGTAGCAACTCACGTCTGTAATGACACCACGTTGGGAGTCCGAGGAGGGCAGATCACTTGAGGCTGGGAGTCCGAGACCAGCCTTGTCAACATGGCAAAACCCCATCTCTACTGAAAAAAGAAAAAAATTATAATACAAAAATTACCGGGGTGTGGTGGCGCACGCCTGTAGTTCCAGCTACTTGGGAGGCTGAGGCACGAGAATTGCTTGAACCTGGGAGGTGGAAGTCACAGTGAGCCGAGATGGTGCCACCGAACTCCAGTCTGGGTGAAGGAAAACAAACAAATACACAAACAAAACAAAGCAAATAGACTAAAAAGGCCCAACCAAATTTGAATTTACAAGTGGAGTGTCTTCTTCAAAAACTAGAAGAAAAAAGTTAAATTAGACATTGTTCTTACAGGCAAAAATATCTGCTGTCTCTTGAATTTTTTTCTGTATGTAACAGGTGTCTCCCAATGAAGAGCTAAATTTGTCAACATAACTGCATTGCTAAACTCTACTAAATAGAAAGTGCTCAAATATTTTTGTTCTGTTAAAAAAAGAAAAAACTTTTTCTTTCCTTTTTTAAATTTTATGTTTTATATTTTTAATTAAAATATGCTTTTCTTTTCCTTTTATTTTGTTTTTTAGAGATGGGGTCTTGCCATATTGCCCAGGCTGGTCTCGAACTCCTGGACTCAAGCAGTTCTCCCGCCTTGGCCCTCCCAAAGTGCTGGGATTGCAGGCATGAACCACCATGCCTAGCCGAAAAGAAAATTTTCTATATATGTTTCAAAAAATATTATGTGCAGAGTATGCATGAAAGCAGATTGCTGTTGGGGTTAAAAACAAGTAAATGTTGAGATTCAACACCATGTTGTTATTTAAAGGAAATTTTGCTAACTTTAAAAGACAAAACAGGTGAGGTTTTTTTTGTTTGTTTTTTTTTTAACTTTCAACAGCTAACTTTGAGATTTTATACATATTTCCTACATAAGCTAAATGTTGTTGGGATGGCTCGTAAATAAAAGAGGATATGAATGAACTTTAAAAATCCTTTGTTTAGTCCAGTGTTGTAATGAAAACATTGAATTCCAGCCAAAGATAAACTCTAGCGGTGGGCGGGTAGCTGCTCTGTCTTTACTCCCAGCGCCTCTCCTCTGCTCACCAGGCCTCCTTCCTGCTGCTCTAGGGTGTGGAAAAGCTCTGCCTGAGAGCACTCGAGGTCTGGGCTTGGCGATGTTCACGTGCACCCTTCTTGTAGGTTTCTTTGCAATCCCCACACCTGAAACCTCCAGGACTTGCCTGTACCCTCCTCCTTCAGGCTCTGTCAGCCTGCGGTCCTGGGGCATTGCATCCCTCCTGGTGCCTCTGTGCAAAGTCCCTTCCAAGAGACCCCAAGCCAGCTCCTCTGGTGGAAGTTTAGTTGGTGGGGGCACAGCTTCATGCTTCTGACCGCTCTCAGTGGAAGGATCGCTCAAGCCCCGTCCAGCCCTTCTTCCTCCCGGACACCTCTGCTGTCTGACACTCCAGGCTGGCAACTGCCCTCTTGCCTTCAGATTTCCCCAGGCATGAGGCTGACACCCACCAGCCTCTGCGTGCACGGACACCCAGTGACACAGCTCTCCCAGGTTACCAAGGCCTCCTCCCAGGGTTTGAGTTAAGGAGGGAGGAGAGTTCCTTCATAGGGAAAGGGAATACCTTAGTAGTCCAACAGCTGTCCCCAAGAGATCCTTTCTCTTTTTGTGTCTTCTATTCAATTAGGTAGAATAGGCTGAGGGTCACCACACAGGTTTTCTTGCACCGTCTTTACAAATCCTGCATCAGTAGTCCAGCATCTCATCTCAGAGTATGGGGAGATTTGGGGCCTACTGTTTGCTATTGGCCTCTGGGGGGCTTCACTGGACACTTGTCACAGTCCTGTTTTAACCTCCTGAGCATGGAGATTAGGAGCTGCGTGGCTTGTCCTGTGCATCCTCTGGGTACACCACAGCAAGCACCCCCACCATACCTGCCCTTAGCAAAGCGAGCTCACTCATCTCGCTTGATGCTTCCGATCAATGTGCGGGGCATATGGGGACAGTTCATTTGGTCCTCATTTTACAGATGAGGATACTGAGGCTAGGAGAGTCAAAGAGTTTACTCACGCACAATGGCTTGACTTAGACTCTAGTCCTCTGACTCCACGTGCCTGTTAATGAACATTCATACAGGGCTCATTAGTGCCTTTTTTTTTTCTTTTTTTTTTTGAGACAGGGTCTCACTCATGTCACCCAGGCTGGAGTGCATTGGTGCAATCTCGGCTCACTGAGCCTCAACTTCCTGGGCTCAGGTGATCCTTCTGTCTCAGCCTCCGTATTAGCTGGGACTGCAAGTGCAGGTCACCACGTCTGGCTAATTTTTTGTATTTTTAGTAGAGATAGGATTTCCTTATGTTGCCCAGGCTGATCTCGAACTCTTGGGCTCAAGCGATCCACCTGTCTCAGCTTCCCAAAGTGCTAGGATTACAGGAGTGAGCCACCGTGCCAGCCAATGCCATTTTATGCCTTCTGTTTCCCAGGAGTTTCCACTGGATTTAGGACGGGACTCTTCCATTGGATTTAGGACGGGACTCTTCTGTTTCCCAGGAGTTTCCATTGGATTTAGGAATTATCACTGGTACCAGCAGTGCCTTATCTGAGCTCTGTTAGCTGAGGCTCCTCTAAATCCTTGCTCTTTTGGAGTGGCACAAAGATATCAATAATTTAATTTATGCTTAATTGCAGAAACTTTAATGAACGTGCATTTCAGTAGAGGACTTCAATAGGACATTGCTTAACCCAAAGGCACTCGGAGGCACCGAGGGGCTGCAGCTGAACAAGACCCAGTCTTTGTCTTGGAGGAGGACTCTGTGTGACTGATGCTCCCTGCATCTCCTGAAGCGGGAACCTGGCCCCAGGTTTACAGGTGAAGAGACTTGGGTCGAGAGGGGGTCAGTGCTGAGCGCCTTTGATCTGAATTAAGTGCTGAAGTCCAACAACGATTCAGGGTAGGGCTGGGAGGTGGATCCAGTTCTTTCTGCCTGTCCACTCTGGGAGCTCAGAGCCCAGTGCTGAGTGCTGGGGCCGCTCACCCGACATCAGACTGTCCGGCCCCAATTCACATTGCACCCTGAAGACAACAGAAAAGAGAGACAGGAGAACTCGGTATCGTGTTGGCCAGGGTGGCCCAGCCCTACCTGGGGATGTGAGAAAAAAATGTCACGGTCAGTCGTCTCTCACCAGGGAAAGAGCCCAGACCCCTCTCCTGTCCTCTGTGTGAAGACAGACTGAACTGAAGAGGTCTTTGCTTGGGGCTGGGGCCTTGTTCCCTGTGTGACAGTGGCCACCACCAGGTGGCCACAAGGCTTATTGCACAGCTTTGTATCTAGCCCCAGGACATACACATGTTCTCATCCTCCAGGCCTCTCTGGGGCTGGCTCTGACCAACTGCCTTCTTTCCCCTTCCTTTCTTAAAAAACCAACAAACAACAACAACAACAACAACAACGACAACAACAAACCTTACATTGCTCTTTAAATTCAGATTCCCTAAAACTTGAGGATCAGAATGCTTACAAAACTGACATATCCAATGAACTAAGGCTTTAGGAAGCAAATCTTTCTGACAGTGATGGGCTCTGGGCATTAAAGAGCCTCTCTGGCTGGGCGTGGTGGCTCACGCCTGTAATCCTAGCACATTGGGAGGCCGAGGTGGGTGGGTCACCTGAGGTCAGGAATTCAAGACCAGCTTGGCCAACATGGTGAAACACCGTCTCTAATAAAAATACAAAAATTAGCTGGGAGTGGTGGCGAACACCTGTAATTCCAGCTACTCGGGAGGCTGAGGCATGAGAATTGCTTTGGTTGCAGTGAACAAAGATCAAGCCACTGCACTGCTGCCTGGGGGACAGAGTAAGACTCTGTCTCAAAAATATCAATCAATCAATCAATCAATAAACTATTTAAGGTAATCCTGCCTGGGCAGGGCCTTGCCTCTGAAAGTTCCCAAACTCCTTGGGCATCAGATTGTCCTTATGAGAGTGTGATTCCTGAAGCTGGAGGTCACACTACCCCAGCCCCAGGCCCCGTGGAGCAATCTCCATGAAGTGACCAGGCTTCCCTAGTTTATGTCCGGCACGTCTCCCCTCGTTGCCTCTGCTGGACCTTCGTAGCGTGGGCACTACAGCACGTGCCAGCCCTGCCTGGCCACACTTTCTCCAGGTATCTACAGAGCACCCTCTAGGTCTTGGGGAAATGCCACCTTCTCCAACCACCTCCACCATCCCTCCCCCCCATTCCCTGTCCCTCCCCCACCCGCCTGCTATGGTTTCTTCATGCCAGTCATTTCCATCTGATGCACTGTCTTGTCCTTCCCCTTCATGGTTTTCTTTGCTGCTTGTCTCACTCCACTAGGAGGCAAACACATTAGAGGCAGAGGTGTTTGGCTGCTTTGCTCACTACGGTATCCCCAGCTCCTCGGAAATTCCCGTTTTGCAGTAGGAACTCAGTAAAGACCAGAGTAAAGAGTAAAGAGTAAAGAAATATATGCTATTCCAAGCCCCATAGATTTTCAGCTTTCTTGTGTCACCAGCCTCAGTGGCCACAGAATTCCATCTTCTCCCACATGTCTCACACCTGATGTCCCAAGTGTAGGTTCTTGGTGAAGAGCGCTTCCTCCCTGTTTGAGACAGGCTCTTTCTTTAAAACTGTGGACTTTAAAACATTCTGTGTTACTTTCCCTTTAATTTTCTTTTTTTTTTTTTGAGATGGAATTTTGCTCTTGTTGCCCAGACTGGGGTACGATCTCGGCTCACTGCAACCTCCGCCTCTTGGGTTCAAGTGATTCTCCTGCCTCAGCCTCCCGAGCACCTGGGATTAAAGGCGTGCACCACCATGCCCGGCTAACTTTTGTATATTTAAATAGAGATGGGGGGGTTTCACCACGTTGGCCAGGCTGGTCTTGAACTCCTGACCTCAGGTGATCCGCCTGCCTTGACTTCCCAAAGTGCTGGGATTACAGGCATGAGCTACCATGCCTGGCTCCTTTAATTTCTTTTTAAGGCTGATTTAAGTTGAGACTTTCAGAAGTTGATGGTTCAGTTGTTTGTTTTCGTCTATTTATTTTGCTTTTCCAGGATTGGTGACTACAAGAACGCTGACATCATCTTCTGTTTTTTTTCTCTGAAATTACTGAATTTTGCCATCACTAGACTTGAACTCACCTCTGAATTCCTGGCTATTATTTCTAGCTGCTAATAGCACATCCCCACCTGCATGTGCGGACTGCAACATCGAGGCGGGATTCCCACATAGAGTCCGGATGAAGGTGGAGCTGTGTCAGCCTGCTCCTTTCCCCACTCCCTCCTGGGAGTTTCCCCGGCTGTAACTCTATGGAACCCAGGGCTCAGAGTTAGAAAAACAGTATCGTACACTTGTTCCCAAGATCAATTCCAGTTGAATTAGAAACCTAAACCTAAAAACAAGTAAAAAAAAAGGTAAAAGTCTATAAGAAAATATGTGATTATTTATCTGATCTCAGAGTGGGAAGACCTTTCTTATACATTTATTAGCATAGTTAATATGTGGTAAGCCACCCAACAGGCATCTGTGCATGTCACTGAGAAGCACATTTCTCATCACCCCTACCCCCAACACAAACTCTGCACCACCTCCCCACCCTCTTACCCACAGGGTCATTGTTTTAACAATTATTGTCAGCTTTTGTGTATCCTTTTAAAGGCATTATATGTGTTTTTAAAAAAACATGGAATCATATTGCATACCCCGTTTTATGTCTTACCTTTTTGCCACTGCCAGCTATTATTTTTTTGTCATGTATGAAGATCTGTATCTTTCTTTCTAAAATGCAGTTTAATATATTTTAATAGTGAACCTGCAGGAAAAGCACAGAAGGCAGACAACATTTAAAACACGTACTTGCAATGTAGGACAGCTCAGTTAAAAAGGTATAGTGAATAGATGGAACCACTATATGATAAAAATGCTACAGACACCACTTAGTGGTCATCAATAAGAAATTTACCTGTTTTAAAAATGTAAATGCTCTCATTGTCCAGGAAACTTTGACATGTTTGTTTATAGTTGTTACTAAGTTGAACTGCTGAAACTTATTCACTGAAACATTCTGACTTGTGTTAATGCTTTACTTCTCTGCATTTATATTAAATATTCACAAAGAAAAAAATGGAAAAACGGCCAAGTCTTGATTTCTGACCGCCGTTTTTTTCACATTTGCCAAGTAATCATATATTTAGGTACATTTAACCCCATGGGAAAAATATTGAATGTTCAGAACTACCAAGAAAAGGATGAAGTGTTTTTTTTATTATTATACTTTAAGTTCTAGGGTACGTGTGCACAACGTGCAGGTTTGATACATAGGTATACATGTGCCATGCTGGTTTGCTGCACCCATCAACTCATCATTTACATTAGGTATTTCTCCTAATGCTATCCCTCCCCCAGCTCCCCACCCCTCAACAGGCCCCAGGGTGTGATGTTCCCCGCCCTGTGACCAAGTGATCTCATTGTTCAATTCCTACCTATGAGTGAGAACATACAGTGTTTGGTTTTCTGTCCTTGTGATAGTTTGCTCAGAATAATGGTTTCCAGCTTCATTCATGTCCCTACGAAAGACATGAACTCATCCTTTTTTATGGCTGCATAGTAGTCCATGGTGTATATGTGCCACATTTTCTTAATCCAGTCTATCATTGATGGACATTTGGGTTGGTTCCAAGTCTTTGCTATTGTGAATAGTGCTGCAATAAACATATGTGTGCATGTGTCTTTATAGTAGCATGACTTATACTATTTTGGGTATATACCCAGTAATGGGATTGCTGGTTCAAATGGTAATTCTAGTTCTAGATCCTTGAGGAATCACCACACTCTCTTCCACAATGGTTGAACTAATTTACACTCCCACCAACAGTGTAAGAGTGTTCCTATTTCTCCACTTCTTCTCCAGCATCTGTTGTTTCCTGACTTTTTAATGATTGCCATTCTAACTGGCATGAGATGGTATCTCACTGTGGTTTTCATTTGCATTTCTCTCATGACCAGTGATGATGAGCTTTTTTTCACGTGTCTGTTGGCTGCATAGATGTCTTCTTTTGAGAAGTGTCTGTTCATATCCTTTGCCCACTTTTTGATGGGGTTGTTTGTTTTTTGCTTCTAAATTTGTTTGAGTTCTTTGAGATTCTGGATATTAGCCCTTTGTCAGATGAGTAGATTGCAAAAATTTTCTCCCATTCTGTAGGTTGCCTGTTCACTCTGATGATAATTTCTTTTGCCGTGCAGAAGCTCTTTAGTTTAATTAGATCCCATGTGTCTATCTTGGCTTTTGTTGCCATTGTTTTTGGTGTTTTAGTCACGAAGTTCTTGCCCATGCCTATGTCCTCAAAGGTACTGCCTAGGTTTTCTTCTAGGGTTTTTATGGTTTTAGGTCTAACATTTAAGTCTTTAATCCATCTTGAATTAACTTTTGTATAAGGTGTAAGAAGGAATCCAGTTTTAGCATTCTTCATATGGCTAGCCAGTTTTCCCAGCACCATTTACTAAATAGGGAATCTTTTCCCCATTTCTTGTTTTGGTCAGGGTTGTCAAAGATCAGATGGTTGTAGATGTGTGGTATTATTTCTGAGGGCTCTGTTCTGTTCCATTGGTCTATATATCTGTTTTGGTACCAGTACCATGTTGTTTTGGATACTGCAGCCTTGTAGTATAGTTTGAAGTCAGGTAGTGTGATGCCTCCAGCTTTGTTCTTTTTGCTTAGGATTGTCTTGGCAATGCAGTCTCTTTTTTGGTTCCACATGAATTTTAAAGTAGGTTTTTCCAATTATGTGAAGAAAGTCATTGGTAGCTTGATGGGGATGGCACTGAATCCATAAATTACTTTGGGCAGTATGGCTGTTTTCATGATATTGATTCTTCCTATCCATGGGCATGGAATATTCTTCCATTTGTTTGTGTCCTCTTTTATTTTGTTGAGCAGTGGTTTGTAGTTCTTGAAGAGGTCCTTCATATCCCTTGTAAGTTGAATTCCTAGGTATTTTATTTTCTTTGTAGCAATTGTGAATGGGAATTCACTCATGATTTGGCTCTGTTTGTCTGTTATTGGTGTATAAGAATGCTTGTGATTTTTGCACATTGATTTTGTATCCTGAGACTTTGCTGAAGTTGCTCATCAACTTAAGGAGATTTTGGGCTGAGACGATGGGGTTTTCTAAATATACAATTATGTCATTTGCAAACGGACAATTTGATTTCCTTATTTCCTCATTGAATACCCTTTATTTCTTTCTCTTGCCTGATTGCCCTGGTCAGAACTTCCAACACCATGTTGAATAGCAGTGGAGAGGGCATCCCCATCTTGTGCTGGTTTTCAAAGGGAATGCTTCCAGTTTTTGCCCATTCAGTATGATATTGGCTGTGGGTTTGTCATAAATAGCTATTATTATTTTGAGATACGTTCCATCAATAACTAGTTTATTGAGAGTTTTTAGCATGAAGAGCTGTTGAATTTTGTCAAAGGCTTTTTCTGCATCTATTGAAATAATCATGTGGTTTTTGTCTTTGGTTATGTTTATATGATGGATTACATTTATTGATTTGTGTATGTTGAACCAGCCTTGCATCCCAGGGATGAAGCTGACTTGATCGTGGTGGATAAGCTTTTTGATGTGCTGCTGGATTTGGTTTGCTAGTATTTTATTGAGGATTTTCGCATCGATGTTCATCAGGGATATTGGTCTAAAATTCTGTTTTTTTTTTGTTGTGTCTTTGCCAGGCTTTGGCATCAGGATGATGCTGGCCTCATAAAATGAGTTAGGGAGGATTCCCTCTTTTTATATTAATTGAAATAGTTTCAGAAGGAATGGTATCAACTCCTCTTTGTATCTCTGGTAGGATTTGGCTGTGAATCCGTCTGGTCTTGAACTTTTTTTGGTTGGCAGGCTATTAATTATCACCTCAATTTTGGAGCCTGTTATTGGTCTATTCAGAGATTCAACTTCTTCCTGGTTTAGTCTTGGGTGTATATGTCCAGGAATTTATCCATTTCTTCTAGATTTTCTAGTCTATTTGCGTAGAGGTGTTTATAGTATTCTCTGATGGTAGTTTGTATCTCTGTGGGATTGGTAGTGATATCCCCTTTATCATTTTTTTATTGCGTGTATTTCATTCTTCTCTCTTTTCTTTTTTATTAGTCCTACTAGCTGTCTATCTATTTTGTTGATCTTTTCAAAAATCCAGCTCCTGGATTCATTGGTTTTTTGAAGGGTTTTTTTGTGTCTCTCTCTCCTTCAGTTCTGCTCTGATTTTAGTTATTTCTTGCCTTCTGCTAGCTTTTGAATTTGTTTGCTCTTGCTTCTCTAGTTCTTTTAATTGTGATGTTAGGGTGTCGATTTTAGATCTTTCCTGATTTCTCTTGTGGGCATTTAATGCTATAAATGTCCCTCTACACACCGCTTTAAATGTGTCCCAGAGATTCTGGTAGGTTGTGTCTTTGTTCTTATTGGTTTCAAAGAACATCTTTATTTCTGCCTTCATTTCATTATTTACCCAGTAGTCATTCCGGAACAAGTTGTTCAGTTTCCATATAGTTGTGCAGTTTTGAGTGAATTTCTTAATCCTGAGTTCTAATTTGATTGCACTGTGGTCTGAGAGACAGTTTGTTGTGATTTCTGTTCTTTTACATTTGCTGAGGAGTGTTTTACTTCCAATTATGTGGTCAATTTTAGAATAAGTGCTATGTGGTGTTGAGAAGAATGTATATTCTGTTGATTTGGGGTGGAGAGTTCTGTAGATGTCTATTAGGTCCACTTGGTGCAAAGCTGAGTTCAGGTCCTGGATATCCTTGTTAAACTTCTGTCTCGTCAATCTGTCTAATATTGATAGTGAAGTGTTAAAGCCTCCCATTATTATTGTGTAGAAGTCTAAGTCTCTTTGTAGGTCTCTAAGGACTTGCTTTATGAATCTAGGTGCTCCTGTATTGGGTG
>NW_012104253.1:10040012-10065871 GCF_000951045.1 Mandrillus leucophaeus
AGCTTGAAGAAGTTTGTTATTACCGACCTTCTGAAGCCTACTTCTGTCAAATCATCAGTCAGTCATTCCCTATCCAGCTTTGCTCTGTTGCTGGTGATGAGCTGCAATCCTTTGGAGAAGAAGAGGCATTCTGATTTTTAGAATTTTCAGCTTTTCCACTCTGGTTTCTCCCCATCTTTGTGGTTTTATCTACCTTTGGTCTTTGATGTTGGTGACCTACAGATGGGGTTTTGGTGTAGATGTCTTTTTTGTTGATGTTGATGCTATTCCTTTTTGTTTGTTAGTTTTTCTTCTAACAGGTCCCTCAGCTGCAGGTCTGTTGGAGTTTGCTGGAGTCCACTCCAGACCCTGCTTTCCTGGGTATCACCAGCAGAGGCTGCAGAACAGCAAATATTGCTGCCTGATCCTTCCTCTGGAAGCTTCATCCCAGAGGGGCAGCCTCCTTCCTCTATGAGGTGTCTGTTGGCCCCTACTGTGAGGTTTCTCCCAGTTAGGCTACACGGAGGTCAGGGACCCACTTGAGGAGGCAGTCTTTCCATTCTCAGAGCTCAGATGCTGTGCTGGGAGAACCACTGCTCTCTTCAGAGCTGTCAGATAGGGATGTTTAAGTCTGCAGAAATTGTCTGCTGACTTTTGTTCAGCTATGCCCTGCCCACAGAGGTGGAGTCTAGAGGCAATAGGCCTTGTTGAGTTGTGATGGGCTCCGCCCAGTTCAAGCTTCCCAGCTGCTTTGTTTACCTATTCAAGCCTCAGCAATGGTGGATGCCCCTTCCCCAGCCAGGCTGCTGCCTCGCAGTTTGATCTCAGACTGCTGGGCTAGCAGTGAGCAAGGCTCTGTGGGCGTGGGACCTACTGAGCCAGGCACGGGAGAGAATCACCTTGTTTGCTGGTTGCTAAGACCTTGGGAAAAGTGCGGTATTTGGGTGGGAGTGTCTCATTTTTTCAGGTAGTCTGTCATGGCTTCCCTTGGCTAGGAAAGAGAAATCCCCAGACCCCTTGCATTTCCTGCATGAGATGATGCCCCACCCTGCTTCAGCTCACCCTCCATGGGCTGCACACACTATCCAAGCAGTCCCAGTGAGATGAACCAGGTACCTCAGTTGGAAATGCAGAAATCACCCATCTTCTGTGTTGATCACACTGGGAGCTGCAGACTGGAATTCTTCCTATTTGGCCATTTTGGAAAGCCCCTGAAGATTTTTTTTAAATGAAATGTTTGCCATCATAGTAGATTCTTAAATGTGTTATCCAGGAATACCACATGCTAGCTGACTGTCTTTTGGCATAATTGGTACAGGTTATTGTCTTCAAAAAGGCCAACAAACTATTCACAATAGCAAATATGTGGAATCAACCTAAAGGCCCATCAATGAAAGATTGAATAAAGAAAATGTGGTACATATACACCACGGAATACCAGGCAGTCATAAAAAAGAATGAAGTAATGTCTTTTGAACACTGATGGAGTTGGAGGTTATTATCATAGTAAGCTAACACAGGAGCAGAAAATCAAATACTGCATATTCTCACTTATAAGTGGGGCTAAATGATAAGAACCTACGAACACAAAGAAGGAGACAACAGACACTGGGGCCTACTTGAGTGGGGAGGGTGAGAGGAGAGAAAGGAGAAGAAAAGATAATTATTGGGTACTGGGCTTAATACTTGGGTGATGAAATAATCTGTACAGCAAACCCCCATGACACTAGTTTACCTACATGACAAACCCTCACATGTACTCCTGAACATAAACGTTTAGAAAAAAGAAAAAGAAAGTATCCCAGTAAAGAAAAGTCTGGCATCTGATGGCTTCACTGTTGAATTCTACTAAACATTTAAGGAAGAACTAGTACCAATCTTACTCAAACTATTCCAAAAAATGGAGGAGGAGAGGACATTTCCAGACTCATTCTATGAAGCCAGTATTACCCTGATACTAAAACCAGTCAAAGTCACATCAGAAAAGGAAACTACAGGCTAATACCTCTGATGAATAGTGATGGAAAAATTCTCAACAAAATACTTCCAAATTGAATTCAACCATACATTAAAAAGATTATTCATCAAGAACAAGTGGGATCTATCCATGGGATGCAAGGATGGTTCAACATACACAAATCAATCCAAGTGATACATCATACCAAAATAATGAAGGATGAAAACCATGCGATAATCTCAATTGATACTGAAAAAGCATTTAATGAAATTCAACATTCCTTCATGATTAAACCCTCAAAAAACTGGGGATAGAAAGAACGTACTTCAGCATAATAAAAACTATATATGACAGACCCACAGCTAGTATCATATTGAAAGGGGAAAAACTGAAAGCCTTTCCTCTAAAATCTGGAACACAACCAGGTTGCCCACTTTCACCACTGTTATTCAGCGTAGTACTGGAAGTCCTAGCTATAGAAGTCAGACAAGAGAAACAAGTAAAGGGCATCCAAATTGGAAAGGAAGAAGTCAGACTACCCTTGTTTGTGAGTGACATGATCTTATATTTGGAAAAACCTAAAGGACCCCAGTAAAAAACCATTAGAGCTGATAAACAAACTCAATAAAATTGCAGGATACAAAAATGACATACAAAAATTAGAAACAATTCTATATGCCAACAGTGAACAACATGAAAATAAAATAAAAAGGTAATCAATTTACAATAGCCACACATAAAATTAAATGCCTAGGAATTAACTTAACCAAAGAAGTGAAAGATCTCTGAAATGAAAACTATAAAACACTGATGAAAGAAATTGAAGAGGACACCAAAAAAGGAAAAATATTCCATGTTCATGGATTGGAAGAATGGAGGAATCAATATTGTTAAAATGTCCATGCTACCTAAAGCAATCTACGGATGCATTGCAATCCCTATAAGAATACCAATGACATTCTTCACAGAAAAGGAAAAATCCATCCTAAAATTTATAGGGAACCAAAAAAGACCCAGAATAGCCAAAGCTATCCTAAGCAAAAAGAACAAAACTGGAGGAATCATATTACCTGACTTCAAATTATACTACAGAGTTCGAGTAATCAAAACCACATGGTACTGACATGAAAACAGACACATAGATCAATGGAATAGCCTACAGAACCCAGAAACAAATGCACACACTTACTGTGAACTCATTTTCAACAAGGACGCCAAGAACATACATTAGGGTAAAGACAGTCTCTTCAATAAATGGTGAGGGAAAAACTGAATATCGATATGCTGAAGAATGAAATTTGATCCCTATCTCTCACCATATACAAAAATCAAATCAAAATGGATCAAAGACTTAAGTCCAACATGCCAAACTATGAAACTCTTACATGAAAATATTGGGGAAACTCCAGGACGCTGGTTCAGGCAAACATTTCTTGAGCAATATGCCACGAGCACAGGCAACCAAAGCAAAAATGGAAAACAAGATCACATCAAGTTAAAAAGCCTCTGCACAGCAAAGAAAACAATCAACAAAATGAACAGACAACCCACAGAATGGAAGAAAATATTTGCAAACTACCCCCCTGACAAGGGATTAATAACCAGAATATATAAGGAGTTCAAACAACTCTACAGGAAAAACATATAATAATCTGATTTTTAAAATGGGCAAAAGATATGAATAGACATTTCTCAAAATAAGACATATAAATGGCAAAAAGGCATGTGAAAAGTTGCTCAAATCATTGATCATCAGAGAAATGAAAATCAAAACTATGGTAAGGTATCATCTCACCCCAGTTAAAACTGCTTATATCCAAAAGACAGTCAATAACAAATGCTGGTGAGGATGTGGAGAAAATGGAACACTCATACACTGTTGGTGGGAATGTAAATTAGTGCAACCACTATGGAGAACAGTTTGCAGGTTCCTCAAAAGACTAAAAATAGAGCTAGCATATGGTTCAGCAATCCCACTGCTGGGTATGTGCCCCAAATAAAGGAAATCAGTATATTGAAGAGATATCTGCACTCCTTTGTTTGATGTAGCACTGTTTACAATAGTTAAGATCTGGAAGCAATATAAGTGTCCATCAACAGATGAATGGATAAAGAAAGTGTGGTACATATACACAACAGAGTACTATTCAGCCATAAAGAAAGAATCAGTCTCGGTGGCTTACACCTGTAATCCCAGCACTTTGGGAGGCTGAGGCAGGTGGATCACTTGAGACCAAGAGCTCAAGACCAGCCTGGCCAACATGGAGAAATCCCATCTCTACTAAAAATACAAAAATTAGCCTGGCATGGTGGTTCATGTTTGTAATCCCAGCTACTTGGGACGCTGAGGCAGAAGAATCGCTTGAACCCGGTAGGTGGAGTTTGCAGTGAGCTGAGATGGCACCATTGCACTCCAGCCTGGGCAACAGAGCAAGACTCTGTCTAAAAAAAAAAAAAAAAAAAAATGGTGAGGTTCAGTCATTTGCAACAACATGGATGGGACTGGAGATCATTATGTTAAGGCAAATAAGCCAAGCACAGAAAAACAAACATCTCATATTCTGACTTGTTTGTGAGATCTTAAAAAATTTTTTTTGAACTCTTGGACATAGAATGCAGAATGCAGAACGATGGTTACCAGAGGCTGGGAAGGGTAGTGTAAGACTAGAGTGGGGAGTGGGTATGCTTAATGGGTAAAAAAAAAAAAAAAGGTAGAAATAATAAATAAGATATACTATTTGATAGCACAACAGGGTGACTATAGTCAATAATAATTTAATTGCACATTTAAAAAATAACTAAAAGAGTGTAACTGGATTGTATGTAACATAAAGGATAAGTGCTTGAGGGGATGGATACCCCATTCTCCACGATGTGATTATTTTACATTGCATTTCTGTTTCAAAATATCTCATGTACCTTGCAAATACATACACCTACCGTGTACCTACAAAGTTGGTTTTTTTTAAAGGCCAACCAGATAAGGCCTCCCTTGCCTTCTGCAAAGTACTAATGGCTGGGTCTGGAAGCGCAGATCTGATTTGAAGTCTTGAGCAATTTCTGGCACCAGACGCTAGAAAGAAAGTTAGCGAATCTGAAGTTCTGATTCTGATAACTTCTAACTTCATGGAATGCCGCAGTTCTGGGACTGTGATCTTGACGTTTTTTCGCCTGTCCAGTAGAGGGCGCGCTCTTGAGAGAGGCTTTTGTAGCCAAGAGCTTCCTGGGTGCTTAGCTGCGGGTGGATTTGGGGGCAGGAGGCTTTGTGCAAGCCACAGTATAGCGATCTCCTTACTTACCCCTTCTCATTCAGTGGGAGCTCAGCAAGCTCAAGGGGCTGCTGGAGTTAGAGACCTCCGCCTGCTTCTTGTTTTTTAATGATAGGGTAGCACTGGCCTGAATGACTGTACCATACTTTATTTCCTTTGTCTTTTGTTGAGCTTGTTTCCAGTTCTTTGCACCTAAAACAATGCTGCACTGAATATTCGTGTGTGTGTGTGTGTGTGTGTGTGTGTGTGTGTGTGAGAGAGAGAGAATACTTGTCCTATTGGTTTCTTTCGTTTTTCTCTTTTTGTTTTTTTGAGACGGAGTGTCTCTCTGTCACCCAGGTTGGAGTGCAGTGGCGCGATCTCGGCTCACCGCAACCTCCGCCTCTGGGTTCAAGCGATTCTCCTGGCTCAGCCTTCCCGAGTAGCTGGGACTGGTCTCGAACTCCTGACTTTAGGTGATCCATCCGCCTCGGCCTCCCAAAGTGCTGGGATTACAGGCATGAGACACTGCATACGACCGTCCTATTGGTTTATTAAACAAATTCCTAAAAGTGTAACAGTCAACGAAAGAAAAAACTTTAAATTATTATATTCTATTTTATAGGTTTTGGATTTAGGATCATGGCAAGACACACACACACACACACACACACACAAATATATGCAAACAAATTTGTCCTATGTTTTCTTCAGCATCTTTAAAATTTCACTTTTTTTGCATTAAAATTGTTACTTCATCTGAAACACATTTGCATAATGAGGAAGTCAAAATTAATTTTCTCTGCATAGTTATATCATCCCAATAATATTTAATCTCTGATAAATGTGACATTTTCAAAATAAATGCCACATTTATCAGAGATTAAATTGAGAAGGACATTTTAGCCTAAAAAACAATGAAATAAATGACAATGTAGAATATTAATAAATTTGACTACTATAAATTTAAAATTTCTCTGCATCAAAATATGGTTTAAATAAAATTTATCAGAAGTCTAGTGATGCTGTAAAAGAAAAAGAAGAAAAAAATAAAGAAAATTTAAGTTAGAAAACATGTGAACTTTTTTTTGGCAAACTAGGTCAAAGGATTAGGTATTTAACATATAAAGAACAAATCAATAAAACTTAATAATTGAATGGGAAAATAAGCAAAGGCTCTGATGAAAGAATTTATTGACAAAATACAAAGGCTTATTTCACAAATAATTAAAGAGCAAGTAAAACTTTCATTTTGGCCTATGAAATTGGTCAACATTGTTTTGGAAATGATTGTATTTCTGAGGAGAATAGAGTGAGGTGGGTATATTATTGATAGTGGAGTAAATCTATACATTTTGGGAAGGCAATTTAGCAATATTAATAAACAGCTTCAAAGTGATAAGTCTTCTTGGATCTAGAATTCTAGTTTTTGGGAATCTGTGTTATTGAAATAATCAGAGCTATTAATTTGTGGAATAAGATAATATCCACAATACTTATTTATGATGGTAAAACATCTCACCCAACTCAATGTCCACCGAAACAAAGTTGCTTAAAATCAGTGGTATGCTGGAGTTGGCTAGCATGGTCTCAGGAGAGCTGATGATGGGCGTTTCTTTCCAATGGTATAGAGGTTCAGTGATGTTACATCAGTATCTTGAAATTGACAGTGATGGAAGCATTTACACCAAAGAATCTGGCAAATGCTACAAATAGGGCTCCCCAGCCCACCACCCAAAGAGCCTGTTGTCAAACATTTATCAGCACACTATTGCTTGATATTATATGATATCCATATGATAGACCATTTTGAGTACTGTAAAACAATTATTTCATTAAAAAAGCCAAAATTGTATAAACACTATAATCGTAATTATTGCTAATAGCTGTATCATTTCTGTTTTAATTTTTACTTGAAAACAAACATGAAAAACATCTACAAAAACATACCAGGTTTTGTTTCCATGTAGTGATACTAGGGATGACTATTTCATCACTCTAATTTTTGAATTTTTCCAAATATATACATTTAATTTTTCTTTTCTTTTTTTTTGAGATGGACTCTTGCTCTGTCACCCAGGCTGGAGTGCAGTGGCAAGGTCACGGCGACCTCTGCCTTCCAGGTTCAAGTGATTCTCCTGCCTCAACCTCCCAAGTAGCTGGAATGACAGGCTCCCACCACCATACCTGGATACTTTTTGTGTTTTTAATAAAGATGGGGTTTCCCATGTTTGTCAGGATGGTCTCAAACTCCTGACCTCAAGTGATCTGCCCGCCTTGGCCTCCCAAAGTGCTGGGATTAGAGGCATGAGCCACTGCGCCTGGCCGTCCAAATATACAACATTTTATAATCAGAAACCAATTTAAAAAACCAAGTGATCTCTTGGGGACATGTGTAGATTGTGCTTTTGTTGAATTGGTGCTGAGGATTATTGAGGAGATTTGCAGAACTTGAGATAGGGAGGAAGACAAGGGCAAGCTCATTAAAGAGCTGCAGACAAATAGACTTTCTCTTTTTCTTGAATCACTCAAGTACTACACTCTTTTAATTGATATTGATGTATAATGTTTTATAGCTTAATGGAAGCTTAAATGACTATATTTTACCCTTTTTGAAAAACTGTTTGCTATTTTAACTTTTTAGAAGAGTAACTTTATAATCACTTATGTCAAGTTATAAAAAACTTCTGTTGGTTTGGTTGCGATTGCATTAGATCTTCATTTAGTTTGGGATGAACTGACATCTTTTCCTTATTGAGTCTTCCTATCCAGGATCATGTTCTCTCCATTGTCTCAAATCTTTTACAGCCCACACTAAACCTTTATATTTCTCTTCATATGGATTCTTCCATTATCTTTTTAGAGCCATTGCTAGGTATTTTATTTTTTATTGTTATTATGGAAGGAATCTCTTTTTCTCTTATGTCTTCTCATCTGTTATTACTAGTATATTAAAAAACTATTGACTTTGGCATATTTATTATGTATCTGGCCATATTATTGAAACTTCATTATTTTTAATAGCTTTTCAGATGGCTGTCTTGGGTTTTCTTGACGTATACCAGCTGCAAATAACGTGAATTTGTCTCTTCCTCCCACAATTACATATCTTATTTCCACTTTATGCAGAAGCGCCTCCGATGGGAATTCAAGGACAATGTTAACCCTGGCATCCTTTTCTTTCCCAAACTTAAGCACAATATCTGAACTACGTCACCATGGAATGTGACACCAAGTTTGATGTTCTACTTTTCCCAATTTTAAAAAATATTTTGGAAATTTAAATGGAGAATGAATATTAAATTTTATCATGTGTTTTTGTGTCATTTGTCAGGATCATTTTTTAAAAATGAATTTTATTATATTAATAATTTCTCTACCATTAAACCACTTACCTTTCAAATTTCTCTATTTGGTTCTGGAGAATATTGCTATAAATGAATTTGGGGTTTTTTTTGGCTTGCCAATACTTACTTGTTTTTCTTTTTCTTCTTTGCTTTGCTTTGCTTTGCTTTTTTTTTTTGAGACAGGGTCTTGCTCTATTACCCAAGCTGGAGGGAAGTGACGTGACCATAGCTTACTGCAGCCTTGAATTCCTGGACTCTGATGATCCTCCTGCCTTAGCCTGTGGAGTAGCTGGGACTACAAGCACGTACCATACATGTCTATTTTTAAAACAAAATGTTTTATAGAGACAAGGTCTTGCCATGTTTCCCAGGCTGATCTCAAACTCCTGGCCTCAAACAATCTTCCCATCTCAGCCTCCCAAAGTATTTAGATTACAGGCATGAACTACCTTGCCCGGCCCTCATTTGTTTTTATATTTATATTTTATATAAATGAGATAAGTGCATGTGGGTTTGTGTGTGTCCAAAGTTCTTTGTGTGCAGGTCTGTCCTAACATTTTGGGACCTATGAGACTATGGATAGAGGCCCTCGGATAAAAGTATAAATGAAAGTCACAAACCATATGTGTAAACATTTGAGAGTTGTATACTGACCAGGCATGGTGGCTCGCACCTGTAATCCCAGCACTTTGGGAGGCTGAGATGGGAGAATCGCTCGAAGCCAGGAGGTCAAGACCAGCCTGGTCAACATAGCAAGATCCCATCTCTATTTATATTTTTAAAAATTATTTAAAAAACAAAACCAAAAAAGTTGTATACAAAACTAAGGAACCATTAAATAACATGTGTTTTATCCTACCTTCTCAAATATACTTGTACAATGACAGAACAAATCATCTATAAAGCTATGATTTTCATATGACTAAAAGTTGGCAAAATATTTAAGAAAAACTGAATCTAATAGTTATAGTTCACATCTGGCTGTTGTGATGATGGACTGTCAAAGTTTGGATGAGGAATGTAACGTATAAACACAAAATTCTTAAGTTAGCATATATTTAGTTCAGAAATATTTTACTCCTTCATTTTAGTGAAATCACCAATTATATTGACATAATCAATATTACCACATATTATTTTCTATTGACAGTAATGAGCTAAAAGATTAGAAAATAAAATAATTGAAATCAAATTATACAAAATGTGAATATATTTTCATGAAAATGTAAATGAAAAAATAAAAAAATACAGAAAGTTAAAATTAAAAAACATTCAAACTATGATTTTCCCAAAATGTTTTAAATAATCTTTTATTAAGTGAAAAATACAGATTATATTAATATATAATAAAAATAACATGTAAAATCAGTGTTATTCAAATAAAGCAATATTTACTTACAAATTTAAATCTTATTAAATATTTTAATAACTATAAAACCATGTGCAATTTTATGGTCATTGCCAAGGTGAGTAGTCCATCTCACACTTGATGTGTGGTTTGTTTAGATCCATATTTATACAAATTTGGTGATATGCATTCTTTAATGTGAAAAAATATTCCTCAGCTGTCATGAACAACTGTTTGGGAATATCACGCTAGTTTGTGAGTACCTCCAGAAGCACAAATTGTAGCATAAAAAGAGGCAGGAAAATGAATGTGTGTGCTTCTGGAAAATGACACATCATTCTGTAAGAATCTATTGCATTCTTGCTCTCTGAGAGGAAGGACTTGGGAAGTCAAAGTATTTGTGTTTCGTCTTGCTCAAACACTCAGGCTTCCTCATACTCAGATTTTGTCTGCCTCCAAAATCAACAGAAACACAACCCACAATCCTTCCCAGCATCTGGACACACTTATCTTTTGTTTTGATGACATGGGCAAGACCTGTGGAGGAACGTTTCTGTTTTCACGGGGCCTGAACGATGTTAGTTAGAGGCCATGTTTAGGGTTGACTGGGAAGCCCTGAGCACCCAACCTACAGAGACAGAGGTGCCTGCCTCTGTGTTCTGTATTACATTTGTGTGTGTGTGTGTGTCTACGTATAATCACAGATATGTGTATGTGTGTGTGTGTGTGTGTGGGCATATAAATACCTATATGTATATATGTGCATGTGTTTTTATATGTAGTGTGTTTTGATGTCTGTAATTTATTTTCATATGGGTTAGCAAAAAAAGTATACACATACACATATACACCGGGTGCGTACACGTGTGTGAGAAAGAAAAGAAAGGAGACAGAGCAGATGTGACAGTGTTAATGACTGGTAAATCTAGGAGAAGAGTATACTGTTGTTAATTGTGCTATCCTTTTCATTTTTCTATGTATTTGATAGTTTTTCAAAATAAAACAGGGGAGGAACATTTCACCTGCTTCCTCCCTCTTATTTTATTTGTAGCGTGTGGGAAACTTCCGGTTTGATTTCAGCCTGTGCACTGAACAGAAGTAATGTTGATTTCCGCCAGCCCATGAGTGAGCATCTCTGTCCAGATGTTGGTCAGCCTCAGGGCTGGCCCCAAAGGCCTGGGTGTGGATCACAGCTATGCCAAGGTGCCGGGGAACCCTGAGTTCCGAAGGGCAGGAGGAGGCCCCAGAGTGGCAGTGGCAGTGGGGCCTGGGGAGCCGAAGGAGCTGAGCCGTTGCAGACGCCTTGAGCATAGGCCGGGCAGCCAATTCTCCAGGGTGATGGCTTCTTGGGCAACGCATTCTGAGCCCCTGAGGACTTGTTAGTGAGGCTGCTCCTCCGCTGTGTGAGAGAACATCATTATGATAGGGTTACCATCAGTACAGGATGTTTCTTCTTGGTTTGGCAGCTTTTTACTTATTGTTCCACTTCCTGTTCAATTTCTTTGTCAAGACTTTGTCAAGTTTGAAAACAAACTTGGTATGCACATGAAGGCATTGCATCAACGTGACAGGTGGCTTTCCAACACTGCATGGGATAAAAACGTCATGTCATTGGAAGTCATTTGGCATGTTTACTTTACTTTGGAGGAGCTGAAAGAGAACGTGTTTTGTTTTGTTTTGTTTTGTTTTTAAAATTTTCTTGGAAATAATAGAAATAAATTTCCTGAGGCAACTCCTGTGTGCTAAGTCTGAGGGGATAGCACAAACATGAGGTAATAATAATAATGATAATAATAGTTACATTTTATGGAGCCTACTATGTGCTAGGTTCTGCGTGAGACATTCTGTTGGATCTCATTTGGCACCCACAAAACCCCTTGAGTCATGGACTCAGAAGACAGGAGGGACTTTGAGAATATATCATTCCATTACTTGCCATGAATAAATTTATAATAGTGGTTTGAAGTGGTTAAATAGCCTGGTTCCGAGCTAGTAGTGCCATGAGAAAGTTCAGTGTCTTACACAGAAAGTGTCAATGAAGTTACCCGGTAGCAATACATTTTAGTTCCTTTTAGGAAGTGAAGTTTTTGTTTGTTTGTTTGTTTGTTGCCAAATACGATCTATTCTGTAGCACTCCTTATTGGTGCTGCATAAGAGAAAGAGAGAGAGAGAGAGAGGGAGATGGAGGAAGGAGAAAAGAAAGAAAGGAAGAGAGAGAAAAGAAAAAAGGAAACAAAATGAAAAAAAGAAAGATGAAAGCAAGCAAGCTAGAACAAACCAGACACACATCAGAGAGACTAACAAATCAGACAAAACCATCCCCAAAGTTTTTGTTGTTGGTGGTGGTGGTTTTTATTTATTTATTTATTTTTTGAGATGGAGTCTCGTTCTGTTGCCAAGCTAGAGTACAGTGGCGATCTTGACTCACTGCAACCTCCAACTCCCGGGTTCAAGTGATTCTCCTGCCTCAGGCTCCCTAGTAGCTGAGATTATAGGTGCGTGCCACCACGCCTGGCTAATTTTTGTATTTTTAGTAGAGATGGGGTTTCACTGTGTTGACCAGGATGGTCTCGATCTCCTGATCTTGTGATCTGCCCGCCTCGACTTCCCAAAGTGCTGGGATTACAGGCGTGAGCCACCCCACCTAGCTGCTGCAAAATTTAAAAAGAGACAAGGAGGGCTGGGCGCAGTGGCTTATGCCTGTAATCCCAGCACTTTGGGAGGCCAAGACAGGTGGATCACCTGAGGTTGGGAGTTTGACACCAGCCTGACCAACATGGAGAAACCCTGTATCTACTAAAAAAAAAAAAAAAAAAATGCAAAATTAGCCAGGCGTGGTGGCGGGCGCCTGTAATCTGAGTTGATGAATGACAGCAGTGTACTAGCGCACTAGGGCTGCCGTAAAAAGCCTCACAGACTGGGTGGTTTACACAGCAGACCTTTATTTTCTCACAGTTCCAGAGGCTGGAAGTTCAAGATCAAGGTGTCAGCAGCATTGGTTTCTTCTAAGGGCTTTCTCCTTGTCCTGTAGATGCCCGTTGTTCTGTAGTGAGTAGGTCTATGCAAACTTACCTCCAAAGGACGAGGGAGCTGAGAGGTTGAAGAAAGCGGCTGAGAAACCCAGTTTGTTAGAAAGGAACATTTAATAAGGACTTATGAACAGAAGCCATGTCTGAAATGGCTATGAAATAGTGGATCCACACCTGCCCTCCATAAAATGCCCTTTATGTAGCAAGTTTTTAGGGTAAAATATGTGCAGCTGGTCATGCCTCAGACTTTCTTGCAAAACTGGTGACCACTGGGGAGGTTATGAGGTGTATCTGTGCTACAGGAACACCTTGGTATGCAGGAGTAGTTAAGTATCCACCTTACATGGTTAGTTCAGTTGAGATTTTGGTGCTCAAAGTGAGCAAATCAGAGTTTGTGTTATCCTTCTGGACACCATACTAGGTCAAAAATGTCCACAGATGGGAGTCAGTGGAACCAACATAGGGGATGGAGCTAAGGGAATGGGGGAAATACTGCATCCATAACCAAACACATATGTTAAAAGCAGCATTGACCCAGAGGACCTAGGCAGATAGCAGAAGGCAGAGGCTGAGTAATGGAGTGGCAGAAACACCAGCTCAGAGCAAGTAGGTTCAGCCTGGTAGATGAAACAACTTGAGAGAGTCCTATGGGTGGAAGAGGTAACATTATGTCAATCAATAGGTTTAGACATCAGAAAAGCAGTATCTTCTGCTTTGTATCACCATCATCATCAACATCATCATCATCGATGTAGATACTTATTTTACCCCACCAACTCAGGTGTACAAGAAATGTTACATTTTGTTATGTTTTTGAATGTAAATTAATCTGGCTCTGAGTCCCCATCCAATTAGCTGGAAATTCAGAGTCATTATCAGAACCTGGGTATGGGTGGGTATCACTTTCTCCTACATAGTTTAAGAATACAGGAGGCTTATTTGAGGTTTATTAAATTTTTTGCTTTTGACCAATTCTTCTGTCTTATGATGCTTCTGGGATGTTGCTTGTCCATAGCTTTATTGTCAGAGCTATGGTGCCTGATTCTCCAGTGTCCATTTTAACAAGAATCCCTTGTTGTCATCTCAGCCTCTTGCCAGGGGTGATTTTAAAATCTGGGTGTCACCCTGCTGTGCCTCGTTGGAGGGGAATAAGAAGTCTCTGGGAAAGGTTTCTTTGCAGCTGAGTGCAGTGGCTCCTGCCTGTCATCCTAGCACTTCGAGAGGCCAGGAGCTCGAGAACAGAGACATCCAAAAGAGAGGGTCCTCTGCTCCCAGACATGGTTGTGTCTGTGTGTGACTGCTGGAGCTGCTACAGCCATCTGGCATCCACAAGGGTAAGCAGCCTAGCACCCAGAGGCAGGCAGTTATGAGATGAAATGATTCACCAAACCGTTATGTGAGAAAACATATCTTTCTATTGTTAAACCAGTTTGTTTTTGGGTTTTCTATTACTTGCAGCCCAAAGCACCCCAACTGGGTGCTGTGGGTTCTGTAATAGCAGGTGGCTCTACTACTGTTGTGCCAAGCTTGGAAATGGGTGATTTTTCTGAGATAAGGGGACCCAGGCCATCTGACAACCTCTGAGTGACCACCGAGCAGGAAATAGGTCTTCACTCCCAGTGGAGCCACAGAGCACCACCTCCTCCCCAGCCTTGGGAAATCTACCTTTCTTTCTGCTCTTCCTTCTCCCACCTCGTTTCTCCAAGAACATGACTTTCTGCATTCAACCTTAAAATGCAAATACTCCTCACCCCTCTCCCTACTGCCAAAGAATAAAATGAAACAAACTTAGACCAGGTTACTTCTTGGGAAAGGTTAGGGGAAATGTGAAGGTGGCAAAACCTGTTTGTATGTCAAGAAATCACCCTGCCACTCCAACTGTGGTTACAGCTGTGGCTTAGAGCGCTATCTGCTTTAACTCTCACACTAGCTCTTAGGAAGTGGGTGCTGAGAGTGCATCCAGGAAGCTTGGTTTTGACCATGAGCTCCCCCACCTCATCTCAAACCATCTCTAGTATATCTTCAACACATGTTTCTTGAGTCCTGGATTGAAATCATTCGGGGAGAAGGTGTTTACTGCAGCCCCAAACTACCCCTTCCTTTGTGTGGCAGTTGGACCGTTATAAAACTCTTCTGCTTCCAGGTCCTGCATCTTCCTACAAGTCCCCTTGAAACCAATCAGGTCCTTCGTTCTCATGACAGATAGTCTGGAGAAAGACTTCTCCTACCCAAATCATCCTCTCTCCACCACAAGAAGCATTCCCAGGGCCTTATTCTTGCCTCTGTAGGACTCATGCTGCTGCCAATGAACCAGTGTTTCCATAGGAAACTGCCACAGTTCGAGGTTCTCTTGAGGCTCACAGATCAAGAAATTCTTTGAGGTGACTAGTTTCTCTCTCCAGCAATGTGAGATTCAGTGGCAATGGCCCTTTCTTGGCTTATGCTTGTTAGCTCAGCAAGGAGTGGGCCTGAGTTGGAGGCAGCCTCTTTAGGGGCAACGTGGGAGGATCTAGATTTGTTCCAGATCCAAGTTTCCTGGCAAAGCGACTGGGAATTTCCCAGCAAGGGCTGATGGGAGCTTGTCAGAGAGCAAGATTACCTGGCCAGGGCAACTAATGAGACACGCCTTCCAAGAGAAAGACAATGTAATGACATTTTGAATATGATGAATTCATTCTGGCATGTATCTTGGAAGCTGGAGGCAGTTTGAGAAGGCGAGAAATAAATGAGACGAGGTGCTTCGTGTAGGGCGGTGGATGAGGTGCCAGTGGAAAGTGTATGCAGGCTGCTGCATGATGGGTTTCCAAAAAGATCAATTGCATGATTCAAGCTTCACCATGTCATCCACAGACAGGCAGGCACTTAGAGAAGGAAAGAGTTCTGTGTGGGAAGACAGAAATCCTGGGATTCTTTCTGCGTAAATCCCCAAATGAAGCATGGATTCAAATCTAGATCTTCCTGATTTAAAGCTTCTTCTCAGGCTGACCCAATGTACAACTTTCCCAGAACGTGCAATGTAGGGCTGGGCTCCTTCTGAGAGGGAGGCCCAATTTTGTCCCCCACCCACCATTGGAGCGTCATAGGTAGCTGATGTGTCATCATCACCCTTCCCAAGTGATCCCGGGTTGGTAATTCTTACCATGAAATGACTGAGTTTCTGTTTTTGAGATGGTCTCGCTCTGTCTCCAAGGCTGGAACGCAGTGTCTCAGTCTCAGCTCACTATAGCCTTGTCCTCCTGGGCTCAAGCAATTCTCCCACCTCAGCCTCCCAAGCAGCCAGGAATACAGGCATGCACCACCATGCCCAGTTAATTTTATTTTTTTGTAGAGATGGGGGTCTCACTATGTTGACCAGGCTGGTCTTGAACTCCTGGACTCAAGTGATCCTCCTGTCTTGGCCTCCCAAAATGTTGAGATTACAGGCACGAGCCACCACGACTCGAAATGAGCAGTTTAGAAGAATAGAAAACTCACTTGGACAAAGACCTTTTTAAGCTTTCTCTGTTGGGAAGGAAGCTGTGAGTGAAATCTTTATGGGATCTTCTAAGATAAGAGGACACAAAACAGGATTGTCATTGTGGAGCAATTTGACGGCTTTAATCAAGGCAGGGAAACCTCTTGGCTGAAATGGAATTAGAGTTGACCTCTTGAAAAAATTTTGGTCTTAGATTTTGCTAAAGAAATGTCTTTCAATTCTGAAATATACAAAACTCAATGCAGCGGGAAATTATGGCCAATTGCCTTGAACCTTCTTGGTATGAGATTTCAGTTGCATCTAGGGTTACATAATTGTTTCCAATACTCAGAAACACATAAACACTTAATTTCATTGTTTGATGGGTCCTAGCTGTGGTTTTGTGCTGGGAAACTCTAGAAGAGTTAGTTATATTCAGAGACATTTTTCGTTCTCTCTCTTATTTAAAGTTGTTCTTTAAATAGGTAATGTAATTAATATGGTTCCAAATTCAAAATTAAAGGAATACAATAAAGTCTCCCTCCAAACCTCTGCCAGGCACCCAGGTCACCTCCCCAAGACAAAAGTGTTATAAGCAGCTTGAACTTTTTTCCAGAATTATTTTATTCACATATAAAAGGTAGCATAATATTCACTCTGTTCTTCGCTTTGCTCTTTTTATGGGTTTAATATTTTATGGTGATCTTCCTATATAAGATCACAAAGAGTTTGCTCATTCCTTTTGTCTGCATCATATTTCATCATATACATGACCCTTCTTATATAAACAGCTGTTTATTAATGAGTATTTGAGTTGTTTGCTTTCTTTTTACTCTTTCTTTTTTTAAAATTATTTCTTTACCTTTTTTTCTCTGCAATTTCAAATGATGCTGCAATGAATATTTTGTATATATATTATTTCTCACCTGTATAGATTTACCTGTGGAATAAAGTTTTGGAAATCGAATTTATGAGTCAAAGGGCATATGCACTTATTTTGAGAGATATTATCAGGTATTCCTCCACAGAGGAATATCCAATTTATATTTCCCCAAGGAATATATGAAAATCCATGTTTCCCACACTCTTATCCGTACAGCATGCCCTTTTTTAAATCTTCACCAATCTGACAGGTAAAACAAGATTTCATTTGTAGTTTAATTTGCTTTTCTCCTAACCTAAGGTTGAGTGTATTTTTATATGTTTGAGAGGCAACTTGTTTCATTTATTATGAACAATCAATTAATATTTTTGCTCATAAATTATATATACATATGATGATTAATTCCATATATTTGATTATACTATATATAGATATATGCAATATATATACAATCAAAAATATGGAATTAATCCTCTTTCTAAACTGTATTTCCTTCAGTTTTTCCTTTTATTTCCATTCTGCTTACCATAGTATTTGTCATGTAGAATCTTAAAAAAATTGTACATACCTAAAAATCTTTGAAAAAAATGGCCTTTGGGTTTTATTTGTTAAGTATTTCTTGCTCCAAAGTTTTAAATGGTTCTCTGGTGACTTCTAGTACTTTTAGGTTATGTTGTTTTTTATTTAAATTTTTGACATCTATGAAATGTGATGTTGTGACTGCATCAGTTAGGATAAGATGTTTTGTGCTGCAGTAACAAAGAATCTCCACATCATAATATTTGAAATAAACAAAAGCTAATTTCTTACTCGTGTTCTCTGTTCATTTTTTATCAGCAGGGGGCTTAGGGACCCAGGCTGACAGAACATATCACTGGGAACATTGCTGGTCACTGTAGGAGAGGCATAGAGAGATGGTGAATCATGCCCCGGCTCCTAAAGGCTTCCTCCTAGAAGTGACGTGCTCCCCCCATATTTCATTAATCAAAGAAGATCACATGGTCAGGAGAGGAACACTGGAATCCTTGTGAACAGTTCCAGTGATTAGTAACAAAAATTATGGATCCAATATTTTATTTCCAGATGACAACTTTATTGTCTCAGTTCTAGTTAGTGGCAAATCCACTTTTTCTCCACTGATTTGAAATACATTTTTGTATAATATTCTAAATTCTAGTATGTATCTGGGACCATTTACAGATTTCTTATTTTGTTCCATTGATCAGTCTTTTTATTCACGGACCATAATTTTAATTATCTGTTATATAATTAATAAATTATAATTTCATTATTTATAATTTATTAGAGGTTTCAGAATGTTTTGATATAAGTCTAGCCCTCTTCCAATAGTCTTTATTTTTTCAGAATTTTACTATTCTTGCTTATTTTGTTATTTTGTTTTCATATGCATGTTAGAATCATTTTGTCTAGTTAAAATCATTTTGTTTCTCTCTTGCTCCAGCCTGTCCACCTCCCACCCCCAGTGTGTTTGTGTGTGTGTGTGTAAGACCAAGAATAGTTATTGGTGTTTCTATTAAGTTTCTGTTAAATTTATATCCTAACTTAGGAAGAACTGACGTCTTTATGATGTGGAGTATTCCTATCCAAGGCCACGATGTGCCTTTTTATTTGTTCAAGCATTCCTTTTGTTCTTTTGCAGCTTTTAACATTTTTCCTCTGCCTAGAGCTTGCATAATTCTCCAATTTGTACTTAGTATTTTATTTGCCATCATCATTGCTATTGTACAAAAAGCAGTCCTTCCTTTTTTCTTCTTTCTTTTTTCTCCTGCTCCTCCTCCTCTTTCTTCCTTTTCTTGTCCCTCTTCTTCTTTTTCTTCTTCTCCTTCCCTCCTATTTCGTTTTTTGTATATGTGAAAGTTATTAATTTCTCCAACCTTTTTAAAAAAGTATTAAACTGAAGGCAAAGATAGAGTAGAATGGGCATGACCCAGTGTCAACATAAGGGTAAGTTAGAGTTGCCCAAAGACAATTTCGTTCTCATATTTAACCTATAGAGATTGTGGGACAATAAATTTCAGCTGTATGGCTACTGTTTACAACGTTAGTGTATTTGAAAAGTTGGCAAGATGGAGACAAGCAGTTTAATATTAAGAAAAGAAAGACATCTCATTTGAAAACTGCCAGCTGCAGCCACATCAAGCCTTTCCCAGGCAATGAGACGTCACTAGGCCGGGGACCTAACCCAGTGCTCCAAACACATGAGGTGCTTCTCAGAGACTTTTGGAAACAAGCTCAGTCCAGCCTCAGAGTTTCAGAACTGGGAAGGGGTTTATCATGAGCCAGAGCAGTGGTTCTCAATTGCAGTTGTGCAAGAGAATTGCCAGAGAACTTATACAAAACACGGATGCCCTGGCCCCCTCCAGACCAATGATGTCAGAGACTGTGGGAGTGAGGGCTGGGGTCAGTCTCACTGCAACACCTCCCAGATGACTGCGCTGTGGAGCCCAGGTGGGGACCCACTGCTTTAGACCCATGTCCTCGCCGAACACATGACCAGATCGTGGATGAGCGAGAGAAGTGAGCTGTCTGTGGTCCTGCAGCTAAGCAGCACGACATCTCCAGGGTCCTCTGTGAAGGTCACAGCAGCTGGTGCCTCCCCAGGCAGCCTGTGCCCCACATGCTGCTAAGAGCTTTGGGGTTAGTGACTCGTTTTACTGTATCAACAACCCCATGAAGCAGGCTATATTATCCCAGTCCACAAGGGAGGGAGGAAGCCATTTCGGCAGCATGCCCAAAGTTACACAGCTAGACAAGGGCAGCATTCAGGCAAGAACCCAAGGCCCCCTGGCTCAGAGGCCCATGTTCCCAAGCCAGGTTCTTATCTACTTTGTCATGAGGCCTGGGGACATTAACAGCCACTTTCTCCTCCCTGGGAAATAGTGAGTTATATAATATGATCATAGGATGTTTTAAATGTAAAATATTTTTAGCAGCTCAGTTAAAATCTTTGGCCAGAGTTGGTGGCTCAAGCCTGTAATCTCAGCACTTTGAGAGGTCGAGGCGGGCAGATAGTGTGAGCTCAGGAGTTCTAGACCAGCATGGGCAACGTGGTGAAACCCCATCTCTAAAAAAAAAAAAAACACAAAAATTAGCTGAATGTGGTGGTGCACCCTGTAGTCCCAGTTCCCCAGGAGGCTGAGGTGGGAGGATTACTTGAACCTAGGAGGCAGGGGTTACAGTGAGCCGTGATGGTGCTACTGCACTCCAACCTAGGTGACAGAGTGAGACCCTATCTCAAAAACAAATAAATAAGTAAATACATAAATAGTCAACAAAATAAAATCATCAACAACAGATTTGCCTGGTTTGGAGCAGGATAAGGACTTTGATACCCCAGCAGACCCCCTCTGTCCCATCATCCTCCATGGTCTTCCCTGCAAGCATTGTTTGAAAAGCCCAGGGACAGATACGCTTGGAATCTTTCTCCTCTCTAACACTGGGTGGTGAAGACTGAAGGAGAAAAGGAACGAGAAGAATTGGTCATCCATTCATCTGCTGATGGGCTTCTGGGTGGTTCCCAGTCTTGGCTCTTGTGAATAATGCTGCAATAAACACAGAGAGCAAATGTTTCTCCCAGATCTGCTGTGAATTCTTCTGGACCAATACCCAGAGGTGGGGACGCTGGATCATGCGGCAGTTCTATTTTTAATATTCGGAGGGACCGCCATACTGGTTTTTCTAGCAGCTGCATCATTTTACCTTCCCACCGATGGCATACAAGCATTCCAATTTCTTCACCACCTCACCAATATTTTTTAAAATAATGGTCCCTAACAAGGTGATACCTCTTTGTGGTTTGATCTGCGTTTCCCTGACAATGAGTGATGTTGAGCATCTTTTCACATACCTGTTGGCCATTTGTATGTCTTCTTTGGAGAAATGTCTCTTCAAGTTTTTTTTTGTTTTTTTTTTTGCTTTGAGACAGGGTCTCACTTTGTCACCCAGGCTGGGGTGCAGTGGCGTGACCATTGCTCACTGCATCCCTGAACTCCTGGGCTCCAGTGATCCTTCTACCTCAGCCTCCCAAGTAGCTGGCACTGCAGGCATGCATCACCACACCTGACTAATCTTTTCTTTTCTTTTCTTTTCTTTTCTTTTCTTTTCTTTTCTTTTCTTTTTGAGACAGAATTTTGTTCTTGTTGTCCAAGCTGGAGTGCAATGGCGCAATCTCGGCTCACCGCAACCTCCGTCTCCCAGGTACAAGCAATTCTCCTGCCTCAGCCTCCTGAGTAGCTGGGATTACAGGTATGCACCACCACGTCCGGCTAATTTTGTATTTTTAGTAGAGACAGGGTTTATCCATTTTGAGGCTGGTCTCGAACTCCTGATCTCAGGTGATCTGCCTGCCTCAGCCTCCCAAAGTGTTGGGATTACAGGCGTGAGCCACTGCACCTAGCCAATTTTTTTCATTGTTAGTAGAGATGGGGTCTTGCTGTGTTGCCCAGGCTGGTCTCAAACTCCTGAGCTCAGGTGATTCTCCCACCTCAGCCTCCTAAAGTGTTAGAATTACAGGCATGAGCTGCTGTGCCTGGTCTCTATTCAAGTTCTTTACCCGTTTTTTAATTGGGTTATTTGTTTTGGTTTTTGCTATTGATGGTAGGAGTTCCTTGTGTATTTTTTATATTAACTCCTTATCAGATGTATATTTTGCAAATCTTTTCTCCCATTCTGTAGACGGCCTCTTCACTATATACATATGATCAATTATTATTGGGCCTTTAAAAAAAAGAAATTCTGAAATATATGACAATGTAGATGAACTCGGGGGACATTATGATGACAGAAATAAGCCAATCACAGAAGGACAAGGACTGCATGATTCCACTTACCTGAGATTCTAAGACAGCTGAACTCATACAAGCAGAACAGAATGCTGGTTGCCAGGTGCTGGAGGGAGGGGGAACTGAGGCAGCATTATTCAACAGATAAAACTTCTAGTTATACAGGATGGAGAAGTTTTAGAAATATGCTGTACAACCTCGTGCGTGAAAACAATGCTGTATCATGCATTTAAAAATTCGTAAAAGGGAACCTGAGCAACATAGTAAGATCCCATCTCTACTTCTTTTTTTTTTTTTTTTTTTTAACTGGCCAGGTGTGTTGGTGCATGCCTGTAGTCTCAGCTGCTTGGAAGGCTGAGATGAGAAGATCGTTTGAACCCAGGAGTTCGAGGCTGAAGCAAGCTATGATCCCACCACTGCACTCCAGCCTGGATGACAGAGCAAGACCCTGTCCGTGGAAAAAAATAATATTGTTAAAGATCCGTGTTAAATGCTTCTACCACAATAAAAGAAAAATCAGAGAGAAATGTGGGGGAATTGCTTTGCTTCACAATGTATTTCCTCCGGAGCAGATGTAAGCTTTTTGTGTTTTACTTTGACCAACCTGGGATCCAGCAGGCAGAGCCCCCTTTTGGAGAGCATAGAGTTGGCAGTGCTAAAGGCCACGCTTTCGGGGCTCTCAGGTTACCCACCTGGCCTCTCCTAATGAGCCTGTGGACATCTGCGGCGTGGGCAGACCAGCCATATTGGACCACTTTTCTCTACCATCCCCCCATCCCCCACCCAGGCACAGGGCCACGGGGGACACAGATGCCAAGCCTGGTTTGGTGAGATTTTCTCCAGCAGGCCTGTCTGCCCTGCCCTGCTTGCCCTCCCTCCTCCCAGTCCTGGCAGCTGCAAGGGGACCTGTAGACCTGCGAAGTGACAGGGCTGTAGAGGCCGGGGGCAGCTCTAAATGGCCTCTGGAAACAATTTCTTCTGCTCTGCTTTGGGGTTCTGTGAAATTTTCTCTCCTGTCTCCCTGCTGCCTTTCTCGGCCACGTCCCCGGGGCTCTGCTTTGCCTCTCTTCCCAGCCTGCTCTGTGTGTGTGTGTGTGTGTGTGTATGTCTGTGTGTGTCTGTGTGTCTCTGTGTATGTCTGTCTGTGTGTATGTCTGTGTGTGTCTGTGTGTGTGTCTGTGTGTCTCTGTGTATGTCTGTGTGTATGTCTGTGTGTGTGTCTGTGTCTGTGTGTGTGTGTGTCTCTGTGTGTCTTATCGTTCCTTTCCTTTTCTCCACCCATCTCTCTTCTCTGCTCTATGATTAGAACAACCCAGGTCTGATGGTGTTCCAGCCAGCCAGGCCCTGGAGCCTGAAAGATCCAGAGTTGGCTCAGACATGGTTCGATCTGCTGCAGGCATGAAGGGCAGACATTAAAACCAGAATGCATGACAGAGAGGGCTCAGGGCTCAGAAGAGGTGTGGAGAGTCCTATGAGATTTGGGAGGGAGACATCACTTCCATGCAGGGGACTTGGAAGAGGAAATTTCTTAGCCTCTCAGTCCCTGTTTCCTCAATTGTCGAATGCAAGGAGCCCCCACGTCGAGTTGCCACGAGGGCTGCATGAGTACGTGTCACCTTCTGTAACAGCATCTGGCAGGTGGCAGCCTTATGATGGCTTCCATTTCACAGATGGGGGACTGCGGCTCAGAAAGAGAAAGTAACCTCCTCACATTCACATGGCTCATGGCGGCATCCAGTTGCACCTGGTACCCCACCCCCACTGCTGGGGTCTTTCTGGCATGCTACCCTGCTTCTTCATCCTTTGTGAACCGAAATCTGTCCTCTGGGCCCCTCTGTCATAGCTGTAATTGCCTTGCATTCTGGCTGGTTGTGCATAGCACAATCCTCCCCTGTCTGCCACGGGCTCCTTGAGGACAGGGATGACGTTGGCGCTCCTGTGTGCCACAGTATCTCCTGTTCCGACGTTGCCTGTGCTGCCGGTGTGCTTGCTTGTCCCAGGAAGTGGGCCAGCCTTTGAGCTTCCTCGTTTCAGGAATTTGGGATCACAGGACTGAAAGTCACATTGTCAGACAGCTAACAGCCCCCTCCTGGCTTTGGTATTGTGGGCACCTGGGCTCACGCCAGGGCACGGAACCAGATCATCATTCAGAGTCTGAATGGGGACCGTGGGGTTGGCCAGATCGGAGAGACAGAGGGGACAGAGTCCCTTAGGTGAGGAAGGGAGGAGGAGAGGGATTGAGTTACCAGCACTTCATTCCCTCACAGAGGCCCAGGTCATGACTGAGCTTGTGCTGTGGTTTTCTGTTTCTAATCACTGCCTACTGCCCACCTGGCCCAACAGGCATTTGAGTTTGGGATCCTTTCATTGGAAACCCTCATAAAACAAAAGGTAAGACACCTGTTTTCTTGTACATTAGGGCTGCTCACTCCACCTTCTCAGGGGTATTACCCCCCGTGACTCCAGGGCTGCCCCCTTCTCGGGGAGGCTAATTTTATTGACTCATTGGTGCTTTGTGGGCACCTGCTCACTGGAGAAGAGAAAAAAGAACAATTTTTATTTCTTGCAAAAATGTAGAATGGAAAATGAAGGTTAGGAGGGCTCATGCAGGCCTGGCTCCTTGACCAGCACTCAGCACAGCTCCTTGAGCCCGCCTGCTGTCCTTGGTACGGCTCTAGGACGGGCGTCTAGTGAGGGCCAGGTGCAGGGCAGTTCTCCAGGTGGCCTTGGATGATCCAGTTCGCCCCCACTTCTTTCTCATTTGCAGTTCTCAAGAATAACTGTAGCATGGGCTGGGAATGCAATATCCTGAGATAGGGAAGGACTGGCCAGAACAGCCCAGGCTCAGTTCCCATCCTCCCCAGAAACATGGTATCCTTCAACACTTCAGTCCAACAAGTCACGTTGCCCTTGAGTATAAAACCCAGTGCTACGGATTGGATATGGTTTGTTCGGCCCCGCCTTGTCGCATGTCGAGATTCGATTCCCAGTGCTGGAGGTAGGGCCTGCTGGGATCCTGTTTGGACCATGGGGGCGGATCCGTCATGAATGGCTTGGTGCCATTTTTGTGGAAATAAGTGAGTTCTCACTTAGTTTCTGAGAGCACTGAAGTTAAAAAAGAGCCTGGTGTAGCCTGGCCAACATGGTAAAATGCCATAAAAAATTAGCCAGGCATGGTGGTATGTGCCTGTAGTCCCAGCTACCCAAGAGGCTGAGGCTTGAGGATTGTTTAAGCCTAGGAGATTGAGTCTACAGTGAACTGTGATCATGCCACTGCACTCCAACCTGGGCAACAGAGCGAGACTGTATCGAAAAAAAAGAAAAAAAGAGCCTGGTGCCTCCCTCTCCTCTCACTTGCTTCTGCTCTCCCACCATGAGATCTCTGCACATGATGGCTTCCCTTGTCTTCCACCATGAGTGGAAGCAGCCTGATGCCCCAACCAGAAGTGGATGCCGACGCCATACTTCTTGTACAGCCTGCAGAATTGTCAGTCAAATAAACTTCTTTTCTTTATAAATTACCCAGCCTCAGGTATTCCCGTATAGCAACACAAACAGACTAAGACACCCAGGGAAGGCTGCCTTCTGGGGTTCCTCAGCTGCTCTGCAAATGAAGCACACACAGATGAGACCCCGTGTATCCCAGGCAGCCTTCCTGAGCCTTGGGGACCCAGCTTGCAAGGAATCCTAGGCTTCTGTTATCCTTTGCTGCCCATCTGTCAGTAATAAGCCCACTTCATGTAACTCGTGTGTGGGTCTCACTGGACTCAGGCAAGTTGGTCACCAGTGCACAGTGAACCTGCTTTGCACCA
>NW_012104253.1:10065921-10069496 GCF_000951045.1 Mandrillus leucophaeus
TCAGTTCCCATCCTCCCCAGAAACATGGTATCCTTCAACACTTCAGTCCAACAAGTCACGTTGCCCTTGAGTATAAAACCCAGTGCTACGGATTGGATATGGTTTGTTCGGCCCCGCCTTGTCGCATGTCGAGATTCGATTCCCAGTGCTGGAGGTAGGGCCTGCTGGGATCCTGTTTGGACCATGGGGGCGGATCCGTCATGAATGGCTTGGTGCCATTTTTGTGGAAATAAGTGAGTTCTCACTTAGTTTCTGAGAGCACTGAAGTTAAAAAAGAGCCTGGTGTAGCCTGGCCAACATGGTAAAATGCCATAAAAAATTAGCCAGGCATGGTGGTATGTGCCTGTAGTCCCAGCTACCCAAGAGGCTGAGGCTTGAGGATTGTTTAAGCCTAGGAGATTGAGTCTACAGTGAACTGTGATCATGCCACTGCACTCCAACCTGGGCAACAGAGCGAGACTGTATCGAAAAAAAAGAAAAAAAGAGCCTGGTGCCTCCCTCTCCTCTCACTTGCTTCTGCTCTCCCACCATGAGATCTCTGCACATGATGGCTTCCCTTGTCTTCCACCATGAGTGGAAGCAGCCTGATGCCCCAACCAGAAGTGGATGCCGACGCCATACTTCTTGTACAGCCTGCAGAATTGTCAGTCAAATAAACTTCTTTTCTTTATAAATTACCCAGCCTCAGGTATTCCCGTATAGCAACACAAACAGACTAAGACACCCAGGGAAGGCTGCCTTCTGGGGTTCCTCAGCTGCTCTGCAAATGAAGCACACACAGATGAGACCCTGTGTATCCTAGGCAGCCTTCCTGAGCCTTGGGGACCCAGCTTGCAAGGAATCCTAGGCTTCTGTTATCCTTTGCTGCCCATCTGTCAGTAATAAGCCCACTTCATGTAACTCGTGTGTGGGTCTCACTGGACTCAGGCAAGTTGGTCACCAGTGCACAGTGAACCTGCTTTGCACCAGATGTAAGATTTGGTCTCACATGTGCCTGGTCTTAAAGCCTGTGTGGGTCCTTTCTTTTGTGCAGTTGGAAATCCAGGAACATGAGCCACCTGACAGCCAAAGTCACAGTTGCAGTAACTTACATGGAGGATGATATGGTTTGGCTCTGTGTCCCCACCCAAATCTCACTATGAATTGTACTAATCCGCATGAGTCATGGGAGGGACCTGGTGGGAGGTAATTGAATCATGGGGGTGGGTGTTTCTCATGCTGTTCTCATGATAGTGAATAAGTCTCATGAGATCTGACAGCATCATAATGGGCAGTTCCCCTGCACATGCACTCTTGCCTGCCGCCATGTAAGACATGCCTTTCTCCTCTTTCACCTTCCACCATGATTGTGAGGCTTCCCCAGTCATGTGGAACTGTGAGTCCATTAAACCTTTTATTTAAAAAAACTAAATTACCTGGTCTTGGGTATGTCTTTATTAGCAGCATAAGAACAGACTAATACAGTGGGTACAGACAGTTACAAATACCCACTGTGTGTCTAGACTGGGCAAAAAAATCTTTAGGACACTCATTTTTCCCATTCTACTCATTAATAGGTGGCCTTAAAGCAGGCTTTGTCTGTAGGCTGCAAAAAGGTGTTGCTCATATTTTTCTCAGCCCCACACATGAATTAAGGGGCCAATGCCACTCCCCTGCCCTGCTGGCCACACCAACTTAACCTCTTTGGGGATCATGGGGGCAAGTGCGTTTAGCAACCTGCTGCTCAACATGCAGCCACCCTGCCAGTAGGCTCAGTATCACTGGGACCTTGTGAGAAATATGGGACCTCAGGCCCCATCCCAGACCTGTTGAATCAAAATTTGCTTTCTAAAAAGACCCACAGGGAATTTGTGCATACAGTAAAGTTTGAGATTCATTAATTTAGCAAAATGGGTAAGCCTGGAAAGCAGCTCACCTGCTTTCTAACTCAGTGAGCTGGAGCACGTCTCTGAAATTCTCTGATCCTCAGCTATGAGAAGGATTGAATCATTAGAAGTTGTCTTTTTTTAAATATTTACAAAATATAGGTACAATCCAAATATAAGCAATTTCATATGGTTCAACAAAATACTCATTTTGTTGGATTGTTGTGATAATTCATTTAAAAATGAGATAAAAGATGGAAAGCATTTGGTACATAGTGGGTGTTTGCTCAATGGTAATTACTGCCTGTGTGCAGGGAGAATAGCCTTGATCACCTTACCCCCATGGGTTCTTGTGAAAACCAAGCAAAAAAACCCAGGTATATGCAACTTTTCATTTAACTGGAGTCTATAATAGAAGGTCCCCGCTGTGTAGACCATTCTGTTCCCTCTGAGTCACTCAGCATGTCTGAGGGGGCGTTATCCCAGTGGATTTACAATCTTCCCCAGAAAAAGCATGCTTCCCGTTTCCATGTGGAAAGTCATCACCAGGAAGGGCCGACTGAACTCAGTGCCTGGAGTGGGTGAGAGGTCAAGGTCTGGGTGAGGCCTGGGGGTGAGCTGAATGCTGGTGGCTGCAGCAGCTTCAGAGCCCTTCTCATCCAGAGTCATCATGGCCTTATGAGTGACCTGCAAGGAAAATTCTAGAATCATGAAGCCACCCCATAGGAAGGACAAACCAGGCCTTTATGTTGGGACCAATTTTTTTTCTGTTCTGTTACTTAACCCCATATATATCCATCTACTCACTTACCCAGTCAGTGATTCTTCTATCTACCCTTTAAAAAATTCACTATCCATCTACTACTCTTACATACTTCTGCCTGACTGTTGTCCATCCATCATTGATCCATTCAACCAGCCAGCCAGCCAACCATACTCCACACCTCTCAACCATCTACTTACCTCTGCATGCACCACTTATGTATTCATATACCTGTCCATGCACCACTCACTTACCCACCCATCCACGCATCATCCATGCACCCTGCTACCCATGCATCTTTCTATCTGTGATTCCAGCTATTCACTATTCACCCATTCATCCAATCACCAGTCTCCCCATCTATATCCATTTTTATGGCTGGCATCTGCACTTTACTGGTTGCAGTATATTTTGAATATCACACCAGCATCTATCTGTCCATTCACCCATTTCTCCATCCATTCATTCATGCATTCATTCAACCACTCTTTCACCCAATCATTATTGACTTAATCTTTGATTCACTTCATTTTGCTAATTTATCCTCACTCATTCAATCACTTGTTTATTCATGAGTTTATTCCGTGTGCATTTATTGAGTACCGATGCTGTGTACTCCACTGTGCCGGGGATGGTAAGGATAGAAACATGGATTTGACTGACTTTGAAAAAGCTCATCATTTGATCGGGAAGATAAGACAGGTAAAGAAAGCAAGAGTGGAAAGTTACCAGGAGAGATTTCTTTCTGCTTTGAGTGTGGGGGTGAAGGATAACAACAGAGAAACCTTCATGGAGGAGGTAACATTTGTGCAAGGCCTTGAAGAATTGATATAACTTGAATATTCAGAGATGGGGGAGAACATTTTGGGTGGTTTGAAATTAAATAGTCTGGGCTGGGCGTGGTAGCTCACGCCTGTAATCCCATCACTTTGGGAGACCGAGACGGG
>NW_012104253.1:10069790-10077166 GCF_000951045.1 Mandrillus leucophaeus
CAAGGAAGCAAATAGCAACTTGCAAAGTTAAAAGAAATAGCGTCTCCTGTCTTTAAAGAGGTCCTGGACATCTCCCTCCAGTGTTCATCAAAAGACACTGAGAGGCCCTCTGAACACACCGGCCCCAACCTACTTTAGAGATGTTCAGTCCAGGCTGCCCAGGGAAGCCTCCACCCACAGTCACTTGTGGGAGGAGCATCTCCAGTCTGTAGGTTCTAGAAATGGAAAATTTGGGGAAGTGGAAATCGAGTTCTCTGTGGAGAGACAGAAATTGGGTTGCAGTAAAGATCCTGAAACAGCCTCTCACCTTCTTCCCTGCTTGGGGTCCCTCTGCCCCACACACCCGCTCCATCCCATTCTCGGAGGGTCAGTGGGTGTGAGCTTTCTAAAAGTCATACCATCACCAATTCACCTCAGTGTGGGAAGGGGGTTGTAACTACACTGACATGGAAGCCCTACAAGGACAGTGTCATTCTCATGTGATAATAGCAGGTGATACAATGATGTTCCCAGGAACCCAGAGCGGGCACACCTTGCCTGTTCTGGGGATCTGTCAAGCCTTCACAGAGCAAGTGATAGCTCTGCTATGCCATGAATAAAGGATAAGAATCCCAGAGAGGGCTGGGTCAAGAAAGGGCACGTCAGGACGAGGAATTTGCACACACAAAAGCCCAGGGCTGAGGAACAGCCTGGCAAGTTCAGGAAACTGCAGGGAGCTCAGTAGGTTCCAGGAATAAGCATGGGGGAGTTGGGAAGACGGAAAAAAAGCCGAGGAGGGAGAAGGCTGAGACTGGGAGAGGTCAGAGCACCAGGCTCTTCAACAGCGTAAAGGGCCAAGGGAGCCCATGACAAGTCACTGTGTCTGCAGCAGAGGTGGGACTTGGGACCAGCCTCCAGACTTCTGGGCCAGTGCTCTCTCCAGTCCTTCCTCCCCAGAACCCAAACTGATATCTTCAAGGAGGCAATAACAGTGACCTGGAGAGTGACAGAGCCCTGAGGGGGAACAATACCATGGAGGTGACAGCATCCCAGGGGGTAACTGTGTCCCTGCGGTGACAGTGCCATGACAATGTGTTCTGGGGGTGATGATGCCATGGGTGGAAGGTGATAGTGTCCTGAGGGCAATAGTGTCTTGGAGGGGTGACAATACCTGTGGGGTGACAGTGTCCTAGAAATAACAGTGACTGGGGAACGACAGTGTTCTGGGGTGTGACAGTATTCTGGGAAGGTGACAATATCCTGAGGGATGACAGTGTCCTGGAGGTGAGATGTCCTGGGTGATGTGACAGCATCGTGGTGGATAACAGTGCTCTGAGCAGGGACAGTGTCCTGGGGTGACTGTGCCCTGGAGGTGACAGTGTCCTGGGGTGATAACGCCCTTGAGGTGACTGTGCCTTGGGGACACTTTACAGTGGCTGAGGGAGAAGGTGGGGCCTGGCCTTCCCGGGGCTCTGCTGTGTGCGGGCTACCTGGTCCTGAGCAGACTGTCCCACTTAATCAGTGTTTCGGGCTGCAAGGCATCTTCCAGCTGCCTCATCTTGCCCCTGTTGGGGAAGATGAAGAAGGTGGTGGTGTTCCCAGCATGGTCCATCTGCAGCACAGAGCATTGCAACTCAGGGTCGTGCAGGAAGCGGTGGCTGGCCTTCTCCTTCATCATGGGCACCCACACAGCCCTGTGCTCATCTACAAAGAACTCCTTTGGGCTGGTGGCACGTGAGTCAAAGGGTTTCATCCACTCAGCTGAGGGGAAGAGCAACACAAATGTCATCCTCACAGAGAACCAAGAACGGGCTTGGGGTCACCCTTCTGGCAGCTTGTGGGAGTGGGGAAAGCACCTTGGATGCTGGAATCTTGGAGTCCACACTCAGGAAACCAAGCCCCACTCAATAACTCACTCCTGAGGGGTCCCTTAGTACCTGTGTGGCCCTGAGGCTGAGCCCAGAGCCTCCCTGAGCTTCTGTCCTCATTTGAAAATGGTCAATACTGTTAGAAACTATTACAATAGTATAATAAGATTATAATCACATAAACACAAATGCTCTCTCATCTCCTTAATCTCTCCTGGAGGTGGTTAATTTTTAAGAAAAAATGTAGCCAGGTGCGGTGGTTCAAGCCTGTAATCCCAGCACTTTGGGAGGCTGAGACGGGTGGATCACAAGGTCAGGAGACCGAGACCATCCTGGCTAACGCGGTGAAACCCCATCTCTACTAAAAAAAATCAAAAACTAGCCGGGTGAGGTGGCGGGCGCCTACAGTCCCAGCTACTCGGGAGGCTGAGGCAGGAGAATGGCGTGAACCCGGGAGGCGGAGCTTGCAGTGAGCTGAGATCCGGCCACTGCACTCCAGCCTGGGCGACAGAGCGAGACTCTGTCTCAAAAAAAAAAAAAGAAAAAGAAAAAATGTTATCACTGTGGCACAAGCTTCTTGAACGTAGGTGTGGATTTGAAGGCTGGGTTCTGCCTGGCTTTGAAATCTAGGGCAAATTACCCCGCTTTGCATCAGTTTCTCATCTGTCAAGTGGACACGATAATATCTATCTTGTTGAGTTGTGATGAGAATTAAAATTAAATATGCACAGAGCTGGCATGTTAATAAGAACTTTGTAGTCAATATATGTGTGTGTATGTGTAACCATGCCTACAAATAAACACCATCAACAGTCATAGATGCATATTTGAGTGATGCCTCACTGGCTCAGGCAAATAAGCTTTTTTCTTTTTAAAAAATCTGTTTTCTCATCTGTAAAATGGGAACATTGATCTTAGGCATATCTGCTAAGATAAGACTGGTCTGTTTCACCCAGGTGAGAGTCAAGAGAGACTGTGGGGTACACACACTTTGAGATCTACAGAGCACTGTATGAATGTGAGGACTGAGTTCACCTCCTGAGTCCTGAATGAGAACAAGGGGATAACAACAAGCGTCCCCTGCCCGCCCCCAAATGGCCACCATGGCATCATGTGGTCTATTAAACTAAGTCAGGCATTAACAGCGGTGGATTGAATGTCATGACTGTATTGTTTAAACACACACAATGGTGGGGACATGCAGCCTGTTCACTGTCTTGGAAAAAATTAAGGACTTAAAAAAAAATGTAGGACTCTTCCTGCTCTAATCCATGCCTCCTAAGGCCTGCCAGAGGAAGGAAATTCAGGTTCCTTAATACAGTGGTGGCTTCTAGAGTTACTCAAAGGGGAGCTCATAGTCTTCCCTTAGCAGAATCACCTGTGTGAGGAAGGGAGGTGAGCTTCTTCAAACGCAAGGTCATGGGTCTTGGACTCACCCCACTGAAATCAGAATCACTTAGGATAGGTACAAGACACCTGCATTAAACAAACTCTCTAGAAAGTTCATATGCACATTAAGTTTGCAAAACTCTTCTTTAAAAACAAACTCTTCCAGTGTCATTAACATGGAGAAGGGGATGAGTTCCGTGTTACTGGAGGCATTCAAGTAGAGACATCAAGAACTCAGGGGCAGACACTCACTGAGTGTCATCTATATCTAAGTCAGGAGGCGACACTTTCCAGCTGCTGTGAGGGGTGGGGCTCGGGTGTGGTTGGAGCCTGGGTTCTGGGATTCTGGGAAGGAGGTCTGCATTGGGCACACACGCTCTTACCTCTGAGGAGCATGTGATTCACCAGAACTGCTGTGGTTTCACTGCTGAGGTCCTTCTCCCAGGCCCCAAGCTTCCCCTGGGTCTGCTTCTCTATGTATTCGTCAATGTGTTTTTGGGCCTCCTCTAGGCTCTGGTTGGCCCTTGTGCCCAGGCCACTGAACCTGTGCTGGGCCATGGTCAAGAGGAGCCGGGGACCCTGCCCAGGAAGCCTGAGCATCAGATCCCAGAAGCCCTCCTGGATCTCCGCCTCAGGCACCACAGTGAGGTTGAACCCCAGGCCCTCCAGGAGTTTGGTCCTGCTGGCCCCTGGGGCCCCCCGAGAAAGCATGGCCAAGGCCAGGGAGAGGCTCACCGGGGAGAAGAGAATGTTCTCTCCAGGGGCGTTCACAGCCAACTGTCTGTAGAGTTTGAAGGCAAAGTCTATGTTGCTCACAGAGATTTTGTGGCAGGGCAGCGCAGGCCCAGGGCTGCTGTCCTGGGGGCCAGAATGGATGAGATCCGAAGCTTCTTGGTCAATCAGAGCCACACAATGAGCCCCAGCCATGAGCACAGTGACCAGCGGCCACCACCAAGGGGCTTCCATCCTCTGGGGTCCTTGGTCTGAAAGCAGCGTGGCAGAGAGGACAACAATGTCAATGGTAATGATAACGATAATGTGTGATATTCACAAAGTGTCTGCCCTGTGCCGGGCACCCAGCAAATACTTCAAGGCTCTCCTTGCCTCTCCTGGGGGCTCCCGTCCCATCCCCTCCTCCCCACCCCACAGCTTCCTGCTCACAAACAGACATGGGGGATCTCTGGACAAAGTCAGAGCCCCGCCTCCAGAGGACCCTTCTATGAATCCTGCCTGCACCACATCCCAGATCTACCACCTTGGGCGATCCACTTAGCCCATCTGAGCCCCACTTCTTATCCCTGACCTTAGACTTGCAGGAAGCTTATAAGGAGAGGAGGGCCAGGAAGTGCCTCATGGTACAGCAAGGAGTCCAGGGCTCTGCTCGCATAAGCCCAGCAACCTTAGGCAAGTGGCCTTGCCTCTCAGGACCTTGGCTTCCACTCTGTGGGATGCTGCTAAGAATCCCCACATCACAAAGCTACAGAAATTCAAAGTGTGCACAGAGCACACTCAGCCCAGGAGCCGGCACAGAGAGCCCCAGGAGTGGCAGCGGACTTGGGGCCTCCCTTCCAGTGGTCTGACTCAGCAGGCCTCCGTGGAGTATGGAATCCATTTTGGCAAGGGTCTGAGCTGGTCCTGGGCCCCACTTAGGGAACCACTGTGATCCTTTTAACAGGAAAATCAGATGCGTTCACTCCCTGCTAGAGACTTCCAATGGCTCTATAGCAACCAAGAGAAATCCTGTGTTTCTCACCACACCTTAGGAGGCCCTACATGACAGGGCCCTGCTAGCCTTTCTCGCCTCCTCTTTTTTTTTTTTTTTTTGAGACAGAGTCTTGCTCTGTCACCCAGGCTGGAGTGCAGTGGCGTGATCTAGGCTCACTGCAACATCCACCTCCCAGATTCAAGTAATTTCCTAGTAGAGACACGGTTTCACCATATTGTCCAGGCTGGTCGAACTCCTGACCTCAGGAGATCTGCCCACCTCGGCCTCCCAAAATGTTGGGATTACAGGCATGAGATACCGTGCCTGGTCTCTGACCTCCTTCTGATCATCCTTTCCCTCCCTCCCTCTGCTCCAACCATCCTGGCCTTCTTGCTAGTCTAGAACTTACCAAGCTTCTTCTTCCTGCTCAGGACCTGTGTTCTTGCTGTTGGCTGCCCGGAGCAGCCTTGCTCTCACCCTTTCCACAGCTCACTTCCTTCCTTCACTCAGTTGTTGGCTCAAAGGTCACCTCCCCAGAGAGACCCCACCTCTGCCCTTGCCACCCTCACCCTGCCTGGTTTTTCTGATGCCCATCTGGCATGATAGGACATGTTTGTCTGGTTTCTCCACTAGAAGACAAGCTCCATGAGAGCAGATACTCTGTCTCATGCATGGTTCATTCCTAGCGCTCAGCGCAGAGTGCTCTCTCAACAATATTTGTTGGAAAAAACAAATCGTTCATGGGCTAACCTTTGGGGGGCCTCCTTCTAGGGCTTCTGCCTTACCTAGAGCACAGGCATTTTCCTGCCTCTCTGGGACCTAACACTGGACCGTTCCTAGCTTTCTCTGCCACAAGTGCTTGGCCTCACATGTCCACTCTAGGCTTGGGTTAATAACTGACAGAATCGACCATCATCACAACCCCTTGTCCTGCCTCTGATTTTCCATGGGACCTTGGGCAGCCCTGGGCCTTTCTGAACTTGAGCTTCCTCATCTGCGTAAGAAACAATCAGCTCAGCCTCAGCCTCAGCCTCCAGGAAATCCTCTGTTCCCTGTGATTTACTTATTGACAGAGAACCAACTATCTCCATTTACCCATTTGCCTGGTAATCTGCTGTGGTGAATATCTTGGTTTTGCTGAAGTTTGTACTTTCATTGTCTTGTCTTTAACCTTCATTCATTCACTCATTCATTCATTCACTCATTCATTCATTGAACAAACATAGACAAAACGTCTGCTACATGTCAGGACTTGAATTGTACGCTGGGGACACAATATGAAAGAGACACAGTGGTTCCCTTGGGGAGGCTCGGGTCCTGTGGGACAGACAGGCAGAGATCTGCACAGGGTGGTGTGTGCTGCATGGCCAGGCTGGTGACAAGCTGTCTCGGGTCCAGTGTTCTGTCCATGTTCGCATTCTCTAGGTGGGGTTCCATTGTGCCCTGCTGGTGAGGGTGTAGTTGGAACCTAGCAGCAGCAGAGGCTTCCTCTGAGGGCCCACAACCATGGAGCTTTTGAGCAGAAAGGATGCCCTGGTCCAACCTGGGCCTTGGACAGACAGGAACACTGAGGCCCCGAAAGACGCTCATTCATGTACTCGCTGACTCACTCACTGAATGAATATTCAGCAGTCAGGGCAACAGGGACTGGCAGCCTGGGCCCTGCCTGGAAGGAGCATGCCAGTGATTGCAGGGAAATGCGGGGAGCTGATTACAGCTCAGTGAGGAAAGGACGATGGCATTTAGAGGCGAACCACAAAGGGTGAATGAGGAGCCTATAGGAGGCATGGAAGGTAGAAGTTCCTGGAAGGCTTCCTGGAGGAGGTGGCACCTGAACTGAAACTGGAAGATGGAGCAAGAGAGAGGCAGGAAAGGGATTTGGGGGTTTCAGCAGAGGCAAGAGCATGCTTGAGGTCATGGAGGCAGGGTGAGTCGGCACCACTCCAGATTGTTGCCTATATGCACAGCTCCTGTTGCACAGTGGGCACATGAGTGTGTGTGTGTGTGTGTGTGTGTGTATGTGTAGGTGTGTGTAGCATGATGATCTAACTTGTGGCAAGTTCAACAAGTCAGCTGGGGAACTGGGGATCTAGCCCCACCCACAGCCCCCAACTCACCTGAAAGTGAATGCTTTCCGTGAGCTTTTGGAGGAGCTGGGGAGATTCGGCAGGTTTAACGGCCCTTGAAAAACTGCGTTCCTCAGGGAGGGTTGTGGTGGCCTGGATTTCTGGGAATAACCCAGACTGAATAAGGCTGCCCTTGGCTCAGTGTCCACCCTTGGCAAAAACCAACAGAGGAAAACAATCTGCCCTCCATTAGGGTTATGTGGAAATCCGTGTGTGGAGAAGAACATGGGCGGTGTCCTGGAATTGGGGCGGGTGTCCTGGAATTGGGGTGGGTGTCCTGGAATTGGGGCGGGTGTCCTGGAATTGGGG
>NW_012104253.1:10077276-10087843 GCF_000951045.1 Mandrillus leucophaeus
GGGTGTCCTGGAATTGGGGCGGGTGTCCTGGAATTGGGGCGGGTGTCCTGGGTGCAGGTTCCACCACTTTTGTTGTGCCTGACACTCCCAGGCCTCAGTTTCTTCCCCCGCCCTCCTTACTGCTCAAGGTTGACAGGAAAGTTAAGCCTAGTGATATACATAGAGGTTCTAGCAAAAGGCTGAGCAAATTGGAGCGATGCTCCGCCCTCTCCTGGTCACATTCTTTTGCCCAACACACATGGACACTTAACTTGTGTCAGACACTGTGCTCATCACAAGAAAACAGAGACGCCCAAGTCAGAGTTCTTGCCTCCAAGGAGCTTGAGTTGCGGTATTTTTAAATGTCATAATTGCTTTTTCATTCGGGCTCTAATACCTTTTAAGTTGTAATGGCTAGTTACAATGTAATGGTTGCTTCTTTGGGAAAGTCGATAGAACTTTCCCCTTTCATGCAATGTGAACGGAAAAGTTAATATGTACTCAACAGAAGGAGTGTTTGCAAAGCCTTAGCGAATCAAACGCTTCGTCTTTCCTGAGCTGGCTTGGAGGCAGGGATGGCACAAGAGGACCTGCAGATTGAGTGCAGATTCCCAGGAGATAACGGGTCTGGGCCAGAACTAATTTTCTTCCAGCTTTGCTTGTTATTCCTTTATTTTTGCTCTGCTTATCCACTGTCTTGACATCAATAGCCACACGGTCACCTCTTGTTGACTTCCTAAAACCTTCCATTCTTGATGTTCACATCAGGGATGGCACCACAGGGGTCTATTATGAGCTTCATTGTATTCATTCATTCACTAATTCATTCATTCATCATGGAATGCTTACTGCATGTGAGGATGATGCATTAAGTACTGGGGAATAAGGCAAATCCTGCCCTCAAGGATTTTTTTTAATGGCTTTATTGAGATACAATTTATATATTATACATTTCACCCACTCAAAGTGTGTCATTCAATATTTTTAGTATATTGACAGAATTATATAGCCATCACCACAATCGAATTTATTTATTTATTTATTTATTTATTTATTTATTTATATTTCAATACGTTTTAGTGGAACAGGTGGTATTTGGCTACATGAATAAGTTCTTTAGTGGTGATTTCTGAGATTTGGGTGCACCCATCATCCAAGCAGTGTACACTGTGCCTTATTCATAGTCTTTTACCCCTCACACCCCTCCCACCCTTTCCCCAGAGTCCCCAGAGTCCCCAGAGTCCACTGTATCATTCTTGTGTCTTTGCGTCCTCACAGCTTAGCTCCCACTTATAAGTGAGAGCATACAATGTTTGGGTTTCCATTCCTCAGTTACTGCACTTAGAGCAATGGCCTCCAGTTCCCTCCCGGTTGCTGTGAATGCCACTATTTTGTTCCTTTCATGGTTGAGTAGTATTCCATGGTAGATACAGACCACAGTTTCTCTATCCACTCCTTGACTGATGGGCATTTTGGCTGGTTCCATATTTTTGCAGTTGCTAATTGTCCTGCTATAAACGTATGTGCAGGTATCTTTTTTGTATAATGACTTCTTTTCCTCTGGGTAGATACCCAAGAGTGGGATTTCTGGAGGATTTTTTTTTTTGTTATGGAAAAATGCAAACCTATACAAAAATAGAGAGAATGGTACAATGCGCCCCTGTATGCCCATCAGCAGCTTCAGTTCTTTTCAATATAAGACCAATATCATTTTTTGACACCTTCCAATCTCTTTCTCCCTGTGGAATATTTCAAAGCAAATCCTATAAAATATTTCATTTTATGTACAAAAATTGGGAAAAAAATCTTAATTGTAATAGCATGTCACACTTTTAAAAACAATAACTTCTTAATGTTATCAAGCCATTGTTTCCCTAACTGATTCCTAATCATTTTTTCTTTGAATGTCAAGTGTCTTCTGTACTTTCTTTTATTAACATCACAGTCTTTGCATCAAGATACATAGCAATGATAGCAGATTTCTTTTTAAAGCTTAGTATTAAATAGTAAATATCTTTCCCCATTTAAATTTTACATTACTCTGACAAGAAAAAACAAATTAAAACTCAAGTTACTTCAAGCCTGGACACACTTCCATGATTAGCCGGGCTGCTTAAGAGTTGGAGGCTTCATTCTTTCTGCTATGTAAGCAGATTCAGGCCCTAGAAAGATGGGACCAGGTTATACAATTGTTTTGAAAAGTGTGCTACAAAAATGGATGGCCTGTTATAAGCCAGGATACAAAGTAAGGATGGGGGTAACGGAGGTACATTTTCTTCAAGAAAAAAAGCAAATTTCTCAGTGGGACTGAAAGAACTGTAACACAAACAGAGCTGAAACACGGCCCACTGCTCACCACATTGTGTGCAACAAGAAGGAGAGAAGAACTGATCTGTTTTGGGGAGCCCAGACCTAGGGGCTCCCCAAGCCAGGACTGTGACACCCTCTTTGGGGCTCTTTGGCTCCTCGTGTCTCCAAGCTTTTGGGTGCCACCAGGTTCCCCTTGTTCAGATGTGGGTGCCTCATAACGGAAGCCACATGTGGTACATCTGGTCCAGCCACAGCCTTGCATGGAGCCAGCACCTGTACCAGTGCTTAGAGTGGCCCACCCCGCCACAGCAGCCAGTATGCCTGGCTGTGTGCAATGGCCAGACCCTGCGCTCACTCACTCACACACCCATTGCTGCTCTGCGCCTGGCTCGCCAAGGGTGTGGTGGGCTTGCAGGGGAAGTGTCAGTACCCACACCTCCTCCTCTTCTTCCCTGGGCACTGGGCATGTTTGCTCTTCTTCAGCTTTGGTTGGGTTGGCGATTACCCATTTGCCCTTCTCTTGTAGCAGGGGTCACAGTTCAGAGTTCAACCAGTTCCATCGTGTCAGTTTCCTTGTTACTGGCAGGAGCCCCATTCCTGTGCCACCACAGACCCTTTGTGAGAAGACATCTGGCTGGTACCTCAATACCCTGCAACTTCGTCTTGGGGAAAGGTTGGGGTTTCTCAGCCCCAAGGGGCAGAGATCTCCCTGTGATGGTGGAAAAACTGGGCCGGTGGGCATGAACCGGATCATGGTGCCCCACGCTACATCCCATGGCACTGCAAGTGGCCTGCGGCAGAGAGACCCTGATCCTCAGTGCCCTCCCCATGCCAGAAGAGGTGTGTGACCATGACCCTGATTGTTTTTTTTTTATAGTTGGTTTGTTTCAATTAGGATCCAAATAAGTTCTATACATGACATTTAATCTCTCTCTCTCTCTCTAATTGAGGTAAAATTCACATTACCTAAAATTAACCATTGTAAAGTGTTCAATTTGGTGACATTTAGTACATTCACATGTTGCGTAACCATTACCTCCATTTGGTTTCAAACTATTATAATCACCCCTAAAGGAGATTCCTTACCCATTGAGTAGTCATCCCCATTCTTTCTCTCCTTTAACCCCTGCCAACCGCTAATCTGCTTTCTGCGTCTGTGAATTTACCTGTTCTGGATGTTTTACATAAATGGAATCATACAATACGTGGCCTTTGTGCCTGGCTTCTTTCACTTAGCATAATGTTTTCAAGGTTCATCCACATTGTAGCATTTGCCAGTGCTTCACTCCTCTCAAACAAAGCTGGATTTATTAAACTCTCTGAGCAAGGGAGAACACCATCCTGGCAGTGCAGCAAAATCTTGAAAGAGGGTAGTTAAGGGAAATACAGCGTCTCATGGGCTGGAGTTACTCTATGGTGGTTTCTGAGTGATACTTCTAAAGCATGGCCAGGATTTGTAAACTAAGCAAGTAGTCAGTGTTCTTATCTATAAAACTCATTTTGAGTCTGTGTGGAGTCACTCTTAGAAGCATTTTCTGTGGCTTTGCCTTCGAGCACATAGGTCTGAACATGCTGCTATCAATACATTCTGGATGTAGGCAGTACATGTAACAAGTCATGGTTGGGTATAGTTTACCTGTTTTGCATATACTGGTTCAGTTTTCTTTACAAGTTGTGATTTTTGTTTCATTTTTTTTTTATTGTGGTCAATAATTTTGTCCAGAGAGGATGCTCTGGGTATCTGGGGAGAGGATGGGCATCAGGAAAGGGCTGTTGAAATGCACAATGGTCAGTGGGGTTTTCTTTGTAGAGAATTGAAGCTTAATTCCTCTGTGCCCTTCTTGGCCACATCAATCACAGCCCTTAGCAGCACCTGTGGGCCCAAGAGGGTGTCATGCATGTTTCTGGTATGGCAGAGGCTGTAGGCAGTGGAGCAGGGTTGTGGAACCCAGCCAGGTCTTCGACATGTGTTGTTATTATGATTCTTTGTAATCCACCTGATGGTCCTCTAGAGTAGATGTTCTCCCATCATTCAAGAGCAGAGGCAGTAACAGTGATGCCAGGTAATTTGGCCAAAGTCATGTGACCAAGATCTGAACTGGACTTTGAAGGTTTGCCGACTCAAAAGTCACCATGGGGAGCTGTGTGGTGAGAGGAAGGGCTCAGAGAAGAAAGGAGGAGTAGACAGGAGAATCAGCTGCATGGAATTTGTGGACATTGTTTCCCCATTTCCCAGCTGGTAGATCTATGTAAAATGGATGTTGAGCAAGTGGAAGGAACCCTTTTAGCAATATATGAATCATCCCGTGTCTTCAACCTCAATGCACCATCCCCTATTCAACTTCAAAGTACCATCTTGTTTCCAGACACCTCTATCACCCATCAGCTCCTCCTACTATGGCTCCTTGATGTCCCCGGCCTGGAATATGAAAATCCCATCATTTGAATGACTCTCTGGTCAATATTTTCAGATATACTCATTTTTCCTTATGTCAGCCACTCATGGTCCCTCTGTCCTGTAGCCGGGGAAAATTTTGGCTCCAGTAGCCACTTGCAGTCTGTCCCCTTTTTGTCTATGTCTGAACTGCCGAGTATACCTGGAACCACACCCCTGTACAGGTTAGTGAAACAGTGGTCTCCAGACCCCACGGGACCCTTATTAGTGCCTGCTAGAACATCGAGGTTTCCTGATGTGTCCTCGTCTCCCCTCCTCCAGACTTCTGGGTTTTTTGCTTCCCCATGATGGACTCAGCAGATAACATCTCTTTCTATGGCACAGGGAAAATTAGAAGTCATTTGGCAGGAGTGTCCTCACATTTTTGACAAGAAGAACCCTGAATTCCATCCCTCCTGCCCAAATTTCCCTACCGAACTTCAGATCCATAGAGCCCATTCTCTATTGGACTTCTCTTCTTAGATGGCATTCAGGCATCTCCAACTCCACATGTCCACATCAGGATTTATCTTCTTCCTGCACAAAACGTTATTCATAATCCTTAGCTCATAGAACGGCATGTGGATTTCAGTTCCCCAAGTTTCCAACCCAGCAACTTGGGTGCCGTCTTTGCTTCCTTTCTGTCCCCCACACAATCAACCATGAAGTCTCCTCAATTCTGTCCAATAAATATCTCTCCAATTAGTCTCCTTTCCTCTCTGTCCTCTCCCAATTCCTAGCGAAGTTGAAACTCTTGGTCATTGTGTTCTCTTCTTTACACCAAGTCCACACTCAATACCCTATCCATTCTTCCCTGCTCAGCCAGGGAGGTCTTTCTAGTGAAATCTAATCATAACGCCTCCCTGTGTATAATATTCCCTGTGGCTCACCACTCTTTCAATAAACTCTGAGATCCTTAACATGGTTTCCAAGGCATGTTCTTGTTCATGTTTTTCTCTTTAGCTCCACAGATGACCATGGTTCCCTCAAACATCGGTCATCCAGACCATAGGATCTTCTTCTAGCTCCATGGCCACACCGCACACCCTCTCCTTTTCTGCTGGTACGTCTCCCTGGTGTCTCCTCTTCACTGTACAGGATTTTGCATTTGAGGACAGTTCTTCTAGGAGACCAAACTTGACTCTTCTAGTCTGGAGTTGGTTCCTGCCCTCTCCGGACATCCTGTACCCCACTCCTCAGGGCTGCTGTCACGCCCATGTTCAGTTTTCTGTCTTGTTCGATAAATTGAACACTCTATGAGGGCAAATTTCAGGTCCACTTTCTTTACCTCGGAATCCCCAGGGGCAGCTCAGGGCCTGCACTTGGAGGGTTGGCAATTCGCGTGGGCTGAATGAGAGAGTAAGTAGGTGTCTTTTATTGGTGTCAGTGCCTCTCAGGCTTGGACTTCACTTCTGGGTAGTGAGGGAGGTAATAAGCCAGGACAGGGGCTGGCTTGTCCCTGCAGCTAGTGTCAGGAAGCCATTTAAGGGCAATAGTTAGTGATCAGCAGGTGGATGTGCCCTCAGCTCCCAGGGGAGGGAGAAGAATGAAACTAAGCCCCACACTCACAGATCTGGGGCCCAGATGCTCCCTTAAGGGAGGAACTCAGTTTTCAGCCAGCAATTTCCAGACCTAAGTCACAGAAGGGAATGAACCCTGGACTGTGGTAAGGCTCCTTAGACACCTGGACTGAGGCCAGGAGGGACTGGGGACAGGAGTTGGGCAGGTCAGAGCCTTGTCCAATGCTATGTCATCTGGCTCCGGTCAAGGGACGAGAAGCCATGCCAGCCTGGATGAGGAGTTAGTTCACATGGAAAAGATCATCTCAGGAGTTTTTAAATTGCTGTCAAAAGAACGTTTAGACTCCGGAGCAAGCATTTCAGTGACTTGCTGACTTCTTACACACGGATGCACACAGACGTACACACTCTATCATGGTTTTCACCTTACAGGTGAGAAAACCGAGAGTCAATGCGAAAACATCCTCTTCAGGGGAAAAAGTAGCTTTTATGGTTCATATAGCACTTCTCACAGGTCATTCTTGGACCTCCTAGGCACCCCATCTCCCCATCCTCAGTCTTCCCCAGTGATCAACTCCCTCTGCCCTCATCTGTACCACCCAGTGCTGATCTCAAGTCCAGGACGTCAACCCTTCTCTAGTCTGTACCTCCAGCCCCCTTGACTCCTGTCCTTCTGATCAGCACTTGGCCTTCTTGAAGCCCACAAGGGGACTGGTAAGAATGGAGAAATATTCCACCAGATGGGGGATCCCACAACTGTCTGTAAAGCCTGGAACCACCAAGAATTCCTGGAGCTGGACCTCCAAGGCGCGCATCAGTGAGCCTGGCTTACCTGCCGTGACACCCTGGTCCACTCTCTGTCCCATTTTGTTCCTTTTTCTGCCCCTACCTCTGGCAAATATCACTAAGCAGGTGACTTTGCCTCCTATACTAGAAATCATCAGAGTCATTGGAGGAGAGGAGGTACCTGATCCTCCCAATAAACACACACCCTCACCAGCCCCCTCGCCAGGCCCTCCCTGCGTTCCCATGACAGTGGAAGCCTTGACCCTTGATCCTTGCCCTCCACCTGTGCCCTCTCCAGGAATGCTTCATGCAGCCTGGCCGACTGCTCATTCTGCAACTCCGAGTTGAAGGCAATGTCAAACCACCTGTGAACCGTAACCTTAGGATGGTGCCAAACCACCTGTGAATTGTAACCTGAGGAGTTGTGCCACTCTGCAACCCTGGTTGCTTGTCACCCTGGTTGCTTGTCACCCTGACTCCTGAATCCTTTCTGTGGTCATGCAAGCTTGCTCAAGGCTCTCACATCTGTCAAGCACTGCAGCTAACTTCAGCCTAGCACTCACTACCCACCACCCTCTCTCTCTCCTTCCCTAGAGGCCAGTCTAAACAGGCATTTGCACGCTGTCTTGCCTTCCCTCTCTCCCTCTCCTGCTCACTCTCCAGCCCACTGTGGTCCTCCCTTAATTCTGCTAACATTGCATTTGTGATCCTGAGTGGTTTTAGATCACTAAATCCCACGGACCCTTTCATTCCATTCATTCATCATTTGTCTCTAGGTTTTCTCCCCTCTCCCCTGGATAAGTCTCTCCTCTTGGTCCTGTGGCAACAGCTTTCTCCCTGTCCTCTTGTCTCCTGCCCCACGCTGGTGACTCTCCTTGGTGGGTTGTCCTTTCTTAGCCAGTCCTTGAGGTTCCCCTTTTCTTTTCACTCCATGGCACTCATTTGAGGGGACACCCTCAATACTCACTTGCCCATCCCAGGGGAGGATCCTGAATGCTTCCCTCCAGCCCAGATTTCTCTCCTGACTTCAGCCTTGCTGCTTCCTGAACAAGCTCCTGGGGTGTCTCCCAGGAACCTCAGACATGGGAGGTCCAAATCTGAATGTATCGACTTCCCTTGCCAGCAAGCCCTTGCTGGGTTTCCTATTCAGAGAACTGGGGATCACCCAGGGGCCCAAACCCAAATACAGTGATTCTCCCTTCCACCCCACCTGCAATCAGAAATTCACACCCATTCTCCTCAAAGTCTTTCAACAGAATCATGCCTGCTCTCCCTCCCCAGCTCTGACCTATTTTGCCCCAGTTCCCACAGAGACCCCTCGATGTCCAACCCACATCCTTGTCCTGGGTTATGAATCATTTTTCTACTCAGCAGCCAGAGTACTTTTCTAGTGTGCAAAGCTGCTTCCATCACATCTGAGTTTAAACTCCCTTAAAGCTCCCTGTGGCTCTAAGGAAACACTTGGGAATCCTTGCCAGTGGCCAGCCTCTCTGCAGCCTAGCGGCTCTGTCATGGCCCCTTCCTCTCTGTAGCCCCTCGGCCTCTCTGCTCTTTGCCCCAGAGCCACCCAATTTCTTTTGGTTTCTTGAATGCTACCATTGCTCTTTTTCCCATCTGAAGTGTTGTCCCCTCTGTTCACTTGACCACCTTCTCTTTCCCTGACCTCAGCACAGAAGTTGCCTCCTCCAAGAAGCCTTCTCTTGTCTTCCCAAACTGAATTTGGTGCTCTCCCTCAGCTTCCACAGACTTGTTTCACCATCTATTTGCCATCAGGTTGTACATTCCATGAAGGCAATCCCTACGGAAATCACTTTGTGGTTAAGAGGGCGCCTCTGGTGTCAGGAATGATAGGCTAACATTCTACAGGCGATAATTACTAGCTACATGGCCTTGGGAAAATTACTAAGCCTCTCTGTGCCTCAGTTTCCTCATCCATAGAATGGGACTGCTGAGAGCATTTATCTTATAGGGACATCAGGAGGATTCAATTGGTTATTTCAGGGAGAGACCTTAGCAGATTGTCTGGCGTCAAAACCTCAAGTATTCAGCTGCTGTCGACATTATCATTATAGACTTTGTGATAGAGATTGCAAGGTGCCTGAGAGCCTCGGTTAAATGCCTGACTCCATGATTGCTTTTATTGCAGTTGTGCGCTGATGGTTCCTTTGTCCTCAGCTCTGCACTCTGGTTGTTGAGGGAGATCATTCACACAGCCAGGGCTAGGAACTGGTGAAGCCGTTGAGGGGCTCAGTCTGGAAACCCAGAAAGTAGCTACTTCCCCCAAATTAGGGGTGCTAAAGGGCAGAAGAGGGACGTCCCATGATAAAGCCCTGCCCAGCTGTAGGAGCGAGGGGTCCGGGGGCTGTGCTAGATGTGGTCAGGGCTAGGAGCTCTTGAAAGAGCCAGGTGGAGCCTCGGCCCTGCGGGTGGAAAGAGGGAAACTGAAAGTGGGCACCCAGAAGCCGGGGAGGCAGGAATTAGCCTTAGAGCAGCGGGTTCCCCTCCCAGCCCTGGGCCTGAGGTCTGGGTGAGCTCAGTCACAAGCTTAGGTGGTCCCGGGCAGGCTGCTGCAGTTGAAGGCAGAAGCAGCCCAGATTCTGGGGTGGAGCTGAGCCTGCATGGGTGGTCAGGGGGCTTGGCTTTGGGGCACAAGTAGCCTCAGAGGTACAGAGTCTGGCAGTCAGCATGGAAAGGCACAAGCAACATGTCCAAGGAAACTGTTTATTGCTCTCGGGAGACCCAGGACCCTCCGGAGTGAAGAGTCCACGGGCCCCTGTGCATGTGGGAGCTACACAGGCAGTTGCTGTCACCTTCCAAGGATGAGCAGACAGGGCCAGACATGCCCTGGCCACTCGGTGCACAGGGGTCAGGCTGTGCCCAGAGACCCGAGCATCCAGCTTCCATTCCAGGCTCCCTACTGAGAGCCCCACTGCTTGATGGCAAGCTCTAGGCTTGCTTGGGATTGATGACTTTGCTTATGAAGAAGATGTTCTGGGTGTCCATAGGGACGATGATCATCAGGAAGGGCCTGTTGAAACGCACAGTGATCTTTGGGTCCACGAATCCAGAAAGGAGGGTGATTTTGACTCCTGTGGCAGCAGATGCTTCTGTGCCCTCCTCAGACACATCAAGCACAGCCTTGTGGACCACCTGTGGGGAGAGCAGAACATTACTCACGGGAGACGCAGATGGGCAGGAAGTCAGCAACCTGGCTGTGTGCCGCTAAGGGGACTAACGTGCATTGAGCACCGAGCACTGGCCTGTCTTTGCGCTGTTGAATGTTTGCTCCTCTCAACTCCCCTGCCAACTAGTTTTGCACAGTACCGATGCCTAGATATGCACATGGAGACCCAGATGCTGTGTGTGATTTGCCCAGAGCCATCGAGGTAAAGGATGGAGCAACTCATATGCATCCCTTTCTGTCCGAGTTGAGAGTCTGTTGCCCCCAAAACAGCCACTACTGTTGGGAGGAAGAGCAAGAGCAATGTAAAGTATTTTTCTTCCAAGCAACATCCTGGCAGCTCTTGACCACAAGAAG